>NW_016808467.1:1415076-1433297 GCF_001698545.2 Rhinopithecus bieti | reverse complement strand
AAAAAAAAAAAAAAAATTCAAATGACTGAAACTTTCAACTCTTCAGCTACCCATAAAAATCCCTTCAAATTCTAACATATTGAAGTCTAATCCTCTGCTGTTTCTGTTCTGAAATAAAATTATGATCTAAAGCAAGCTTGTCCAACCTGTGACCTGTGGGCCGCATGCAACCCAGGACGGGTTTGAATGCAGCCCAATACAAATTTGTAAACATCCTTAAAACATGAGATTTGGGCAGAGTGTGTGTGGTTTTTTTTTTTTTTTTTAATTCTCATCATCTATCATTAGTGTTATCTTATTTTATTTTATTTTTTATTTATTTATTTTTTTTAGATGGAGTCTCGCTCTGTTGCCCAGGCTGGAGTGCAGGGGCACGATCTCGGCTCACTGCAAGCTCTGCCTCCATTAGCCGGGCGTGGCGGTGCTATTGTATTTTATATGTGGCGTAAAACAGTTGTTCTTCCAGTGTGCCCCAGGGAAGCCAAAGGACTGGACATCCCTGATCTCAAGAATTATAAATTAAATGATGTTAGCTGACAAACTCCTTTCAAGTACACAGAAATCTCAGCTTATTATTCAATGCCTTTCACTTAAAGATTCATGAATATACAAGGATCATACATATTTGAGGGAAGTCAATGTCTTTTGTTGCCGTCCTTAGAAATAAAACCTGAGAGAGTGATTATATATAAGTGATTTTAAGGAAGTTTTATTGAGGAAACTTCACTAATGAGTGAGGAAAACAAGATAGGGAAGAATAAGGAGCTAATTAAATATTTTGTCTAGGGAAAGTCTAGCTTAAGCCATAGAGCGTAAGTTACATTGCAACACTGTTCCACCTTGACAAAAGGGACCTGTGTACCCCTTGTATCAATCAGTCATTATCTGCAGTCTGCCCCAAGGAGAAATGTAAGCCTTCCCAAGCAAGGCAGCTGAAGGCAACTCTCTCAAACAGAAGGCAACTCTAAGCTGTGAACTGTTAGTAGACACCACAATTATCCACTAGAGAATGGGAAAATCAGCCTGGTAAAGAGGGACTGTATGGGGTACAAATAGCATTCATTACAGACAATAACCTAAAAGAAAATAATATCAAGCCAAAAGAAATTAAATCTAAGTTGATTGAATGAGAGATAATAGACAACAGAATATGGAAAACTCTAATTACTAATTTTGGCATAGTTTGGATATTTGTCTCTACCCTAATCTCACATTGAGATGTGATCCCCAGTGCTGGAGGTGGGGCCTGGTGGGAGGTGTTTGGATCATGGCTGTGGATCTCTCATGAATGGATCAGGCCACCTCCTTGGTGAGAAGTGAGCTCTCACCCTGTGTTCACATGACATCTGGTCATGTAAATGTGTGTGGCACTTCCCCTCCACATTCTCTCCCATTTGCTCCTGCTTTCGCCGTGTGATGTGCCTGCTCTCCCTTCGCTTTTGCCATGATTGTAAGCTTTCCTTAGAAGCTGAGCAGATGCCAGCACCATGGTTCCTGTAAAGCCTGCAGAACTGTGAGCCAATTAAATCTCTTTCCTTTATAAATTATCCAGTCTCGGGTATTTCTTCATAGCAATGCAAGAATGGACTAACACAATCTTCAAACAGATTTCAGAAGATTTTCAATCAATTAAACAAAAGCGAAATACTATTTTAAAGAGGTTTCACCCTAGATAATGTTAGAGTAGTTTGTTTAAGATTAGCCATTTGCCAATAATCATTATAAACTCTGGCGGAGAGGTATAGAGGAGAAGATAAACAAACAAACTGAAGTCTCAGAAAATCACCAAAAGCAAACAGGAACTAATGGGGCATACAACAATTTTAAAGAGGTTGTGTAACACACAAGATCAACATCTAAGCAGAATCTTCCTTCAGTGAATTTCCCAGTTAACAGCAGCACTAGGGATAAGGCTCTAGCAGAAAATGTTAGCATTAAAAGGTTACAAAATCAGGATTCAGAGTTCTGAACTACTTAGAGCAATGTTTTCCAACCTTTTGGCATCAGGGACTGGTTTTGTGGAGGACAATCTTTCCACGGATAAAGTAAGGGTGAGCATTAAATTCTCATAAGAAGCATGCAACCTACTTCTTGTGCATGCATAATTCAGGAGAGGGTTCACACTCCTATAAGAATCTTTTGCCACACTAATCTGATAGAAGGCAGAGCTCAGGCATAATGCTTACTTGACTGCTGCTTGCCTCCTGCTGTGTGGCCTGGTTCCTAACAGTCCATGGACTGGTACGAGACTGCGGCCTGGGAACTGGGGACCTCTGACTTAAAGGCTATAGAGCAGGGTGTCCAATCTTTGGGCTTCTCTAGGCCAAACTTAGAGAAGAATTGTCTTGGGCCACACATAAAAAACACTAACACTAACGATAGCTGACGAGCTTAAAAAAATCTCAAGAAAAAATCTCATAATGTTTTAAGAAAGTTTACAGATTGGTGTTGGGCAGCATTCAAACTGTACTGGGCCGCATGTGGCCTGTGAGCCATGGGTTGTACAAGCCTACCATGGAGAATCACAGAGAGGAGGGCTTAAAATTCCCTTGTAATTTTCCTTGAATTCTTGGTTGATTCCTAAAATGTTTATGCACAAGACAAGATTTCAGGGAACTCTATAGAAAGCAAAATTGCAAAGGCAAATCCACTGAGCAGAGAATTTTACAACCACCAGGTGCTATGCAGACAGTTTGGAGTCTCGCCGAGTTAGAACATAGCACATTTTCCACTGAAACTCAAGAAGGAGTGAGCCTTAGAAATAAGAAACATGATTTATGACCAAAGGATATGCTCTAGAATTAAGGGCAGAGCTAAAATCACCTACTCCCTCAAAAAAGTTGAAAATGCAGCATTCACAAAATAATGTTGATCAGTAACTTCCTTCCCTGCAAGGGCAAAACTAAACACTATTTGGACAAAGATAAGTAAATTCTAGAGTCTCTATAATGTATCAATGTACGATATAAAACATCCATTACATAAAATAAAACTTAGTATACAATGGCAAATAGGGAAAAGTGCAATCCACAAACAAGAGCAAAACCGGACAATATAAGGAGACCCATAGACTACTTAGCAGATCAGAAGTTTAAAATAACTGTAAATATTTTTTTAGAAATTATAACAAAGGTTTATTATAATGGGTAGGTAATCACTAATCTTAGGACAAGTATAAACCATTACCTTACCTGTATCCCACCCTTTCAATAATGGAGACACTAGAATTTAAAATATAATAATAAAATGATCATGTGGGCTCAAAACAGACTGACATTACGGAAGAAAATGATCAGTAAATCAGCAGAAATGTTACAAAATTCAAACTGAAGCACAAGAGGAAATATATAAGAAAATAGAGAAAGCCTCAATAACTAATAAGGCAGTAAAGAATATGCTAATATATGTGCAATTTCAAGAAGAAAGAAAAGAAAAAATTCTAAATTTTGATAAAAAGAAACAGAACATTAACTGTACAAAATTATGTATTTGTATACTTCTTACGCTTTCTAAATAGTTGTATTATTGAGATTTTGGGCCAGACAGCTGTTTGTTGTTGGAGGCTGTCCCATGCATTGTGGATGCTTAGCTGAATCTCTAGCCTCTACCCACTGTAAGCCAGTAGCACCCCGCAATACGGCCAATAAAAATGACTGCAAACCTTGTCAAATGCTTCATGGGTATGGGTGGGGGATAAAATAATTTTCAGTTAAGAACACATGATATTAGCTTTCTGTATTAATTTTCCATTGCCAGTGTAAGAGGTCTTCACAATTTTAATGACTTAAAACACTACACACTTACCATTTTAGAGTTTTTCTAGTTCATACATTCAGGTAGAGTGTAGCTTAAGTAAGTCCTATGTCTAGAGACTCACAAGGCTCAACTCAAGGTATCAGCATACTTTTCTGGAGGAAACTGATGTATCAATTTCCAAGCATTTTCAGTTTGTTGGCCAAAGTCAATTCCATACTGTTGTGAGACTGAGGTTCCCATTTCCTTGCTTGCTATAAGCTGGGAAATATTCTCCACTTCTGGAGGTCACCTGCATTTTCTGGTTTGGAGCCTGTTTCATCTTCAATGCCAGGAATAGCAAGCAAAATTGTTTTCATGTTTCAAATCCCTCTGTCCTTCCTTCTGTCACATCACTCAGCCTTCACCTGGAATAAATCATGCAGATGTTTATCACTGTAGTCGTAGTGCCAAATTTAAATTCTAAAAAAATAAAAAAAAAATCAAAATAGAATATTTTGTTTTTTATTTAGGACAGTAAAGCTTCAAAATCTAATAAAATCTAGATTAAAAAAATTTAATCTAATTTTTTCTTTATAGTTAAGTTGACTTTGTTTCCACTATAAAATAAAATGTCTCTTACTAAATGTACATGCAATCTGAAGGTGCTATATGGAAATTCTATGACTTACCTTATTACCTGATATTTAAAACAATAGTTTAATTTAAATCTGCTGCAATAACTTGGTTACCTACTATAGTGAAAGAGAAAAGTAAAAGCAGAATTGATGAGATGTTCTCTCTCAGTTCAGAAATTCTATGATTCTACAGTGAAATTAAAAAGTTCTGAGGAAAAAAGCAGTACAAATTGAAGTTTTGGCTTACCTTTTTGATAAAGGTAGAACAATGCTTTTTCTCGATTGATTATATAAGAATGCATTTTAGTTGAGGCAATGGTTAACGGGCAAAAAACAAAATAATAACTTACTTTTGCATGTTTAGTACTCAGCAGCTCTTCGGGGATAAGTGAATATTTTATTACTATAGAATGCTTTAGCGATTGAATTGACAGTTGGAGAAAAAAATGATTGCTAATTACAAGACATAAAGGCATGAATAACATAGAAAAAGCATGTGAAAACATAGACATTATTCTTATAGAATATATTTTGCATATTTAGTGTCTGAGATAGAATATAAGAAAATTCCAAGCTTCCATCACATGGGATTATTTTCTGTGTGTTTAGATATTCTGTGAAAGAAAGTAGCAGTATACATTACTTCATTACAATTAGCTGATACTTTTCAGTTCCTCAAGGGAAGCTATGAATATTATGCCATAATCAGTGTTCTAGAATTTTGATGTGAGGAAGTTAATAAAGAAAAGAGAGAAGAATCAAATAGACACAATAAAAAATAATAAAGGTGATATAACCACTGATCCCACAGAAGTACAAACTACCATCAGAGAATACTATAAACACCTCTATCCAAATAAACTAGAAAATCCAGAAGAAATGGATAAATTCCTGGACACATACACCCTCCCAAGACTAAACCAGGAAGAAGTCGAATCCCTGAATAGACCAATAACAAGTTTTGAAATTGAGGAAGTAATTAACAGCCTACCAACCAAAAAAAGCCCAGGACCAGACAGAGTCACAGCCGAATTCTACCAGAGGTACAAAGAGGAGCTGGTACCATTCCTTCTGAAACTACTGCAAACAATAGAAAAAGAGGGACTCCTCCCTAACACATGTGATGAGGCCAGCATCATCCTAATACAAAAACCTGGCAGAGACACAACAAAAAAAGAAAGTTTCAAGCCAGTAAACCTGATGAACATCGATGCAAAAATCCTCATTAAATACCGGCAAACTGAATCCAGCAGCACATCAAAAAGCTTATCCACCATGATCAAGTCGGCATCATATCTGAGATGCAACACTGGTTCAACATTTGCAAATCAATAAACATAATTCATCACATAAACAGAACCAATGACAAAAACCACATGATTATCTCAATAGATGCAAAAAAGGCCTTCCATAAAATTCAACATCCCTTTATACTAAAAACACTCAATAAACTAGGTATAGATGGAACATATCTCAAAATAATAAGAGCTATTTATGACAAACCCCACAGGCAATATCATATTGAATGGGCAAAAGCTGGAAGCATTTCCTTTGAAAACTGGCACAAGACAAAGATGCCCTCTCTCACCACTCCTAATCAACATAGTATTAGAATTTCTGGCCAGGACAATCAGGCAAGAGAAATAAATAAAGAGTATTCAAATAGGAAGAGAGAAAGTGAAATTGTCTCTCTTTGCAGATGATATGATTGTATATTTAGAAAACCCTATTATCTCAGCCCCCAAACTCTTTAAACTGATAAGAAACTTCAGCAAAGTCTCAGGATACAAAATCAATGTGCAAAAATCACAAGCATTTTTATACACCAATAATAGAGAGCCAAATCATGAGTGAACTCCCATTCACAATTGCTATAAAGAGAATAAAATACCTAGGAATACAACTTACCAGGGACTCGAAGGACTTCTTCAAGGAGAAATACAAACCACTGTTCAAGGAAATAAGAGAGGACACAAACAAATGGAAAAACATTCCATCCTCATGGATAGGAAGAATCAATATTGTGAAAATAGCAATACTGTTTAAAGTAATTTAGAGATTCAGTGGTATTTCCATTAAGCTACCATTGAATTTCTTCACTGAATTAGAAAAATCTACTTTAAATTTTATAGGGAACCAAAAAAGAGCCCATATAGCCAAGACAATCCTAAGCAAGAAGAACAAGGCTGGAGGCATCATGCTACCTAACTTCAAACTATACTGCAAGGTTACAGTAACCAAAGCAGCATGGTACTGGTACCAAAACAGATATATAGACTAAAGGAACAGAACAGAAACCTCACAACATATCTACAACTGTCGGATCTTCAACAAACCTGACAAAAACAAGCAACAGGGGAAAGGATTCCCTATTTAATAAATGGTGCTGGGAAAACTGGCTAAACATATGCAGAAAACAGAAACTGGAACCCTTCCTTACACCTTACAAAAAAATAACTCAAGATGGATTAAAGACTTAAATGTAAAACCCAAAACCATAAAAACCCTAGAAGAAAAAGCTTGGCAATGTCATTCAGGATATAGGCATAGACAAAGACTTCATAACTAAAACACCGAAAGCTATTGCAACAAAAGTCAAAATTGACAAATGGGATCTAATCAAACTAAAGAGCTTCTGCACAGCAAAAGAAACTATCATCAGAGTGAACAGGTAACTTACAGAATGGGAGAAAATTTTTAGAATCTACCCATCTGACAAAGGGCTAATATCCAGAATTTTCAAGTAACTTAAACAAATTTACAAGAAAAAAAAACAAACAACCCCATCAAAAGGTGGGCAAGGGATATGAACAGACACTTCTCAAAAGAAGACAGTGATGCAGCCAACAAACATGAAAAAATTCTCATCATCACTGTTTATTACAGAAATGCAAATCAAAACCACAATGAGATACCATCTCACGCCAGTTAGAATGGCAGTTATTAAAAAGTCAGGGAACAACAGGTGCTGATGAGGTTGTGGAGAAATAGGAATGCGTTTACACTGTTGGTAGGAGTGTAAATTAGTTCAACCATTATGGAAGACAGTGTGGCCATTCCTCAAGGATCTAGAACCAGAAATACCATTTGACGCAGCGATCCTATTACAGGATATATAGCCAAAGGATTATAAATCATTCTACTATAAAGACACATGTACATGTATGTTTATTACAGCACTATTTACAACAGCAAACACTTGGAACTAACCCAAATGCCCATCAATGATAGACTGAATAAAGAAAACGTGGCATGGAATACTATGCAGACATAAAAAATAATGAGTTCATGTCCTTTGCAGGGACATGGATGAAGCTAGAAACCATTATTCTCAGCTAACTAACACAGGAACAGAAAACCAAACACTACATGTTCTCACTCATAAGTGGGAGCTGAACAATCAGAACACATAGACACAGGGAGGGGAACATCACACACTGGGGCCTGTTGGTGGCTTAGGGGGAAGGGGAGAGAGAGCATTAGGACAAATACTTAATGCATGTGGGGCTCAAAACCTAGATGACAGATTGATGAGTGCAGCAAATCACCATGGTACATGTATACCTAAGTAACAAACCTGCATGTTCTGCACATGTATCCCAGAACTTAAAGTAAAATAATTATTTTTTAAAAAATCTTACCAGCTAGAGAGTTTAACTTTCAGAGAAAAAGTTCATCAAAATTTTATGATAACTCCAGATATGCTTCATATAGTCTCTAATGAAAGCAACAAAGGACCTTTTATTGGTATTCTAATTTTTTCTACTTTGCTGTATTTTCATAAAGACTCAATTTTAAGTGCTATCCATGTTATAATATTAGACAGATTTCAAAACGATCTACACCCTGAAGATGGCTTGCCATAACTTCCACAAGTGTATAAACCATGTTTGAGGGAAAAACAAAAATTACCTATACCATAAAATAGCATTTTATACAAGTTAATAATGGGAAGGGATATTAATCACAGTCTGAATACTGAGAAAATTCTACTATTTGCTCACTTTGACTCACTGTAGTTGTTGAATTTTAGCAACTCTAAGAAATGTTTCCTTGCAGTTCTACAACCTAAATTTTAAACCTAACATATTCATACTAAGACATTCTGATAAGATTCTCTTCAGAATTGTCATTTATAACACTAAGATTGACAAGATAAATTCAAATGAAGAAATAAATGAATTAGTGAAATAGCTTAAAACCATACATGGAAATTTCATTAATCAGTAAAGCTAAATATCACCCTTATTTATCAACAATTTGCAAAGTAAAAGATATTGAAAACAACAGGTTTTCATTAGCAATAGCAAGTATTAATCTTCAATTTAGTATTAAACTTAATGAGAACCGGGTTAAAACAAATGAGAAAGTCACAAATTCTAATGGAAAATTTTAAAGTAGAAAGTAATCAATGGTAAATATACTATGTTCTTAGAAGAAAATACTAAGTGCTATAGAAAGGTCTGTTCTCACCAAGTTAATTTATAGATTTAACATATTTCAAACTAAAAATTCAACCACATTTTAAAAGGCATTACTTAAAATAATTATAAAATGTATAAGGATACATAAACAATCAAGAACATTCAGCTGTATTCTAAGGAAAAATACATTCTTGGGTTGCAGGAAAGATGTAAGAATTATGAAGTCAGGAAGACCTGCCTCATATGATAATGTGTCTTAAATATCTTAAAACACACCATGTAAACTCAGAAATACAGATCGATGGATAAAAATTGTGAATTCATGAACAAACCCCTTTTTTGATAAATTTTACCAAGTCATGAATAAATTTTAAGAGAAAAACAAAGCTGTAAAAGTAAGAGAAAAGTTTAATGAATCCTACCAGAAAATCTCGAGTTATATTAAGGGCCTTTGGCGTACCCCGAAAATAAACTTTACGGATGTGAAACAAGTTTTAAAACTCAAATGACAGGCCAGTGAAAGTAAAATTTAATATTTTTTACTTTGCGTGAGTAAACATAAATTTCTCTTTGTTTTATGTTTATTTTGAGTTTGTAGAAAAAAATTCTTGTCGTTTTCTTTTGAAAAACCAATAAACAACTTGATCTGAGACTATTCTCAATATACATTTTTGAACTTATTCTACATCAATAAAGAAATACACCAATCAACTAGATCAGTCTTTGAAAGGATTATATGATGATATTATATATTCATACATGAGATATACATTCATGTTATGTAATAGTGAAACCTGCAATTACTTTTGCACCAACTTAATATTAAATTTTATATTATATACATTATATACACATATATTACATTGTATATTATACTAATTCATTCTGCAAAAGAAAGTTACACGACACATCTTACAGTAAGGATTGTCAAAACAAGTAAACTATAAAATCTTAATAAAAGCCTTTGAAAGAATATTCTTGTTTTAACTAAATTTAGACTTTTAATGTCTAAAACCTTTTTTAGAGAAAAATCACTATGGCAAAGTCCTCCATGAAATATACTGTGATATAATAATGAAAAGATGGCTTGATAAAGGTAGCCAAAGCTAAGTGTAAATTAAATCCTCTGTGTGGGTGAGGTCTTATGTAATGATTAGATGATTTATGAGAAATTAATATTGGAAGGCAAGTAAAAAAATAGCTCTAAATCAGGGAATATAGTATGTGAGAACTATGTAGGTGTATGACAGTGAGTGCAAGATGTCAAAATATTTTTACTCTTTACTTTGCAAAGTATAATCACTGTAAAATTGTGAAGTGTGTATATTTAGTGCCACACAGTGTATCTTTAATGGTGCAAATGGGAACACACTGTACAAAAAGCTCTCTGTTAAGGTATCCATCAAGGATGTTTAATTCTACATCTTTGTAATGCAGATGAATTAATGTAACTATGGGAATTTTGACTTTGGAATTCCTGACTCTTGCATTGTTAAATTCTCAACCTTAATGTTCCAATATCAGCTCCAAATGACTACACATGGTGGATATTTCTATCAGCTCAAGATGTTTCTAGAATGTAGAATTTACACTTAAAAAATCATTTGAGAGGGAAGAAAAAAGCAAAAACAATCAGAGTCTGTTCTGTTGATTAGCAGCAGATCCCTTTATTAGTTGGAAGAGAATGTGAAAATGAACCCACCGTAGTGACAGAAGGTGGGAAAGTGACAGAAAAACAACGATTATTTTGATCATTTATACATGTAAAATGTGTGAAATAAACCTCAGATTTTGGAGGAAAATGTCTAAAGGATAAAAAGCAAAGAACTATATTTATAAGTGGTTACTGACTTAAAGTAAAGCAAAAATTACCTTTAAAGATAATGTACATACACACAAAAATAGTTGCCAGAATGAGATATCCAGGGAAACCTTTGAAATATTACTGTGTTACCTCATGAAGGATGTGGCATAAGCAACAACATAGTGAAGGTGTTTCCTTGCATATTCTCTAATATTGCCTGTTTTCTGCTTCATTGCTTAGGTTAGGAAAAGTGGTAGAAAAGATTGGGTAATTATGGTTTTTTCATTTTTATAAGAGAACATCATGATTGGAGATTGTGGTGTCTAACTAGAAACATTGCATTTTTAACAACTGATGCTCATAAGACTTTACCTTAACAGCAATCAGGCCCTTGAAAGGCATCTTAAAACAGATGTACTTGAACATGAGTCCATGTTTAGAGTTTGATGAGCCAGAGGGGCTTCCCAATTCTCACATGGACAGTTTCTTATCTATTACACATCATTCCTCTTTATCTACAGTGTTACACATTCAAGACATGCATGTCATTTCTGTCTGTTTTGCAGTCATCACTCAAGTAATGTGGAAGGTTAAATAGGCATCTCAAAGCTTGGAAAATGTGTTAGGTTTCAGTATTCCAGTGCTGTCGGTTTACTAGAAAAATATTCATTTTAAAATTTATTTATAATTGAATTATTGATAGAATTTATTAAAATTGTAATGAAAGACAAAAGTAGGGGTGTGTGTGTTTGTGCATGTGTGTTGTGCATTCCAGAGAACAAAAATCAGTTTTAAATGCTGAGAAACTTTTGACAGAAAGTTCTAGTAAGGGATTTTAGAATTCAATTTGTTCAAATAGTATAGATAAATGCTAAGTTTTCTCATCAAATCTGCTGTAGTAACCAAAAGAGAAGTGCTTTTTTTTCAAATAAATATTATTTTCATAATTATCACCATATAAACATTTATTGATGCTTACAGAATAGACATACAGATTGACATCCTTTGTTGCTATAGATATAGATTATCCAAATAAAAAAACTATTGAATGCATAATACATTTTGGTGATTGAATGTCTATTTATTCTGTGTATGCAAAATAATGAAGAAGGCAATGAATTAGGCCATGAATGTATCTCTCCCCTATTCGTCTTGGGTGGCCCTTCTCCCTTCAGATATGATGACTCTTATTTGCCTAGTGATTTGCTCTTTCACTCAGATGCTAAGTCTTCCCTCTTTGCTTCAGTGGTATTGCAGCCAATGCTTTGGCTTTTGCACTGTTCACTTCTCCTTCTACTATACTCAAATAATCAAATATTAATCAAATACCCTACTCTTTATTGTAATGACTGAGATAGATTTGGAAATATTTTTTAAAAGACATAAAAATTGTTCCCAGATATTTAAATCCAGTAGAAGAGAAAATATATGTATGCAGATCATATAATAAATTATAGAATATGATAAAAAGACATTGTGGAAACTGGAGGATAAAGAGGTATGAACAAAGCAGAGATGAGAAAAAATATGCTAAAAGCAGAACAAAACAAAGTAAAAAATATGGAGGGATAAAAATTCTAGGCAGACGTGAAGAATAACAATTATACTTGGCTAGAACGGTGGTTAAGGGGAAATGATCAAAGTTCATCTTTCATAGTACTTTGTAGTACTTTGATTTTAAACCATAAAAGTCCTTGGGTGAAGAATGCAAGTTTCATTCTTTGGCAAAGGTAGGCAAAGGTTTTTGAGAAAGGAATGGACATGATTAAATCTATGATTTAGGTAAAACTATTCTGGAAAACAGTGGGAATTAACTTCACAAGTAAACACAAACAATATTTTTACAGTTTTAATTTTGGTAGCAGTTAAAATGAAGGAATGAAGTTACTAGTAATAAAAATGAATTCATGAAATAAAATTGAGGAAAACTCAAAAGACAAAGATAGGCATGGAAGAGTTTAATGTGCTTCAAAATGTACCACTAAATCCCTTTTTCATTTAGGCTAAAACTTGTGAGGGCAGGAGTTTTAAAAATTTTGTTATCACTGCTGAAGTCTCATTGTCTAGAAGAGAATCTGGCACACAGTAGTTCATCAATACCAATTGTGTAATGAATCTAACTTATCTTGATATTAATCAAAATCTTAGGCTAAAAAATCTAATTATCTTCCATACTCAGATTTATATTAATTATGAACTCATTTTCTAGTTCCCAGTGAATTAATTCAAATAAATAAGTCACTGTCAAAAACTGTTTTCACTCCCATCTCTCACCATATGTAGAAATCAATTCAAAATGGATTAAACACTTAAATCTAAGACCTCAAACAATGAAACTACTATAAGAAAACATTGGGGAAACCCTCCAGAACATTAATCTGGGCAAAAATATCTTGAGCAATACCCCCCAAGCACAGGCAGCCAAAGGAAAGATGGACAAATGAGATCACATCAAGAAACTTATGCACAGCAAAGAAAACAGTCAACAAAGTGAAGAGACATCCTACACTATAGGAGAAAATATTTGCAAACTATCTATCTGACAGAAGATTAATAACTAGAATATACAAGATGATCAAACAATTCAACAGGGAAAAGTCTAATACTCTGATTAAAATGAGCAACATCATTGATCACCAGAGAAATGCAAATCAAAACTATAATAAAATATCATTTCACTGCAGTTAAAATGGCTTTTATCCAAAAGACAGGCAAGAACAAATACTGGAGAGAATGTGGAGAAAAAGTAACTCTTATACACTGTTGGTGGGGAAATAAATTCATATAACCACTATGAAGAAGGTTGGAAGTCCCTCAAAAAACTTAAAATAGAGCTAACATATGATTCAGAACTCTTTCTTCTAGGTATATATCCCAAAGAAAGGAAATCAGTATATCAAAGGGATATCTGCACTCCCATATTTATTTACACGCTCTTCACAATAGCCAAGATTTGGAAGCAACCTAAATGTCCATAACAGACGAATAAATAAAATGTGGTACATGTATACAATGGTGTATTTACTACTCAGTCACAAAAAGAACAAGATTTTGTTATTTGCAACAACATGGATGGAACTGGAGGTCATTAAGTGAAATAAGCCAGGCACAGAAAGACAACCATTGGGTACTCTCATTTATTTGTGGGTGCTAAAATTTAAAACAATTGAACTCATGGAGGTAGAGAGTAGAATGACAGCTACTAGAGACAGGGAAGTCTAGTGGGGGAAAGGAAGTGGAGTTGTTTAATAGGTACAAAAATACAGTTAGACAGAAAAAAATAAGATCTAGTATTTGATAGCACAGTAAGTAGAGTCACTACAGTCAATAATAATTTATTGTACACATTAAAATAACTAAAAGAACATAATTGGATTGTTCCTAACACAAAGAAAGAATCAAGACTTCAATTGATGGATGCCTCATTTACCTTGATGTGATTATTTTTCATTGTATGCAATATTAAAATACTTCATATACCCCATAAATATGTAAACCTACTATGTACCCACAAAATTAAAATAAAATAGAATTTTAAAAAACAATAAAATCAATACCAAAAGGCAAAATAGACTCTATTTTGAGTATGAGTACAGGGCACTATTTTAGGTACTGTATAGCATGAAGATATATAAAGTTTTGACCTATTTATTAATTGTGGTTGTTAGCCTGACAGAAACTTATGTTTTATTTCATGAGGCAGATAAAGCAACTGTATTTAAAGCAGTTTATAAAGACAAAAGCTTAAGGATAAACTTTATCACTAAATATTGGCAGCAACACATCATGAGTCCCATGAGGGAGACAGTTTAAATTAGGTGTATTTGCATCATACAGGCACAACTAGATGTCTGTCTGTATTTTCCAGGATGCATTTTCTTAATAGCGATCATGAATCAATCAACTCTCCTCCTAAAAGCAAACCTAGATCTTATGAGACTGTTTTATTTAAATTGTCTTTTATTAAAGGCTTAATATGAATGGTTTTTTTAAAAATGGAGAGATATAAAATGTCAAAAGAATCATAAGAAGTTTGAAACAATGTCTTGTTTTCTTTTCCTTTTTAGTTGACACATAATAATTATACATAATTATGGAGTACAGACTGGTACTTTGATATGTGTATACAATGTGTAGATCCAATCAGTTTACTGGCATATCCATTACCTCAAATATTTATTATTTATGTTAGGAATACTCGAAATCCTCTCTTCTAGCTTTTTGAAAAGATACAATAAATTATTACTAACTATATACAACAAACAGAAGACTAGAACTTATTCCTTCTGTATAGTTGTAATTTTTTACCTGTTAACCAACTCTTCCCCTCCCTTTTCCCTTCCCAGACTGTAATCATCACAATTCTACTCGTTGCTTCTATGAGCTCAATGTTTTTTTAGCTCTCATGTATGACTGAAAACATGCAGCATTTGTCTTTCTGGGCTGGCTTATTTTACTTAGTATCCTCTAGGCTCTTTCATGTTGCTGCGAATGACAGGCTTCCATTCTTTTTTTTTTTTTTTTTTTTATGGCTGAATAGTATTCCAATGTGTATACATACCACATTATCCACTAATCTGTTTTCTTTATCTTTTACTCTTTGGCAAGTCAACATAAATGATCATAGCATATCTTACAATATGGTAGTCTTGACATCAAATAATGATATAAATAATTGTCTATTCAAGGTTTCCTTTATGGAGTTTGAATTGTTTCAGTCCATCACAGTACAATAGAATACTTCATAGAACCTTAAGAGTGATACACCATCAAGCCGGGTGCAGTGGCTCACACCTGTAATCCCAGCACTTTGGGAGGCCAAGGCGGGTGAATCATGAGGTCAGTAGTTCGAGATCAGCCTGGCCAACATGGTGAAACTCCTTCTCTAGTAAAAATACAAAAATTAGCTGGGTGTGGTGGCGGGCGCCTGAATCCCAGCTACTTGGGAGGCTGAGGCAGGAGAATCATTTGAACCCAGGAGGCAGAGGTTGCAGTGAGTCAAGATCGCTCCACTGTACGCCATCCTGGGTGACAGTGTGAAACTCTGTCTCAAAAGAAAACAAAATAGATTGATACACCATCCAAAGCTATAATCTCCATTCTATGATATCAGGGCTTGTTCCTCTCCAACTCCATCCTTCCAATCAAGCACCCATTCTTCATGTGTCAGGTACAGTGTCTTCTTGAGTCACTCCGGTGACACAGTGTTAAATAAAGCAGAATCCCTATGTTCAAAAAGGTTTAGAGCTCATGGAAAAGTTTCTCCAGAGACTTTTCTATGTAACATTGAATCCTAGAGAATATACAGATGGTCAAAGTCAACATAATTTCAGAATTTCTCACAACCAGTCTTTTTAAAACAAAAGTGCAGTCTCTGAGATCAGGGCATTCTAAATAGAAGTCCTGGTTCCACCCTACTGAAATAGCAGTCCAAATGGTTCTACTAACTTCTGGAACAATAGTGGTGAAAGCAGTATTTTCATAGGAAAATTAAATTAAGCAAATTTGTAAAAAAAAAAAAATCAAATCAGAATGATCTGAAAATTTTAGCATAATTCCATAACTCAAATAGCATTTTAGCCCATCATATAAAACTAAGTATGAAATTATATAGCATAGGAGGTAACTAGAGTACCAGTAGATTCAAAACTTCTAGCTTAGATCCAAGCTGTTTTAAATTGACAAACAAAAAATTTAAAATTTATGTATCTTATCAAATTACTAAATAGTTGTTATAGCAGTCACTAACTAAAATATTTTATACATTATCAGGAGATAAATATATAGAGTGGGCTTTCAGAGAGTATGTCACAAACAATGTAAGAGACAATACAGTGTAATTCTAGCCTGTATTTTCCATAATTACACTGTGGATAATTTTGCTCTACTGACAGTCTGCTTTGCAACGTTTCTGGACTTTCTCAAAAGAAGCTTAGCAAAACTCTACATATTGTGCATATGCAGTGAAGCAATTGTATGTATTTTTATTTATTGTTGTTTCTAAGATAGAAATTGACAAGTCTCTTACTTGAGAAGATACCTAGTATATTTCTAGGTAACTATCTTCAGATGTGTGTGAATATCAGTATCTTGGAAAAGAATTCCAAGTGGTATGGCAATAGAAAAGGTCCAGAAATACAAACAGGCAAAGCTTATAATAGGCTTTGAAATGCAATGAAAGATAGAATTTGCATTGACTGTAACCACTCTCTAGTCATTTTAAACACATCCTCACAGTCTAATCTACAAAGGGCAACCTGCAAATTTTTGCTATTACATCATTCTATAATTACGTTTTATATCTTGGTTCACTAAAAGATGCCTGAATTTACATTTTATTTAGTTGGAAAATCTCCCGGAACTTACATATTATTTGCTAATATCTGGCAATGTTCTAGAATATTTCTCTGTTTCCACTGCTACCCTGTACCCCTTATTTTGTGGTCTCAAGGGTAATTTCTGGTGTTTCACCATAAACAACACTAGCTACTGGCAATCTGGTTCTCTTTATTTGTTTAAATTTCTCTGATACTTCAGCACTTTGTTTGCTATCCACAGGCTGGTTGATCTCACATGTTAACTGATATGTTAACTCTCCTGCTCAGGAAAAGGAATTACATTCAGGAAGCTAAGACTGACAAGGAAATGAAGCAAAGCATTCCTGATGGTACATACTCTTCTGCCTAGGAGAATCTATAAGCATGTCTTAAATTGTGTTTTTGCACATAAAAAATGTACTGGTACATAAGAATGTAGGTTGTGGATCACCACTATGCTTGTATAGCTACTGCTTTATAATGAAGTCATCCATCGAAATGCTCAAAATAACACTGGAAGAAATATAAGTAAGTGACAACACAAATTCCAAGCTTTAGTAAAATTTACTTTTACCTTTTAGATATGAGATCCATAATGACATCATTATTTTCTAATCTCTTTTGTAATCACTATAACTATTCATTAAGTTTAACCTAGAATCCAAACTAAAAACTGTTCTTAAATGATCAGACTGAAAATTGAGCTAATACAGTACAGTTTTAATTTAGCAATGTCTTTGACAAGAGCATAGTGACAATATTAATGATCCAGAAGGCAGTTCACAAAGTACGAAGGCATAAAATATAAATGTGATAAAATCTTAGAAACTATTGTAAACTAATGTTGAAACTTTGAAGAAACGCATTATACTAAGAGTGGCAAGGGCGTTAAAGCTCAGATGCATGTAAATTATGGAATGTGGAAAAAAATGAGATAAAATTTGCAAAGGCTTCATCAGTGTTCTTACTTGAATATGAATTATAATGGAAAATATTTAACTTAATTAGCAAAGTCTCAACAGCTAAAGAACAAAAACAAAAATAAATTAATAGGAAGGATAAATAAACAGAGAAATACTGACATTAATAGGGCATCTTTGGCCGGGCGTGATGGCTCAAGCCTGTAATCCCAGCACTTTGGGAGGCCGAGACGGGCAGATCACGAGGTCAGGAGATGGAGACCATCCTGGCTAACACCGTGAAACCCCGTCTCTACTAAAAAATACAAAAAACTAGCCGGGCGAGGTGGCGGGCGCCTGTAGTCCCAGCTACTCGGGAGGCTGAGGCAGGAGAATGGTGTAAACCC
>NW_016808467.1:1411442-1414916 GCF_001698545.2 Rhinopithecus bieti | reverse complement strand
AAAAAAAAAAAAAAAAAAAAAAAAAAAAAAAATTAGGGCATCTTGTGAATGACAGATACAGTTACAGGTAATTATTAATTTTATGAAACAATGTACACTGATGTTTCAGCATAGTGCAATATGTGTTATATAAAAACTAGAAGTATGCCAAACCTCCTCAACATAAATTCCATATATCAGTCATTTTGTAATTTAACCCACAGAACACCACAAAGTGACTTTACTTCCTGTCTCTTCAGATGAGTAAATTGGCAGTGTATATGAAAGCACTGGTAATAAACCACAATAAAGTCTGACTTTCTTTTTTCATTTTTTTAAAATTTAATCTGATTTTTTAAATTATAATATTAATATATGGTCAAAACATAAATTTGAATACAAATATAAAATCAAATCAAAGATAACATGAACCTGAAAATAAAAATAAATTTTAACTCTTTGTTCCATAAATAAGTACATTTAACATATCAATATATGTAATTCTGGTATGTATATCTGTATTCCTAACTCACATGGTAGTACCGAATATTTACAATTTGTAGCATGTTCTCTCAATATATCAGAGGTATTTTCTATTTTCATTACATACTATTTAAATCTTGAGTGCAATGTTTTACAATACTCTATCTCAAAGCTATCCTTTATTTAGTCAGTGCCTTTTTTTGTTGGTATTTTAGCTGTTTGTAGTAATTGTCATTATAAACTATTTCTGAATTAGTATATTTACATGTACATATATTGTCTCTATCATTTTTTATTGTCTTAGGTTTGACTTCTAAGAATTTGAATTCTAGGATAGATTATATGATTTTAGGACTCTTAAGCAATATAATTTTATAAATATTTTATTTTGAAATTATTTTAGACATACAGAAATCTTTCAAAGACAGTATATAGAATTTTCGTATACCTTCACCTAATAAAATGTAACTTCAGGAAGTTCCCCTGAAGTTACATTTTACGTAATCACTGTATATTTGTCAAAACAAAGAAATTAACATGGGTGTAACGTCATTAATTAACCTACAGACTTAATTTGGATTCACAGCTTTTTCACTAATGTCTTTTCTCTATATGAGAATTCAGTCCAGGAGATGACATTGTGTTTAGCCATCATGTTTCCTCAGTCTGCACCAGCCTGGGAGGTTTTCTTGTTTTTTCTGTTTTTCATGACCTTAACACTTTTGAAGAAGACCAATAAAGGAATGGGAACATAATTCTAGAGATATTATAAACTTTAATAATAAAATTTTGAAACAATAAATCAGTTTTAAAAGAGTGACTATTAAGGGGAATGATATAGTTTAGATGTCTGTTCCCTCCAAATTTATTGTTGAAATATGATCCTATTGTTGGAGGCAGGGCCAAGTGGGAGTTATCTGGGTCATGCGGGATGGATCCATTATGAATGGCTAGATGCCCTCTCCTTTGTAATTAGTTCACAAGAGGTCTGGCTGTTAAAAAGAGTCCTGAACCTCCCACTTCTCTCTCTTCCTCCCTCTTTCACCATGTGACATGCATGCTTCCCCTTCACTTTCTATCAAAAGTAAAAGCTTCCTAAGGCCTCACCAGAAGCAGATGCCAGCACTATGCTTCTTGTACAGTCTGCAAAGCATGAGCCAAAATAAACCTCTTTTCTTTAAAAATTATCCAGTCTCAGGTATTTCTTTATAGCAATGCAAAATGAACTAATAAAGGGCACTTGATTTTATAAACATACAATAAATTAAATACTTTGTGTAGGTTTAAGAGTCAATATGCTAAGCAATAAATATTACAAAGGTAGGAAATAACTACAACCACAAGTCAAAAACATGATATAACTGAATATATAATTAAAAGAAGCATCAAAAAACTATTAAGAAGAGTTTCCTAAGCAAATGCTGCTTAGGAAAATGAATATTTTAACAAAACTGGGTATTTCAAGTTAGGCTGAGTTAAAAAATTATGGCAAAAAGATAGAAGAAGTAGTCTCTGTGCTCTGATTCCAGAATTCTGGTTAATTTACTTTTATATTTTAAAGTGTTTTCTTCCAGAATATATTTAAATAAGTTAGTAAAACATTATTCTTATTTTAACAGACTCTAAGATAATTTGTCATTTTCTTCTTGGATTATATCACTTTTCTTTTCCAAATCTTTGATTGGCCATCAACTTTTAGAGGTTAGATAGTTTAAAAATTTGTTATTTTCATATTTCTGGGACAAATTTTTCTTGGGAGAGATTTGCAGAAAGCCAGATAAGGGATATTACCCATTTAGTTCAGAGTTACTTTTAAATCTCAGGAACTATATTTAGTCATTTTTTAGCTTTAATATGAGGGCTTATTGAATAATTTTCATTTGAAACTCCACAACAGGCACTTTCACTATTGATCTATGTTATCTTCTCATTTTCTCAATTTCACTCATTTCTCTCTTTCGCTGTCTTTGTCTCGCTCTTTCTCTAATTCCTTCTTCATTGACATTTATTAATTGATGCTAATATGGGGAAAATGATAAAAATATTACATGATTTAATATATATTTCTTAAGTTATCAAATTTAAAAATTGGAAGAAATCTTAAATATTATTTAATCAACCCCTTCATTTCACAGATTAACAGACTAAGGTTCAAATAAGATAAATAATTTCAGACACTTCCATTTCCACCTGTTAACTGGTGGGACAAATGTTTTCTCATGTTATATTCTTGTAAGCAGGACTTAGGTTCTGTGAATATCTTCACAATTATTTGTAGGTGCTCATTCTTCTGGTCTCAGTTTTATGAAATCAAGCTAATTAGATTTAAATAATTACATAAAGGAAATGTTCATATTAAGGTTTAATGACTGATCATGTGAGGACACTATGCCAAAATATGACAGAATCCTCAGTGACAAAACTTTATGTAAACTGTCTTTGCTTTAGGTCATAGATCACGTGTAGAATTTCCAGATAATATATATGAGAATAAATAAGTAGTAAAAGTGTCTTAAGAACAGAAAAAAAGTCAAAATAGAGGAAATAAAAAAGATATTTTCAATAAAGAAGTTTGAATATATGCAACTGTTTAAGATGTTCTTTGAAATACAGCAAAATGTTGTAATCATTGCATTTTGAAGAAATGAGAAGAAATTACCAAAAGAAAAAAGCAGGTTGTACATAGAAGTGACACTTGTCTGGGCATGGCGGCTCACGCTTGTAATCCCAGCACTTTGGGAGGCTGAGGCGGGCAGATAATGAGGTCAGGAGATTGAGACCATCCTCTCCTGACCAACATGGTGAAATCCCGTCTCTACTAAAAATACAAAAATTAGCTGGGCGTGGTGGTGCGTACCTGTAGTCTCAGCTACTCAGGAGGCTGAAGCAGGAGAATCATTCCAACCTGAGAGGTGGAGGTTGCAGTGAGCCGAGATCACGGCACTGCACTCCATCCAGGCCACAGAGCGAGACTCTGTCAAAAAAAAAAAGAAAGAAGAAGAAGAAGAAGAA
>NW_016808467.1:1399759-1407893 GCF_001698545.2 Rhinopithecus bieti | reverse complement strand
AGAAGAAGAAGAAGAAGAAGAAGAAGAAGAAGAAGAAGAAGAAGAAGAAGAAGAAGGAGGAGGAGGAGGAGGAGGAGGAGAAGAAGAAGAAGAAAGAAGAGACACTTGCAGGTTTCCAGATAAGGCTGATTTTTCCATAGATGTGAACCTCCCCATAGCGAATCATTCATCAGATATCTGTATATTGCAATGATATATAGATCATTAAGAATCTGTAATATACGAGAGAATATATGAGAGAATAAAGATTTGAGTTCTATCATTGAATAAATTAACCATGAAGTAAGAAGTGAGAGTTATGTCAATATGTCTAAAGATTAAACTGGAAATTAACTGCTGCATTTATTAATCCTCTGACCAGAACTGTAAGTAAAGTGTCAACGGAAATAAAGAAAAATTTCTGGTGATGAGAATTTCATTTCTACTCAATAAATAGTAATAATCAAATATTTTAATATATTATTCTGAGCAAGTTATAAAAGACTAGCTTTGGGGTTCACATGTCTTACAAGTGACTATGTCAGTTAGTGTGAAGTTAATTTGAATGTAGGTAGTCACACCCTAATTTCTGGACCATACATGAAACTCAGACAAAGGTAAAGAGTACGATGAAAGCTGCTTATTAGTGTTATATCCTCTAATGTGTGAGAATTCTGCTGAGTATGAAGACTTGATAGCCTTTATAAAATGGTCTTAGTCGTTTCTGCTGAAGAGAAGCCAAGGATCCATGTTTAAAAGTCAAGTAGATGATATCCCACTTCTAGGATCCTCCTGTCTAGTTATTTTACTAATATCCTATGGCCCTAGTCATTTGAATAAAAAGGTAGATTCAGCTCAGCCAAGATTTTACTGTATTAAAGATCACAAGCCTGGCCCTTTGCAAATTTGCTTTAGTAGAACTTGGTCTCCATAACATCAGCTTATTCCTTGTGACAAAAGCCTCAGTGAGCCAGATCACTTGTGAAGGTCAGAAGCTTGCATAACCTCCAGTCATGGAAATCTTGCCTCTATGAACTACTGATTAATAAACTGTTATCTAGTATAAACAATTAAAAAATGAAAAAATATAATTAATAATTTTCATATATTTGACAACAGGCAAAGTACAACTTGGCACAAGAGAGATGGGAAAATAACACAAATCCTATGATCCTCAAATTTTTATCTGAAGGCACTTTCTGGACAGCAGCAAAAGGAGAGGAAACCCAGTGAAGAAATTCAGGAGTTAAGGAGACAGAGCTTGGAACATATTATTTGCAAATATGCAGTGAAAATTTGTAAATGCATATTGTAAATACCTCAACAACAATACAAAATGAAGATATAAGTAATAAGAGGAAATAAGTGGAATACTAATAAACATAATTCGTTCAAAATAATGCAAATTAATCTAAAAAAAGGACACAGGAGAAAATAAAAACCAGTGGATAATCATAAAACACAATATTGATCATTATGCTAAATGTTGAATATCTAAACACTTCAAATGAAAGGCAGAGACTGAATAAAAAAGGAAGACTCACATAACTATAGGCAATTGACAAGAAACAAAGAAAAAGACAGATGGCTTAAAATCAAAAGATAGAAAAAGATGATAATTTTCTATTAATGATAATAAAACTGGAGGAACTATATTAATATCAATGAGGCTAATACCAAATTTAATGAAATATATTTCATATGCTTATCAAGAAAACATAGCAATCAAAAAATGTATGTGTAATCCCAAAGTTTCAAAATACATAAAGAAAACTGAAAGAAATAAAAGAGAAAACAGACAACTTCACAACTATAGTAATATCTTTCAACAATCCTCTCTTAGTTAATAGACAAATAGAGCATTGGTGGAACTAGAGAAGAATTAGGACAACTTTACTAATCAAATTTATGTAATAAAATTTATAGATTAATAGAAATATTAAAAAATTACAGAGTACACTTTTTTTTCCCCAAAGTCATGCAGCATTCACTGAGTTTGACCATAATTTGGGCTATAAAACCATTCTTAATAAATTTTAACAGGATTGAAATTTTATATGGCAGTTCTCTGACCACAGTGGAATTAAATTAGAAAATACTAACAGAAGTATGCCTAGAAAAATTCCCAAATTTTTGGAAAATAAACATCATAGTCACAAACAAATCCATGGGTGAAAGAAGAAATTACAGAGAAGTTAGGAAATAATTTGAACTAAGTAAAATTAAACACATACTGCCAAAATTTTTGGAAAGCAACCAAACCAAGTTTAGACAAAATTTAATATGTTCAAATGTTTGATCCAGAAAAAAAATTGTGACCTAAGATTCCTTCTTAAAAAACTAGAAATATAAAAACAAATTAAACTTTAAATAAACAGAACTGATTTACAAAACGTACATTAAACAAATGGAAAATAGATAATACAGAAATAAATTAATAGATTGTTCTTTGAAAAGATAAATATGATTGATAAATTTCTTCTTATATACAGATCAACCGAAAAACAGGAGAAACAGATTCATAACATCAATTAGGTAAGAGTACATATGTACATTTATTATTTGTCAACTAAAATAATATAAAAGAGTATGTAACACATGAAAGATTAAAATTTTTTTAAATAAATGGCTTGAAAATAAATTGGTCTTAGTCTAATGTTATTTATTATTTTCAAAATCAAAAGGTGCTTTCTTCTAGAAAAGCAATTGTCTTCAATGCTGCTTGAACATTTTACTTGAAAAATTTGAAAATATGTAACTCTTTTATTTGATAGTGATAGGTACTTACAGTACCTGGATCCTTGTGGAAAAAAAAATTCTATTACAATAGTCCCCCCTTATCTGCAGGGGAATTCAAGGCCTTAGTCTATGCCTGAAACTGCAGATACTACTGAACCCTACACAGACTATGATTCTTCCTATACATACATACCTATGATAAAGTTTAATATATAAATTAGGTTCATTGAGATAATACAACAATAACTAATAATAAAATAGAACAGTTATAACAATATGCCAGCATCACTATGCTTATGTTTTGGGGCCATTATTAAGTACAATAAGGATTACTTGTCCATAAGCACTGAATACTGCAGTAGGTTTGATAACTGTGATGGCAACTAAGCAACTAATTGGTAGGTACTATTAACAGCGTGGTTTCACAAGACAAAGAGGTGATCTACAGCCAGACAGGATGGAGCAGGATGGTGGAGGATTTCCTCATGCTATTCAGAATGGCAGTAATTTCAAATCTATGAATTGGGTATTTCTAAAATTTTACATATAATATTTTTGAAACACAGGGTAATTGAAACCCCAGAATGTGAACTCTTGGATAAGAGGGAGGGGGACTACCATATAGTATTTTTAATAGTACTGTCATTGAAATGAAAGACCACTGGATTTTTTTCAGCTTTCATTGATGGTAGATATATTGCCTTAGCCTTTATTATTATATTATTCTATTCTATCTGAGAAAGGCCTAGAGCTTTTCTCAGAATAATGTAAATATTGCTTAACTCAAGACATGGAATACTTTATTGGACAGATAGAAAACTTCCTCTTTTTCCTTGAGGAAAGAGAATTAAATAACATTGGCAAAATCCTGTGAGGTGCCATCCATCAAGAAAAGTGTACCAGTACCTATTATTCTATCTCTTGCCCAAACTGCAACTATTTCTAGATGATTTTCTTTGATATTTGACTGCTGGGAAGTATCATTTCAAAATCACTGAAAGGATGCAATTATAAGTTGAGACAAATTGCTAATATACTTTCAAAATATGTATGTACATATTCTTTGCTTTAAATCAAACCCATGTTCTTCATATACATATATGTAAAAAATATACTCAAAATTCAAAACTCTTTCTATTTTCCATAAATTCTGACATTCTGAAAATGCAAACTACTCCTAACATTTTGAAACATTAGTAAATGAATGTGAAAATATTAATTTATCACAGATTAATAAAGTATAATCTATAAACATATTTGTATTCACAATAATATTTTTACTAAAGCGTNGCAACTATTTCTAGATGATTTTCTTTGATATTTGACTGCTGGGAAGTATCATTTCAAAATCACTGAAAGGATGCAATTATAAGTTGAGACAAATTGCTAATATACTTTCAAAATATGTATGTACATATTCTTTGCTTTAAATCAAACCCATGTTCTTCATATACATATATGTAAAAAATATACTCAAAATTCAAAACTCTTTCTATTTTCCATAAATTCTGACATTCTGAAAATGCAAACTACTCCTAACATTTTGAAACATTAGTAAATGAATGTGAAAATATTAATTTATCACAGATTAATAAAGTATAATCTATAAACATATTTGTATTCACAATAATATTTTTACTAAAGCGTGTTTTAGAATTTTATGTTATTTGGAAATAACATGAACTTAGTAGTTTTGCCAAGGCTAAACTGTAGAAGAAACTGATATTCAATTAAAGAAAACTGATATTCAAGTGGAACTCAAAAAATACAGATTATGAAATCATTATTTCACTTAACAAGGAAAGTCGGTCTTATTAGAAAAATCTTTACTTTATTCCAGTAAATCTGAAGTTCAATTGAGCTTACAAGTTTTATGTTCAAAGGCTGACATTTGTTCATTAAGTAATAGAAAAATGCTCAGAGGAGGTGTTCCGTAGCCATGCTTTATTACTATTCACCATGTTGTTTCAAGCAAAGGTACATACTGGTCATTATTTTTATATCTTACTTACTTCAGTTGGCATTAACAAAAATTCTTGTGTCCTTTAAGCTCAGTAGTAGACTTGTACTTACCCGCTGAAGGATAAACAGTACAGCCCAGACCAAGTACCAGAAAGCAATATCTCTAGAAACAATCAAATAGAAAAGGCAAAAGAAAAAAGCTTTGGTTCTAAAACCATAACAAAATAATATTAAATTTTGGTAAATATGAGAAATAGCAGAGGATTATTTCTTAAGGATGATCCAAGCCATTTACTTTGGTAAGGCATTTATTTTTAACCTAGTGATCACTGATGCCCCTAGCATGTGTTGCTATGCACAATTCATTTCAGATATGTATTAATTGTCATAGTTTGTAGTTTAAAGGTAAACGAATTTGAAGCTTCCTGACCAGTACTGATGGCCAGTACTTATTTCTTTCCAAGTGAAGTTTACCTTCTTTTTTATGACAGTAGGCTGACTTAAAAATATTTCTCAGAAATAAATCATTTTCTTATTCTTATGCAAGATAAATTAAAAGCCTGCTAGAAGATATAACTCAATATGCATTTATGAATCATTCATAATTTGATAAGCCTGTTTGAGGCTGTAGATAGAATCTAACTGGGAAAACGGGGAGAAAAGTATCTGCAAAGCAATGTTCACTCTTCATTTACGTTGGGACTTGCCTGAGCATTACGTTTCCAATATTGCTTGTGTTATTTCATATGCATCAAATATCTAGAAATGTTTGTATCAGATCCAGATACTTAGAAGAACAAAATTCTGATTGACTTTTTCCTAGGTTGTAATAAATGTCGGATTATGAATGGATATAACTAAGTTATTTATTGATGTTCTTCCTTTGATATCTATGATATATCTCTAGGAAGCATTCATTACTACACCATAATAGCACACATTTATATAACTATGTATGAATATTTTACTATAAATTTTTAAACAAGAATACATTTAATCCTCACAATTACATTTCAGGAATGCATAGACCAGAAGTTAAGAAAGAGGAAGAATACAAAACTTGTCCAAGTTCATATAGCAAATAATTATTGTGGCCATTATTTGGAAGAAGGTCAACTGGCTTGAAAGTTCACATTCTTACCTTAATAAGACATCCTGTGGTTAGAAGAAATAGTCTGATACAGTGTAGTGATTTAAAAGCAGGTCAGAAAATTCTATGATATCCTCATATTGAAAGATTTTTCCAATGTTTTCCAGTTGAAATTGGTCATGCTCATGAAGGTTTTAACCAATAGTGTAGAGTGAAAGTGATACTGTATGACTTTCTATGCTAAGTCATAAGAGACAATGCAACTTATACTTAATTGGGATAGGTAGATTTGGAACTTTGATATACCAAATAAGAAGTCTGAATACCTTGAATTCCTTCATGCAGCAAGGAAGCAAAGCCATCTGGAGAGGTTACATATAGAGATTCTGATTGAGAATAAGATATCTGTGCCTATGTACCAGACATGTGAATTAATGAACCTTCATATTATTCCAGCACCCAACTTTCAACTCATCACCAGCATTCAAGTCTCTCTAGCTAAAGTTTCAGAAACCATAGGATTAAAAATGAGCCATCCCCTCAGTGCCCTATCCAAATTTCTAACACATGGAATTCTTGCACATATAAAATAGTTTGCTTAAGTCACTAACTTTGGGCATAATTTGTTATACAACAAATTGCTGAAACAAATTTGGTACCTAGAGGAAGCATGCTGCCATAACAGGAAACTAAAGCATCTAGCACTGACTTTGAGGCTGCTTGGCAGGAAGAAACTATAAAGGTTTTGAGGAGACTGTTGAAGACTGAAGACAAAATATAAGAAATTGGTATTGAAAGATAACCTTTGTTATGTGTAGTTTGGCAACACTGACATCAATGATAGTGTGGAAATAGAAAATATGTCTAATACACTCAATGATTCACAGGCATAATATGGAATATTCCACCTGTTTATTTTCATTAGCATGATAAAATATGGAATAGACAAACAAAAAAACGAAAAAAAATCTGATTTACAAGCAAAATATAGAGGAGATAGAAAGGATCCAGGAACAACTGGATTCAAAAATAAAACCATTTCTCTTCTCCCATGTCTCAGGACAATGTCTCAAATCTTCGGCATGTCAGCAAAAGTCACAAATGTGGCCCAGCTTTTACAGCAAAATATAATAAAGATGAAGCACAGGATCTGACAGTAAAATGGTTTGGTAAAATCTAAAAAAAAAAAAAAAAAGTTAAAGTAACTTATTAAAAACTTCCAAATACAAGCATGTGGTGCTTAACGATGAGGATAAGTTCTGAAAGACACATTGTTAGGTGATTTCAGCATTATGCAGACATTATAGAATGTACTTACGTAAACTTAGATGATACAGCTACTACACACCTATGCTATGTGGTATAGCTCATTGCTTCTAGGCTACAAACCTGTGCAGCATTGTTACTCTACTGAATACTGTAGGCAGTTGTATCACAACAGTAACTATTTGTGTATCTAAATATAACATAGAGAAGGTACAGTAAAAATACAGTATAAAAGTAAAAAAATGGTGCACCTGTATAAGAAACTTACCATGAATGGAACTTATGGAACTAAAAGTTGCTTTGGGTGAGTCAGGGAGTGAGTGATGAGTGAATGTGATGGCCTAGGCATTACTGTACATTACTATAGACTTTATAAACACTATACATTTAAACTCCATTAAATTTATAAAACAATATTTTTACTTCTTCAATACTAAATTAACCTTAGCTTACTGTAACATTTTATTTTGTACATTTTTATTTTAAATTAAGTTTTGGATTCCTTTGGGATAATACTTGTACAGCTATATAAAATATTTTCTTTATATGCTTATTCTGTTAGCTTTTTTCTATTTTACTTTTCAACTTTTGTTAAAAACTAAGGCATAAACACACACTTTAGCCTAGGCCTACACAGGGTCAAGATCATTGGTATCACTGTTCCACCTCTGCATCTTGTCCCATCAGAAGGTGTTCAGGGTCCTACCAACAGTGTAAAGGTGTTCCTCGTTCTCCACATCCTCTCCAGCACCTGTTGTTTCCTGACTTTTTAATGATCACCATTCTAACTGGTGTGAGATGGTATCTTATTGTGGGTTTGATTTGCATTTCTCTGATGGCCAGTGATGATGGGCATTTTTTCATGTGTCTATTGGCTGCATAAATATCTTCTTTTGAGAAGTGTCTGTTCATATCCTTTGCCCACTTTTTGATAGGTTTATTTTTTTCTTGCATGTTTGTTTGAGTTCTTTGTAGATTCTGGATATTAGCCCTTTCTCAGATGAGTAGATTGCAAATTTTTTCTCCTATTCTGTAGGTTGCTTGTTCACTCTGATGGTAGTTTCTTTTGCTGTGCAGAAGCTCTTTAGTTTAATTAGA
>NW_016808467.1:1377710-1397007 GCF_001698545.2 Rhinopithecus bieti | reverse complement strand
AAAAAAAAAAAAAAAAAAAAAAAAGGGTTTCTCTTTTCTACTGCGTTGTCAAGCTGAAAATTTCCTGAACTTTTATGCTCCGTTTCCCTTTTAAAATGGAACGCTTTTAACAGCACCCAAGTCACCTGTCGAATGCTTTGTTGCTTAGAAATTTGTCCCACCAAATACCCTAAATTATCTCTCAAGTTCAAAGTTCCACAAATCTCTAGGGCAGGGGCAAAATGCCACCAGTCTCTTTGCTAAAGCATAACAAGAGTTACCTTTGCTCCAGCTCCCAAGAAGTTCCTCATCTCTGTTTGAGACCACCTCAGCCTGGACCTTATTGTTCATATCACCATCAACATTTTTGTCAAAGCCGTTCAACAAGTCTCTAGGAGGTTTCAAACTTTCCCACATTTTTCTATCTTCTTCTGAGGCCTACCAAACTGTTCCAACCTCTGCCTATTATCCAGTTCCAAAGTCACTTCCACATTTTCAGGTATCTTTTCAGCAACACCCCACTCCTGGTACTGTATTAGTCTGTTTTCATTCTGCTGATAAAGACATATTAGAGACTGGGAAGAAAAGGAGGTTTAATTGGACTTACAGTTCCACATGGCTCAAGAGGCCTCAGAATCATAGTCGGAAGCAAAAGGCACTTCTTATATAGTGACGGCAAGAGAAAAATGAGGATAAAGCAAAAGTGGTAACTCCTGAGAAATCCATCAGTTCTCGTGAGACTTAATTCACTATCTTGAGAATAGCATAGGAAAGACCGACCCCCATGATTCAATTAACCTCCTCCTGGGTCCCTCCCACAACACGTGGGAATTCTGGGAGGTACAATTAAAGTTGAGATTTGGGTGGGGACACAGCCAAACCATATCAACTGCATTACCACAAACATATAAATAATATGCTGCACTACAACATTAAGACTGCTATGACATCATTGGGCAGTTTTTCAGCTCCCTGATAATCTTAAGCAACTACTGTTGTATAAATAGTCTGTTGTGGACCACAACATCACTATATGGTGTATGACCATACACAAAAGCCTCCGAGGATCTTAAGGAAATGAATGAGAAAAGTCTCCAGCAATAGAACGTCTAAGAACCTCAAGGGCATTGTCCCACAGCAACTAAAAGAAAGCCTAGCATAAAAAAGGGCTACTTTCAGGAGATTGATGAGTGTGGCTTTTGTCTAGTGAAGTAGATTGTAAACTGATATATGAGAAATCCACAAGGCTTTTAAAGGGATTATAACATCTTAGACTAATATGATAAAAGTCAAGGGCAAACTCTGTACTTCTTCACTGCTACAATTAGGAAACAAGCTGAGAAAAGCACTCAGCTGCAAATATGGACCATTTTTTAATGGAAAAGGAAGGATGACTCAGAGGGTGAAACTGAGATCTCAGAAGCTGAAACGAAAAGCCATATAAAAAAGCAACTCTCAGAGAACGTAAAGCTGATTCCTACTTAAGAAACTGGCAACATGTTCCCAGATGCAATTAAGAATTGCTACAGCACAGTGACTACCACTTACCGCCCATTTTCTTGCCTTTTTATTGGAATAGTCTATAGTCATGATCTTACATTTGTCCTACCAATATATGTTTAGGGATTGGAAGACAAGTAACTTGTCCGCATAGTTCGTAGGTCTTCAGATGCAGACAGACCAAACTACTCCTGAAAATATGAGAATCAGAAGAAGCTCATCCACACCTGGACCTGGTCTAGGTGAAAAGTTTCCAGAATATGACACCTACGCTCTTACTATAAAATAGAGAATTCAGAAAAGTCTAAGGGATGAATATATTATAAAAAGCTGTAGGAACACAAATGGTTTATAGTCAAAGGTCAGAAGTGGGGATTTAAAAATTATGTCCACAAATGTTTGACACTTCTCCAATTGAGAAGCAGTCCTTGAATGGAGGCATGCATGTAACCACTTCAATTAACAGAGTTCAGTGAAATTGGCACAGTGTGATATGCAAGGCTAGGTCATCACAAGAATGAAACTTTGGCTCAAATTTGCCCTTGGACTCCTGAGCCACTTTGTATGATGAGTCTGACTGCCCTGTGGTCACCATGCTTTCAAAAAGCCAGTCAGTGGCCTGTAATCTCAGCACTTTGGGAGGCAGAGGCAGGTGGATAACCTGAGGTCAGGAGGTTGAGACCATACTGGCCAACATGGTGAAACACCGTCTCCACTACAATTTCAAAAAAATTAGCTGGGCATGGTGGCGCATGCCTGTAATCCCAGCTGCTAGGGAGGCTGAGGAAGGAGAATCTCTTGAACCCAGGAGACGAGGTTGCAGTGAGCCAAGGTTGCACCATTGCACTCCAGCCTGGATGACAATATCTCAAAAAAAAAAAAAAAAATGTCAAATAGATTACTAGAATCTTATTTTTCTTTGTTAATTACACAACTACATGACAGTCATTAATATTTAAGAGTTTTGTTTATTAATAGGTTTTTTTTGTTGTTGTTTTTTTAACATGGAGTCTTGCTCTGTTGCCCAGGCTAGAGTGCAGTGGCACGATCTTGGCTCACTGCAACCTCCACTTCTCAGGTTCAAGCAATTCTTCTGTTTCAGACTCCCAAGTAGCTAGAACTATAGGTGCCCACCACCACAGCCTGCTAATTTTTATATTTTTAGTAGAGACAGGGTTTCACCGTATTGGCCAGGCTGGTCTCAAACTCCTGACCTCAAATGATCCACCTGTCTCAGCCTCCCAAAGTGTTGGGATTACAGGTGTGAGCCACCATGCCCGTCTATCAATAAATTTAAGCAGTTAATTGAAAAGGCTGAACTGAAAAGAAGATATTAGTCTAGAGAGAAGAAAAATATCTAAGGGGAGCTGTCATTATTTAATTCTGAAACTTTTGTCTTATACTCTGGAATTAAATCTCTCCCAAATGAGCAAAATTCTGGGCTTCTATACTCAGGTTTGATTCTGTTGAATACGACATTAGACAAAGTTGTCTTGCTAAATTTCCTCATATGCTCCCAATTAGTGTACATACTCCCCCTTCACCCTTCAATAAATGCCTCCCTATTAGTCTGTTTTCAAGCTGCTGATAAAGACATACATGAGACTGGGTAATTTAGTTTTAAAAAAGACATTTAATGGACTCACAGTTCCATGTGGATGGGGAGGCCTCACAATCATGGCAGAAGGCAAAATACATGTCTTACATGGTGGCAGACAAGAGAGAAATAGGACCAAGTGAAAGAGGTTTCCTCTTATAAAACCACCAGATTTCATGATACTTATTGACTACCATGAGAACAGTATAGCAGAGACTGCCCCTATGACTCAATTGTCTCCTATGGGTTCCCTCCCACAACACATGGGAATTATGTGAGCTACAATTCAAGATGAGATTTGGGTGGGGACACAGCCAAATCATATCACATAACATTTTGTTTTAAGTTCTAGACAACTCCCAGACATCACAGCTTCAACCGACATGCTTAATGGATAAAATGAAATATTCAAAAAAGCAAAAATAATTTTTTCAATTTTTAAAAAGGTTATTTTACACACCGTAATTGAAAATCATATACAGAACTGTGAAATACAACTTATCAGCAATCTCTCTGTCACTATATGTACATATATATACATACACACACATACAATTATATATATGTGTGTGTGTTTGTGAGTGTGTATATATACAGTTGACCCATAAACAACATAAATCTGAACCCTGTGGGTTCACTTACATGTGAATATTCTTTCACCTCTGTCATCCCTGAGACAGCAAGACCAACCCCTCCTCTTCCTCTTCCTCCTCAGCCTACTCAACAGGAAGAGGACCTTTATGATAATCCACTTCCTCTTAATGAATAGTAAATATATTTCTCTCCTTTTTGATTTTTGTAATAACATTTTTTCCTCTAGCTTACTTTATTATAAGCATATAGAATATCATCTATAGATAAAATATGTTTAATTCTTAGGTTATTGGTTAGGCTTCCATTCAATAGTTGGCTATGAGTAGTTAAATTTGAGGGGAGTCAAAAGCTAGATGTAGATTTTCTACTGTTTGGGGGGCAATGCCCTAACCTTATGTTGTTCAAAGGTAAATTGTATATCTATGTATATATCCCCAAAACATAAAATAGTTACTTAGTATTTTTATAACTTAATAAACAATTATCACCACCTAAGAAATTAGTGTGTTCTGAACGTAAAGAATAAAGCATTCCAACGAACTTATTTTAAGCCTTCTTGAAACTATTTTAAACTTATATGGTAAAATTCAGTTTAATAATTAATCAACATAATTTTAAACTAATCCAGTATTAGTTTCTTCTCAGACCATTTTTGAGGCTATTAGTAAAAAACATTTATTAATTCTGAGTTACAAAATCAAGCATAAACACATAACCACTATGTAAAATTAGTTTTCCATTTACTAGCTTCTAATGAAAAACAGTGCTGAAAATAAGTGAATAATAACTGAATGTGCTATTAACAAAATAGCCAACAGCTGATGTGGTATCAAATAAATGCTATAAATTGATGAAGGTGGTGATATTGTTATGATATGTAAAGTGATGTTTTCCTGGTTTTTTTTTCATTAGCTAGGAGGATTTCTTGAACACCTACTACATGCCAAAAACTCTTCACTGGTCTCTGTCCTCAGGAGATTGTAGTCAAGTAAATTTAAGAACACTGCAAAGAAATTTTAAAAAGCATTTTAAAAGCATGGAGAGTGGGGATTTTCCACTTAAATTTTAAAATTTAAATTTTCCAATTTAATAGCATTAAATTTTGTGTAGATTTTTCAGTCTGTTTAGTTTGTTGACAATACAAATCACAATGTGGGCTACTGGAAACCATCTATAGACCTGTGCTAAATATTATCCATCTAGTATGTAGAAGGTGGATTGCATTCTTCAACTGTTAATTCACTACTCAATTTGGGAAACACTACTGAAAAGGTTCAGAGGGAGCTGACCTCACAGAGGGAGTCCCCTGAACTGAGTAAACAGGGCCTGCATTCAGCAAAGTGGAGACTCATGTACATCAAATTATAGATTTTTGGTTGGAGTTAGAAGAATTGTTATGTGTAATATGCTAACTTGGCATATGAAGAAATATCATTTCAAAGACATTTAGTTAGTAAATGCTTCAGATATTTGCAAATATTTGCATTTTCTTTGAACATTTTAACACTCTCTAAAACAAAACATAGTTGAACTTGACTTGCTTAGCGCACATTTCAAGTCATGAAAAAACAATTGAAAACTACTAGTTTTATATTAAGATGATGAAAATGAACCTACATTGATTAAATACTTAAATAAGTTTGGAATGAGTTTAACAAAAGCTTTCCAAACATTTGTGAAACTTTTTATAATCTTCCTTACATGTGGGATTGGTAGTAAAATCTGATACCAGGGGTAGCTTTTCAAATACATTTCAAAAATAATAAGACCTGTCAGTGTTCCATGTGAATCATTAACTGTATATGGTCCCTTCCCATATGTACCAATGGCTTCCTCGCACACTTGTGGTTACAACATTACCTCCTACTGCTAAATGCATTCCCACCCCAATATACCTGCCTGCCTATTGTATAATATTTTGAGTTTCCTAGAAAATAAATTTAAAAGAATAAATGTAGTTTAAGGACTTTTTTTTGCCTTTTACTAGTATTCTATTTTGTTCACACATGATTATTTTACCCCCAGATATTGGAAGAGAAAGAATTCTAATTCAGAGTTAGAAAACTGTAGATATGATTATAGATAATTTTGTGACATGGGAAGATTCAAATAAAAGTCTCAGACTTGCAGTATGATTGTCAACAGAAAGACGGACTGAAACTCAGGGAGGGATGAACTGAAACTCAGGAAGCGTTTCATCTTGGTAGCAACTTTAATCAATTTGGTAGTGGGTGTCTGAGAGCTATTCTGAGACAGATTCTGAAAACAAGTCCATTCAGACTAAGAATCCCAACACCCAATGTGGATGAATGCCATGAACATGGGCTCATGATATTTGTGACAATGTTGCCATGTAGTTACCATATCTGCCCAAGATAATGTGCTAGGTTGTTTCCAGCTCTAACAGCTTATGATTCACTTATTCCAGTCCCCTAAATTACTTCTATCTCCAGAGGAAATAAGTCAATTCTTATTTTCACAGCTGGGGAAATTACTGTCAAAGTAAAATTTGAAAGTTATATAAGTACCCCTTGTACCCTTTCTTAACTTTACATTTAGTGATAATGTTTATACTCAAATAGGAGAGTGGACTAGTCATAAAAATAAAACAAGAGAGGACTAAAAGGCTTTGCCAATACATGTACTCAGATATTATTTCCAATTTCCAGAATAAAATTTGAGTTTCTTACACAACAATTAAAATATGGTGGTGCTCACCAAAACTACTTTCATCTTGCTATAGTGTACAGCTTTGCCTAGGTAAGGAAAGCATGGTAGGGTTGCTGAAAATAGCTCAATGTAAAAACCATTGAGTCTTTTCCTAAAGTCTTAATCTTGGCTTATTTGTGAATATTTATTAAAGGATAATTATGTGGCAGACTTCTAATAATATGGAATCCTCAGATCTAACTTTGAAGTGTTGATGTAAGAAGCAAAAATCTATTTCATGACAATAACACTAATACTGCCATTAATCCTGATACTACCATAATAGTAACATCAGTAATATATAATATTTACCATTTACTTTATGCCACTGTGCTAATGGGTTTACAAGTATGAATCCATTAAATCCTCACAACAGCCTCCCTTATGTATTACCATAATTTGAGATAAATATGTAGTAAATATTTTGTCTAAGATTATTTAGATGGTTGAGTCCATGATTCAAACACCAGCATTCTAGTACTATGGTGTCTTTAATTGGAAATTGTCACAGCAGAATAAAGGTCTTCAATTTATAACTAACGAGATATTTATTAGATTGCCATTGGAATAAAAAACTTCAAGAGCTTGTAAGTCTTGGTTATTTTGTCATTCAACAAATATTTCTTGAGTGCTTACATGTACCAGATAAATGCAATGATGAGAAGATACAAGTTTCTTCATTTCACAGTATCTGGAGTCTAGCCTACTTCTGAACATAGATGTCAAACCCAGACCTGTGCTATGCAGGTAAGGAACATTACAATAACTATAACATAGAAGAGGCTACTGAAGCAACCTGATATATAATACATTACATACAGTCTTACCTGAACCTACAAAAATTGCAGTTTAAAGACTTTGTACATTAATAGGAAGAAGAATGCACAGAAACTCTCAAAAGCTTCCTCTGCAGAACTAGCTAACATTGTTTCATTGCTAGACATGTCAGAGTCTTAGAAAGGAGCAACTGGAATTCCATTTAACAAAATAGACATAAAAGGCAAAAAAAAATAGAGATAGCAGACTAACAGTCTAGTTTGTCTGCTAGTCAGTAATGTACTGCCCTCATTCAATGCCTGAATTGATCAATGTTCTCATTGTAAGCTAAGTTTCTTTCAGAGTTTTTGAGGTCTTAATCTTTCACTCCATTAAATCCTATTGTAAATAATAACGATAAAGCTACCTCATTGCAATACATGGTGTATTTGGCTCTCCTGAATCATCCCTGGGTAGGGAGTTTCCTATATACACCTAATTCAATCATGAATAGCAATTACTACAGATAATAAAGTGGGATTTCTGCTGCTGCAGCTTAAATAACATGGTTGGGGAGTATTAAGCAGATATTTGTATATTAAGGGTTTTGCAATCTTGGTTGCAATATTGTGATGTTACTAACACTTTGTAAATATTTACTTTAGCAATGTCACTCATTTTGAAGTAGAAATGCCCATGTAATTTCACAAACTTTGTAAATCATCATAGTTTTCATTTATGAATGTGTTTTCACAGTGTAGCCCCTAAAAATGGTAGTAATACAAATGTACTTCAGTGCCTCTGTATGTATCTTTATCTTAGATATGAAATTTAACTTAGAAAAAAGTATATTGTAAGCATTAGAAACAGATGTTTTTTATGCATACTGATTAGACCATTAATTGGTTTTCTTCTCAGTTCTTCCATAATTACTCATGACATGTCATTCACTGGCACAGTGCTACCTTGCCACTTTCAGTGACCCAAAACTAACCTTTTCCAAAGAAGTGCAGAAAACTCTACTTTTTCCTTTGGAAAGTTGGAGGTCAACTGAAAGGTTGCTTTGGTAGAAAAGGGTTAAAATTCCACTAGCTAAAATCTCCGGAGGGATTACATAACTCAAAACAAAGGAAGTTAAATACTTAGCTTACCAAAGTATGCAGAATGACAGAAAAAGCATGTCTAGAGAGAACTTCATCCTCATGACTATAATCTACCTCTTTGTTTCTGGCTGGTGCACTGAATGCCTTCTTGTAGCCTTTAACCCACCGGGGCTAAGAGTGGCCTTGCTAAGAGCCCAGATTGCACAAAGGTACCTTGAAAGTTGGCTGAGACAGAGTGTAAATCTCCACTTTAGCCCACCAAGATGACACCATACTTTTTTCCAAGTCTCAGAATCCCAAGCCAACATAGGAGATGAGTAGGAATATAAATTAAAACTCCTTCATGCTTAAACTCTTTCTTTTATGGTTCTTATTCCCACATATGGATTAAATTTTTACTTTTGCAGAAGGGCATTCTTTTCTAGAAACATGCTCATATAACAAAGTTCAAGTCCCGTTTCTCTTTCATTTGATCTTCAGGGTCTCCACTGAATGTCCTCTGCTCTCTATTAATGTGACTTTAGCAAGTTTGTCCACTTGAGTAAATTTGGGTTCCAGGAACACCAGGGGGCTCTTTGCCCTTGTGTTTACCTTCAAGGTCAAAGCCATTGAAATCATGTCACACAGCTTCTTTCTGAACATGTTGGCTCATTTATTTCAAGGGTTCCATATTCCCTGGGAAGTTGTTCTTTCCAAAGTCAATTTTAAGGTTAAGCAAATATTAGTGCATCTAGCAGTGCGTCCCAGTGCTTCCTTCTTTGATTTCTTTTACATGCAAAATTCTAAGACACTGTCATGAGTTCTTCAGAGAAAAGTTTCTCTGCACTTCCAACAGGTCATTTTTTCTTTTAGACATATTTTTCCATATGCCATAGTGAATGGATATTAAAGATGCATTTAGAAACCTATAATTGATGAAAACAGAATCTCAGGTTTATGATCTCTCTCGTAATAATATAAAGAACGAAAGTTCTGTATCTCTCATTTTCTATTAAACACATACACACAGAAATGGGTATGAAGTGTCCATATAAATAGAAGACTATGGAAAACTTTCTGTCCAGTATTAACTCAACTGGAATATCTATGAAACTTCATTCCATAAACTTGGTTTGTCTGGCCTCTTATCTGCGTTTTGGGCTTTTCAGTTGACAATAAAGGCAAATTAACTTGCATACAAAAAGGGATTTTCTTTACTAAAAGATAGTTAATACTTTATTTTAAAATGTGTCATAGATCATTGCATTTTGAAATTAAGGTCTCCGAAGAAAACTAGTTGAGATGTTAATGTCTTTGTCCGTTTAATTGTCTGAAATGATAATAACTAGAATAGTATTTAGTCATTCTAAAACATAAAGAATGCTGCTTGCAACAGTAAATACATCTTCAGGTAAACAACTTTTATACTAGAACATACATACATATATATTTGTATAGAATATATAGATGTGTGTGTGTGTGTTTGTGTGTGTATATATATCCATATGCAGGTACCTATGTATTATTGAAGTACATGTTTCAATTTAATTGATAGTTTAATAAACATGTTTGTTCCATTTGATGAATTTATGGTGAATATCACCTTACTAAATAGTTTTCCTTATGTAATTTTACATACATGAGATTGCATTCAAAATTGAAATCCTTGCAATATTGAAAGTTAGATGACCAAAGTTGAAGTCTTTATACTGCTATTTATCAGTTTTTTCGTTGGCATTCCTGAGCCTCATTTACCAGCATCACATTTTGAAATGTTGTCACTGTTTACCTCCAATAGATTAAAAAGGTGTCTACCATACATGGTTGCTCAAAGCCCCAAATCAGATACTACTTGGAGAAATAATTAGTAAACTATAATGTTTACAATAACCTCAGGAAAATTAATTAATATACAACATTTGGCAAGCATATTTCATATTTAATTATACTATTGGTAGGAATTTAAATTAGTACAGCCACTCTGGGAAACAGTATGCAGTTTCTTCAAAACACTAAAAATAGAAATACATATTACCTAGCAAGCCTACTGCTGGGTATATATCCAAAAGAAAGAAAATCAACATATTGAAGAGAGATCGGCACTCTGATATTTATTGCAGCACCATTCACAATAGCCAAGATATGGAATCAATGTAGGTGTCCATCAAAAGACAAAAGGATTAAAAATGGGATATATTTACTCATACAATGAAATGAAATTCTGTCATTTGCAGCAACACAGATGGAACTGAAGGACATTAGGTTAAGGGAAATAAGCTAGGCACAGAAAGATAAACATTGCATGTTCTCATTCATATATGGAAGTTATTTATAAGGAAGCAGTGAACAGAATGGTGGTTACCCAAGGCTGGAAAGGGGAGTGAGGAGAGGGAGATGGAGAAGGGTTGGTTAATAAGAACATATACACAGTTAGAGAAGAAGAAATAAATTGTAGTGTTCAATAGCACAATAGAGTGAATATAGTTAAAAATAATTCATTGTATATTTCAAACGGCTAGAAGGTAAGATTTGAAATGTACCCAACATAAAGAAATGCTAAATGTTTGAGGCTATAGATTTTTCAGTTACTCAGATCTGATCATTACATATTTTATCCTTGTGTCAAAATATTACATGTACCCCATAAATATGTGTAACTATCATGTATTTGTAAAAATAATAAAACCAAAATAAAAATAAATAATGTTCACTTGTGATGTGTGTAATATTTGTGTCCCCTCCGATAGACACATATGTTGAAATCCTAACTGTCAATGTGATGGTATTAGGTGGTGGGATCTTTGTGAGGTGACAAGGTAATATAAATGGGGCCCTCATTAATGAGATTCATACCCTTATAAAAGGGACCCCAGAGAGCTCTCTCACCCTCTTTTTTATTTTTATTTTTTTGAGACAGTGTCTTGCGGTATTGCCTAGGCTGGAGTGCAGTGGTGTAATCCTGGCTCACTGCAACCTCCGCCTCCCAGGTCCATCCTCCCGCCTCAGCCTTCCAGGTAGCTAGAATTTCAGGCATACACCACTATGAAGAGCTAATTTTTGTATTTTTGTAGAGATGGGGTTTCTCCATGTTGGCCAGGCTGGTGTCGAAGCCTGACTTCAAATGAATCACCCTCCTCGGCCTCCCAAAGTGCTGGGAGTACAGGCATGAGCCAGGGCGCCCAGCCTTACCTTCTTTTTTTGTCATGTGAGAGCATAGCAAGAAAACGGCCATCCATGAACCAGGTGGCAGGTCTTCTGGTGCCTTGATCTTGGAGTTCCCATCATCCAGAATTATGAGAAACCAGTCTTTGTTGTTTAAACCTCCTAGTCTGTGGTATCTTGTTGTAGCAAAGTGAATGGAGACACTGACATTTTTCATATTACTTGTTGAATCTCTCTACTTTGATAGCAGTTCCTGAAGCATTGAAACATTTGTAAAACATCGTTTCTCTGAGTACTTTTATAGCCAAAATGTTAGCTCACCATATTTTATACAAAGGAGCAAAATACAGTTATTAATACCGGTAAACAAATTGGATGTGTTTTGAAGATCTTGAAGGAAAATTAACTAAAAATGATAGAAGGCTTATTGATCCATTGACTCAAGTACATTCTTTTCAGTGAACCCACTGGAAGAGATTGCTTCCAGGTCCTATAGGCTTGTCCACTGAATAAGTATTATGTATCTTAGATAAACCTACTCTTCTTGCTATTGGCCTTTTAGTTCCACACAGCAGTAGGAAGCCATGGGCAATCCGGAAGATAGAATGGCGTATGAAATTCATCTACTAGTAAAGGAGTTCGGAGTATAGAATCAAGCTAGACATTGGTTATGGTATATGAACTAATATAAATAAAATTCCTCTGTTACTGGAAGCAGTAAACCATGGGTCAGCTTTCCTTCTACTTTCTCTACTATTCCTCAGGCCAGTTCATTTTCACACCATTTCCTCCTGCAGTAAGCATTGCTATATTATGCCTAAGCATAAAAATGAGAATCAAACTAATTAATTTGCTTAACTTTTCTCGGGTTTTCTCCCAAGTCAATGACTCAACTTAGTTCTCTGCACAATGGCTAGCCAATCAAGTCTCATTTTGTTTTTACCTCTTTCTGTTGCATTAACAAATGGTAAGGTTTTTACAAGAGTGTAGTATTATTTTGAAATTTTATGCGACCATATGTGAGGAAATTCAAATTTATGATTCCCTCATCAGTAAGCACAAGCTGACTGTGTTCTGACAATCCATATATACCATAACAGCTTCTGTAAAAAGAGACTTCAGAGACTCATATATTTATACTTTGGAAAATTCCAGAACCAACTCTTGTGCTAAAATGGTAGCTATTATTTTTATTTGTTTTAATCATCATCATCAACAAAACATGTTTCATTCTCCAAAATATTTGGAATGTGATCCATTGCAGATGTAAGGTCACGTTTGAGGGCTATAATGACAAAAGGAACTACTTATTGGTATTAGGTCATTTCATCTGGGTTGGTGATTAGTGTGCTAACCCGGATCTGTCATTGCTTGAACAAATCTCAAAAACAGAGAACCAACATGAGTGCTTTGCTTATGAAGAATCACTACGCTCTTGTGTTCCGGTCATGGATTTATAGCCTCACAAACTGTCTACCCTCTACCAACTTTTGATGAGATACACAGAATAAATGTTTTTTCAGATTCCTTCCTTCTTCCTCAAATCCGATAATTATTTTTGGAGTTTGTATTCTGCATGGAAGTCCATTTCAGCACTTCCTATTTTTGATGCTGATTGTTGCACATGATGCAAACTTGCCCTGCTGTGTCCCATATATTCCAGATTCGCAGCTGTGAATGGCTGGTTTTCAGATTAGGTCTTACAAAGTTCCTAACCTTGGTATCTCTGTCACTCTGTACGTGACCTTATCATGCAGAGTAAACACATAAATATGAGGTTCTCATGAATTTATAAAGCCTTTTCCAAGAGGTCTGAGTTCAACCCTCCCCCTTTCTTCTCTTGGGCTCATACTCTTCTCCCTTTAGCACTCTGCCCTATCAAAACACTTCATGAAAATATCTGGTTAGCCCATCACACTGTGATTTATAAAGCTTGGTGTATTGTCATTCCCAGGTGCATTTGAACTTTAACCCCAGACAAGGAGCCTTAAATCAAAAAAATGGCTCTGTAATTAACTTTAATAATTTATGGTCTCTGTGAGCAAGTGAAAGATGGATTTGGGAAGTTAGGGAGTGGGTTTCTATTTAACCCTGAAACCATATATTAATTGATATGCCATCTCTGTGATAAGGACCATTTAGAGATTAAATCATTTAAACATTCTTCTATCTGTTATGGAAATACAGAAATCTTTGCCTGAGAATTAATAAGAGGTGATGAAAGGAATAAAAAATATTTTATATAATGGTCAAGTCAGAGTGAATCAAAGAGTCAGTTCCAAAATTTTAATATATTAATGAAACCTCAGAGTCTTAAAGCTCACATGCTCCACTTCACAAAATCCTAGGTGACTATGTTCCTTATTCTAAAATTTCCCCCACTAATAAGAAATAGAAAGTCATGGAACTAAAGGTGACTATCTTAATATCAATTCCCAGGGAGGCTCCCTGCTGGATCTGTTTTCTGCATGGATGACTAAGTAGAATAACACAGAAGGGGATCTCTTTAAATTGTTGTGGAGAGTTAGAGAGTCTGGGTATAAATTTCTCAGTCTTTCAATGTATCTGTCTCAGATATCTGAATAAAAAGGTTATGGATACTTCACTATAACTTGTTTACACATCTGTGACTGATTTTGCCTCCATAGGTTTGACACTCTAGAGTTGTATGAAGCAATAGTGGTGCCTGTGGCAGAAAGCGATGAAACAGAACTTTACAAATTAGGAAGAGTCCTTGGATAGCTGTCATTAGTCCATTCTTGCCTAAAAGCATCCATTTTAGAGGCAGAAGTGTGGTCCAATTTCCACAGAAGGAAACTGAGTTGTCTAATTAGGAAAAGACCAGAATTCTCAGTTTAGCGAAGTTGTCAAGTAGAGGAACTTTCAAATAAATACCATCTTGGCCCCAAATAAACTATGTTAAAGTCAGTCATCACCATTTACTGCTTTGAAGTAGTTATGTAAGTCTAAAGGCTCAGCTTTGTCTGTTATACAACGGGGATAATAATGATATCACCTACCTTAAATGATGGTTGTGAAAATAAAATGAGGCAATACTTGAAAATTTCCTGACACAGTTTAAATGTTCAACATTATTTTTGTTGCTGTTGTTGCCATTTTATAATCCTTATCTCCAAGGATAATATATTGGCAAAGCATCAGTTATCAACAACAGCCTTGAAGGAGAGAGTTGAAGAGAGTAATTTTTTTTTGACATCACAAGGGTAAATATAAAGCTGTGTCATTAGTTCAAGTTTAAGCTAAGATTGCTCCAAATTTCCACACATTGAATGTTGAAACCATACTTGACTTTGGCATCAGGCAAAGTCATTTAATATGTTCATATGGCTTTGCATGCCGTTAAGCATGCACTGTGTATTATTTTATGATGTTTGAGTTGGACTCATACTTTTTGGGTGCACGTATTTGTGTTTTTCCAGATTATTGTGAAAACCTGGAGAAACCTGTTTCCAATTTCATGATCGTTTATCACTAATCTAAAATGACTGCAGCATTACCTACAGACCTACAGACAGGAAGCTCTAAGAATTGGATCCATCATATATTTGCACAGAAGCTCTGTTAAACCAGTTTTAGGCTTACATAGATGAAAGTGACAGTCTGATGGGAAAGGGGACAAAGTATTATACTTAGCTATGGAACAAAAAAAATAATAATTTATGTGATTCAACAAAAGGTAAAGAAACAATATTATTTGTGCTTTCAGCAATTGCTTGATCACTGGAAACTTACTGTCTCTTTAAGTTTCTAATATTCTCTATAGAATCACCCTCACCTGGAGTTTTCATTCACGAACAAATTTAAGAGAAAGAAAGCCAAATTATGGTTTTCTATTTGGGATAGTACCCTTAATCAGGCATAAAGTGCACTTTTCCTGGAAAATCTTCAAACGAGTTTGGAAATATTGCAGCTGTGAAGTAATTAAGGTACTTGGAGACTCTAAAGCAATTTATGTGACTATAATTACAAATGTCATCATGTTAGGGTACACTTAATGCTCAAAAACAGCTTTTGCTATCCCCTACAGATTCCTTCTTCTAAACAAATGATCTGTGGTAGTAATGTAAACTTTCTTACTTCAATGATATTTTCATTTGCTCAGTCTCTCACAAAGGTACTTGACAAAATCTATAAAATGATGCTATATTTAAAACAACTCATTTAAGAAAATTATGATATTTACTCTATGTTTAAAGATGTTCTTAATATTGTTTTACAAAGCATTTTGCCTTTAAATTCCTAAGGTCTATAATAAGATATTTTTAACAATTTAGTGTTTTAAAAGTAAAAAAGGCCTTTGTGCAAAGATGTTCATAGTATCATTATGTAAACTTGCTAATATAGAAAAAGTCAAATAAAACTTCAGAAAATAGTTGAAAAAGTTACAGAGAATACACTCATTGGAATAGTAAGTAACTGAAAAAAATGTTTATAAATATTAGATAGGAAAAATATTTTATAATGACAATGAGAAATACAGTTACAAATTTTACTCTACATGATTCTCACTCATAGGTGGGAACTGAACAATGAGATCACTCGGACTCGGGAAGGGGAACATCACACACCGGGGCCTATCATGGGGAGGGGGGAGGAAGGAGGGATTGCATTGGGAGTTATACCTGAGGTAAATGACCAGTTGATGGGTGCTGACGAGTTGATGGGTGCAGCACACCAACATGGCACAAGTAAACATAAAGTAACAAACCTGCACGTTATGCACATGTACCCTAGAACTTAAAGTATAATTTTAAAAAAATTAAAAATGAGGCAATTAAATGCTATTTTTTTTTGTGGTGGAACTACAAGTCATACAAAATAATTCTCCTATATAAATTGTTTCAATAGCACTCTATTTTTCTTAAAACAATTCCATATTACTAACTATTCTTCTCTTATTCTCTAAACTCCGGTCATACTGGACTTTCCAAAGTTTCTTTTTGCTTGATAATTTCCATTTCAACTCCTTCTTCTGCTTGCAATGCTTTCTCCACTCCAGCTGACCTTGACTTCCTTGAGTATTTAACTTGTGATAACTTTAAGATATTAGTTAATACGTTATTCTCCTGGAAGCATGTTCTAATTCAACATGGGAAGTAAGGTTGCCCTGGTATATATTTGCATGTCCCCTTGAAATTCACTTTCTTATCTCTTCTGGCAATTGCAATTAATCATTTGGTGATTAATGTCTCTCTCCCACAGTGGAATATATCTATATTTACGTCTATATGTCTATATCTATAACTATATCTATCTTCTATGAGAACAGAGGCCATATCTATTACTACCACTTAGCACAGTATACAACACACTGTAGATACTCAATGATTATTTGTCATCTGTTTGAATAAAAGTTGTGGTTCTCTTATGCATATTAACTTAGACAAACTCTCCTGCAGAAAAATTGTAAACTTTGGACAAACTTGGACAAAGCATATGCATATATATGTACACACACACACACACACACACACACACACACATCTCTGAAGGCAAATGAGAAACAAGCAGAAAATGGTGAGTAGTAAACAAGTTGGCAGAAAAGAACCACACTTGTCTACTTTCCTCAATTTATTGTTATTTTTTTTTTCCCTGAGGGAAGTTTTAGTCCCCACTGTGAAGGCCAAATCTTTCATAGAAATCTGATCTCTTACCAGCTTGAAGAATCAGAGGAAAAATTTCTGGGCTCCCACAGCAGCTGGAAAATAAAGAGGAAAATCCCAGGAGAGAGCAACAGAGGCTGAGCCTAAGTTTCTGGCTATTCTCTGAACCATGCAATTATAGGGCAGACTTGAAACAGTAAAGCTAAGGTTAAAGAAGGGAACATACGTTTAGCTGCTGCACACTGCAGAGGCATACAACTTGGAGTTCAAGTTCAGCTAAGTTAATTGCCTGCTAAAACAAAAAATCAACACTATTTTGAGCTGGGGTTTAAATTCACACAAAAAATGTCTCTGAAGAGGCAGTATTTCTGTACATACATGAGAGATTTGTAGGAATTAGGAGGAAAATAGAATAAAAATATTTTTGTCAGAGAGAAGCAAAGCATGTGTGAATGTTCAATATTGGAAAAGTTGGCACATTTTGAGACAAAATGAAGACCAATGTGGCTGATGAATACAAGTGACAGGGAGAGAGAGTGATATGAGAAGGCTCTGGTATGAAGCAGAGGGAGAGTAATTTGAAGTCTTATATGTTAGGTTACTTATTCTTCCTTTGTTCTAAGCACTCTCAGAAGACTTCAAAGGGTTTTAAACAGTGTAATGATATAATCAGATTTTGTTTTTAAAGATCATTCTGATTATACAATACAAAAGCAGCTGAGGGCAGAAGTGGATAGAGAAAAAACAGAATATCTTGATATTTTCCAGCTATAATCTAATGTGATGTGGGTGTTGGTAAGGCAGAGGAGAATGTAAAGATTGACACCCAGGTTTCTGTCATAAGCTCTGGTAGTTCTAGTTACCAAGATACATAAAATTAGACATGAAGAAAATGAGGAGAAAAGATTAAGAATTGAATATATATCATGTTGATGTTGTCACTTGAATATAATTGGTCTGGAGTTCAGAAAGGAATTATAGTTTAACAAAATAAATTTGGAAGTCTTCAATCTAGAAATGGCATTTGAAGCTATAAAAGTGGAAGAGAGTGTAACAGGAAAGGGTACAATGAGACATAAAGTGGACTGAGAACAATCCCTTAGGAATTTCACTATTTAAAGTTTAGGTGGAAAAGACCCAACAAGAAAACAGAATTAGGAGCTTACAGGGAAAAGAGAATAGAGTCAGCAGGATGTGGTGTCATAAAACCTAGGAAAAGACCTGCTTTCATGGGAGAGGAAGGAATGAGGGCAGAATAAGTGGTTGAACTAACCCTTCTGAAGACGATGATTATAAAATCTTGAATTTGTTTTCTTTTTTGCAAATTTGAAGGCACAGATAGTAATGCAATGGTTCAACTCGTGAAGGGTGGGAACTGAACCTGTTAAAGCTGGGTGAGATGCTCCAGGTTGTCTATTATACTCTCATCACTTTGTACATATCTGAAATATTCAGTCATATTTGTGTATATTTATATGTTATTTTTAAAGATAGAATTATCTCAAACATGTTTTAAAGCTGATCAAATCAAGCCCTAGAGCACTGAGTTCAAGATAGAGGGTGAAGAATGAATAATGGAGATTCTCTGAATCCAATGCTAACTGTCTGGACGGAGGGAGGGAGGGAACAAAAAGAACAAAGGGACTAAAATGGCGCATTTCCGGGTTCTTCATTGTTAACTTTCCAGTGCCCGGGAAAGCCACGGGTCAACTGCACAGGCGCAACCCAATCTCCTACGGAGAAAAACCGGAACCCGCCTAGCCACGCCTACCGCCCGCCCCCGACCCGCCTATGTCCCGCCCACTGCCCTCCCACTCCCGGGCCCAGGACATAAAAGCCAATCCCAGTGGGCGCGCGGTGCGAACTTCCTTGGCCCCTGCTCCTGTGCGGACCAAGGAACCTCGCCCAACAACGCCAGAGCAACTTCGTCAGCCTCCACCGCCAGAGACCAGTGAACCTCGCCCCTCCTTCACATTGGGTTGTAAATAAAGTTTTCTTTTACTTTGCCTACTTGCCTATTCTCTGGCATTTACTCTGGTGGTCGTCTGGAGCAAATCAGTTGGTGCCGAAACCCGGGAGGAGACCCCTCCTCAGGGCCCCCCAAAGTCCGAGGAGCCTCCTCCTTCCAAGCCCCAGAAGGACCAGGACCTGGACATTGCTTTCCCCACCTCCAAGTCTCCTAGGGGTGAGTACCTTTTGCCTCCCTCTCATATTCCTTGGCCAGAAGTCCTGCGCAGGCCCAAGGCTTTTTTTCCGGTCACCAGGTGACCCAGGGAAGTTCCCAAAGGCAGAGA
>NW_016808467.1:1370407-1374475 GCF_001698545.2 Rhinopithecus bieti | reverse complement strand
AGGCCTAGTAGACACTAACATCCAAACCCTAAACAGGATTAAAGCAGAATTAAAAACCTACAATACCCCCTTCACCCCCGGACCACCAGTATGGCTGCTGCCCATAATACAGCAGATGCTCCCATTCCTAATTCCCACACTAATTCTCTGTCTTGTCTTATGTTTCACTCCTGTTTTAATCAAATTTCTCTGAGCCAAAGTTCAAGAGATCACGCGTGTCGCCTTCAACCAGATGCTCCTACATCCCTATGTCCAGGTGCCAACCATAGACCCTCATAACAACGCCCCCTAACAGCAGGAATCAGCTAGACAGACAACGACGCCCCCTATCACTATAATCAATAAAAGGTTGGACTGTCTGGATGGAGGGAGGGAGGGAACAAAAAGAACAAAGGGACTAAAATGGCGCATTTCCAGGTTCTTCATTGTTAACTTTCCCGTGCCCGGGAAAGACACGGGTCGACTGCGCAGGCGCAACCCGACCTCCGATGGAGAAAAACCGGAACCTGCCTAGCAACGCCTACCACCTGGCCCCTGACCCGCCTATGTCCTGCCCACTGCCCTCCCACTCCCGGGCCCAGGACATAAAAGCTGCTCCCGGCGGGCGCGCAGTGCGAACTTCCTTGGCCCCTGCTCCTGTGCGGACCTAGGAACCTCGCCCCAGAACCCCAGAGCAACTTCGTCGGCCTCTACCACTGGAGACCGGTGAACCTCGCCCCTCCTTCACATTGGGTTGTAAATAAAGTTTTCTTTTACTTTGCCTACTTACCTATTCTCTGGCATTTACTCTGGTGGTCGTCTGGAGCAAATCACTAACCAACTGAATTTTACCATGCAATGATTGTATAATACTTATTAAACCACCATATTTCTAGTTATATTAAGATTTCAAACTATAGACATACCAGCAACATACCAGCTCAGTATTCAGAGACCATAAAATAGAGTTAAGATAATAATAGCAAGACCACAGGACAGCTTAATGAAGCGTACAATGCAAATGATCAAGATTTCAGAGATTTTCCATATTCCTTTAAACAAATGTTTATTGAAGATCATCACAATACTTAAAACACAGACTCCAGACTTAGACTCTAATAGTTCCATCCTTTAGTGTCACCTGGGCAAATTTATTTAATCTCTTTAAGACTGAATTTACTTGTCTCTAAAATGGTGATAATACTACTGCTTATCCTATCTAAATTCCTGACCACGTGCTTCATGCATACTTAAACAATGATGAAGATAGTCAATAACCGTAGCTCTGAAATAAAATTCAGAAACTAAGAAGAATACATTTCAAAAACGTACACATACACACATGTACACACATATTCACAGAAAGACTGGGAGTAGCAATGTAGTGATAAATAACACTGAAATAAAGAACAGCTAAAGAACCCATTATTTCCCTAATGAGTTTTTAAAAATATATAATCTTGTCTTGCAAATAAAAGTATTTTATGAATTAGGTGATATGTAATTTGAACAGTATGTTCATAAAAATTAGAAATTTGACCTCTGAAGACAATTTGACTGGCTTTATTTCTCAGCTCTACCTTTTACTCCTCATGAAACTGTGTGATATTTATGAAACTCTTCATGTCTCAGCTCGCTTATCTGCAAAATGGGGATAATATAGTAACTATGTTGTGAGAATTAAACAAATAGATATGAATGCGGCACAGGCTAGCAAAACGTTCGCCAATCCCATTGTTTTTTCTCAGTCTTGGAAGATTATATCTCCTTGTTTCCCTTTCAGTTAGCTTGAGGCAACACCACTGTGTTCCTGCCAGAGGAGTATGGTTTGAAGTGATGTATGCCCCTTCCATGTCTGCCCACACAATATTTGGCAGAGTCTTTGTTCTCTCAATTTGCTTGTCGGCCATTTGAAGCAGAATTGGAAAGAACCAGCATCCTTGATTAACACATGGAAGGCTGCCTCTTGAAAATCCAATTAAATGAGACATGGATCAGAAATAGACCTTCATTGTCTTAAGCCACTAGTTTTTGATGAGTGCTTTATACAATACTAGCTATGTTTTTCCTGAATACTACCACAGTACTTAGAGCAGTGGCTGGCTAGCTAGCTAGTATTCAATAATTGCTAGCATTTAAAACTATTGCCAGACCGCCATGAGGCCCAATTTCAGAAAATATATTGAGTATGTAAAAAGACTCCAAATATCACAAATAAGATTTCTTAATTATAAAAACAAAACTTGAACTTAAAACCAAGCATGGAAAATATTACATTCTGTGTTAACATCTAATATCAGTATCAGATTATATTTTTTGAAACAGGGTTCCCACTAAATTTAGAGAGGTAAGCTAACAAGCTAGCATTGTTAGATAAATGATATTATTGCCTCTAGCTATTTGATCTCTGTTGAGTACCATGTTACCTATTATGTGGATTGTCCTTAATTCAGTGGAACTCTAGATATTGTTCCCAATTCAATAACTAATTTTCCTTTTCTCCAGATAGAAAGAATATGGTTTTCATATTTTTTACAAGTGATGTAAATTGTATTATATTGACTACATATATGTCAGAAAAATGTGAAAATATATCAAAAGCACAGAAAAATGTGCTTCTTTGTGTAACATTTAAAGAATATATACCATGGTAGAACACCAGATATTTAAAATAAAATAATTACTCCATTTGGCATCATGAAACATCTTTCAAAGCACCATATAAATTTCAAATAAACAGCTGAGTAGAAATTTTCAACCAGCAAAAGAATACACAAATACTTATATTCTTTCCATATGGGAAGAAATGATCTACATTACAATCATTTTATTGTTCATTGCAGAGGGATATGTGAAGCAGATTGCACTGAACTTTTTTATTTCTTTTAGAAAACCAAACCTGAAGTGGTTTTTTGTTTTGTTTTTTGTTTGTTTGTTTGTTTGTTTGGTTTTTTTTTGTTTTTTTCCTGCAAGAAATTGCATATAGATTTAGCACATTCACTGAACCCTATTACAGGCAATTTTTTTTTTTTTTTTTTTACCAGAGCCAGCAACTGTGAACTTCTCTTAATCACTCACTGACTACAGGGTGTGTGTTAACAGGAGACATACAGAAGCCATAAAGTAAATCGCCCCCAGCTGTCTATGACCTTAACATTCAGATATCCATGTTTCCATATCCTTTCCCAAAGCAGGGGTGCATGAAACAGCTTCTAGTTCTCATGTGTTTTTACTCTTAATCATGGAAGCACCTAAACTAGTAACAGAATCTTATAGTGATGTTCAGGTAATCACCAACTTCCCCATTAAAAGGGTTCCCCCCTAGTGTTATAAGCATTTTCATTCCCTTTCAGGACTTTTTCTTCTTAGTTGAACATGTTGCAAGTACTCTAAGCCCACAGGAAAAACTATTTTGGGTAATTCTACTTCAAATTCTAAGTAAGGCAAATTTTAATGAAATCCCTTTACCTCAATATGTTTTTTTCCCATTCTAAAACAAAAGTTAACAACAATGATAGAACAATAAACAAAACTCAAGATCAGAACTGAATCTCCTTTATCTTTTTATCAAATATGTGCTTTGTGCACTGTATAAAACTTTAGGTATTAAGGGAGGAGACCACCCCTCATATTGTCTTATGCCCAATTTCTGCCTCCAAAAGAAGAAGTAAAAACTAAAAGGCAGAAATGAAATCCACAGGCAAACAGCCTGGTGCTGTGCCCTGGGCCTGGTTAAAGATCGACCTCTGACCCAACTGGTTATCTATAGATTTCAGACGTTGTATGGAAAAGCACTGTGAAAATCCCTGTCCTTTTCTGTTTCATTCTGATTACCATTCCATGCAGCCCCCAGTCACGTACCCCCTGCTTGCTCTATTTATCACAACCCTCTCATGTGGACCCGCTTAGAGTTGTAAGCCCTTAAAAGGGCCAGGAATTGCTCACTCGGAGAGCAATTTTTTGGAGACATGAGTCTCGCTGAAGCTCCCGACCAAGTAAAGCCCTTCCTTCTTTTTTTTTTTTTTTTTCATTTTTATTTATTTTATTTATTTTTTATTATTATACTTTAAGTTCTAGGGTACATGTGCA
>NW_016808467.1:1363743-1365921 GCF_001698545.2 Rhinopithecus bieti | reverse complement strand
TTCTTAGTGAGAAAATTTTCCCTTTAATATAACCGTCCTAAACTTCACTATTATTATAAAGACATAACTGTAAAGAATTAAAGTTTCAAACACATCCAGTTCACTAAATATTGACAAAGAAAAACTATGCACTAACTAGAGTTATATATATATATATAAAATATATGAACCCAATAAATTGCAAGTCTCTCAATTCTTCTATCGTAAAAGCAGAAGAAGGATTCGAGGAACAGCATCTTAAATATGGCAATGGTAATGCAATATCTTCTTTATAAACTACACTTTCTCCTAACAAAGATTATTCCTAAATAGGATTGCTTATCAGTACTTACTCTGAGCACTACAGAAAGACAGACACAAAGATGAAAAAGACAGCATTTGACGTAATTATCTAGTTGACAAGTAAAAAAGAAGAAGAAGAAATACACTATAAAACGAAATGTAATGGAATAGTTTAAAAAAAATAGCAGGTGTACACAGAGGTAGGAGTTACTAATTTGGACTAGGAAGACAGGGAAGCTGCATAAGCACTGGTACTTGAAAGGGGTGTTGAAAGATGAAGTTCCAAGCTCCCAAGTGGAGAAATAGTAGAAAGGAATTCAATGTAGAGATAATATAATTCCAGGAAAGATTGAAATATAAACGACAAATTCAGAAAACAGAGAATGATGTGTGTTGCTGGATTAGGGATTATAAAAGTTGAGAGGATGAAACTTCAAACATAGGTTAAAGTAAGATAAGACAGAATCTTACATGGCATGCTAAGGGGATACATATTGAGAAGCTAAGGATGCACTTTATTTATAACCAGTTAATTTGTCCTTCTCTTATTACTTAAGTATTTCAGAGACATGGGGAATTGAGTTAGGCTGATGTTCCTTTTCTAAAGTTTCTTACATTCTTCTTTTCCTTCTGGCACCATTCAAAGTCTATTATCAGTAGGATGGTAGAGGTGCTACATCTGTCCTGTGCTTTTAGGCATCAGAAAGTCAGAATACCTCTTTGAAGAGTGAATTGAATTTTCACTTCCCATAAAACATTAGAAAATCAAAATGACCCTTGAAGCTCATTAGACCATGGCTTCTCTGCATGTTACATTTTCTAGACTCAGCATATTTTTATGACAACCAACAGCACTTCTAGAGTTTCCAAGATATATAACATTTTAAGAATGCAAAATAAACACACATACACACAAAGCAATTTCAAGAATAGAATTCAATCTTCTTCTAGTTGATAAATAAATCTTTCTGAAATGAAAGTTCTGTAAGAGACAATATTGTAGTATCTTAATACTAATAACATTAATAATTAATAATATAAACAATATTGTCTATTTTTATTTCTGTCATATACACAGTGTCTAGAACAGTGTTTGGCACAAAGTAGTATTTTAAAAATAATTATTGAATAAAGAATAGAATTACTGGAACAAAATTGCTGTTATTACACAGGAAGATCAAGTAAAAAAAATTCATAGAGTAGGAAGATTTGATTTATATTAGCTTTCTCAAAATGTATTGAGAAAAACATAAGATCTACTTATAATACCGATTACCTAACACAATCCTCAAAAAAATATATGAGGAAACATGTTCCACATTTGATCAACTGTTCTGGACACTCACAATGAATTCATCTATCTGGGAGCCCAGATTGATAATAATGATAAGGAAAAAAAGTGTTGAAATTTTTTTAACTAACAATTTTCCTAAACTCATTTTACCACAGAATGTTCTTCTTCTTCCCTAAACCTGAAATGGGAGACACCAATTGTGCTGTGGAAATTGTGATTGATGGAGTACATGGAAATGCCACAGAAAGAAAATGTAATACATTTGAAATTATACAACTGTCAAAAACTATAAACAATTTAATTTTGTAATGAATATTTTTCAAGCTTCTTTAACTTTTCTCAAATTCTTACAATATGTATAGAGAAGTGCTAACCATAGTTAATCAAATACCTGAAAGACAGTGTTCCTAACCCACATGAAATGTAAAACAAATTTCCTCAACTGGAAAATTCAGAAAAAGAGTCAATGAAATAACTGAAGGTGTATGCTTGTTAATATTTGATTTGATTTGAACATTTGTTTATTATTTGAATGATGGCAAAAAAAAAACCCACGGTTAAACAGAAGTTATTAAATAAAATTTGAAGTGGCATATGGGAAA
>NW_016808467.1:1358052-1360512 GCF_001698545.2 Rhinopithecus bieti | reverse complement strand
TAGACATAATAAAAGAGGACACAAACAAATGGAAGAACATACCATGCTCATGGATAGGAAGAATCAATATCGTGAAAATGGCCATACTCCCCAAGGTTATTTATAGATTCAATGCCATCCCCATCAAGCTACCAATGAGTTTCTTCACAGAATTTGAAAAAACTGCTTTAAAGTTCATATGGAACCAAAAAAGAGCCCTTCCTTCTTTAACTCGGTGTCTGAGGGGTTTTGTCTGCGGCTTGTCCTGCTACAGTATTAGTTGTTTAACTTCCTCTCTGATTGAGATTGAATGGCCTTTATATTTGGGCACAGTGGTAGGTTCAAAATACACAAATACGAAGACAGAGTCTGGCCCTTCATGGAGCTTGCAATTGAATTAGTAAGAAAACCAATGAGGAAATACATGATTAACAATATTTTGATTAATAATCAATGATGAATAATATTTTTTGATGAGAATTATAATGAATATGTAGACACATAGATGTATTCCCATCTGGGAAGAGAAAATAGGAGGTCAGACAATACTATGATTCTTGAGACCTTGAGATTAAAGTTGGGAAACAGAAAGACATTATAGCTAGAGGTAAAAAAGCATGTACAAATGTATGGCAATGCAAATAGGATGACCCTCAGAATTCTGCGTTCAGGATGGTTGGGTTAGAGTCAACAATGTGTATGGCACATACAAAAGGAGATAGACAGGGGGTTTTACATGACCTATAAGTATTCAAATGCATATAAAAGGGATTCTCCTGAATGATCCATATCCATTTCCATTTTATATGAAACAAAACAAAATAAACAAATAAAACACACCAAAACAGCAGGAATGAAACAGAAAAGCAACTCTATTTGATGAAATAATTCAGAGAGGAAACGTTGGACCAAATAGATGAAAAATGGCACCCATTTCTGAGAATAAGTGAGAGAGGGAAGTCAATATCTTTAATTTTTTTTCTATTCCTCTGTTTCTCTGGGATTATGATACCATAGAGAGAGAATTTGTGTAAGTTATTTTCGATTTCTAATCCATGGGTTGCAGTTAGGGTTTGTTTTCATAAGTAACTTCCACTACTTAGAGTGCGATTGTGGAGCTATACCTGCTTGAAACTACGAAACAGCTGAACCATTCCTATCCTCATCCAAGTCCTCATTTGGACCCCAAAATCCAAAGAAGTCCAAAGTTCAAAGAAATATGACCACTAGTATCTTTTCCCACATGGTCAGTTTGTTAACTTTAGTCTTTGCAAAATAAAGCAGCCTCAGGGTAAAATAGTATTCTCAAATTAACTTTACTATTTCTAGATGAACCTATTACTTTGGGTTTAGTTTGTAATGAAAAACAATACAGATTTAATTATGGTCATAGTTAAATGTGTTCTCTGAGAAAGATACGGCAGTGTTCTTTCACATATTTGCTTAATAAAGTTGCCCAAGCTGACTTCATTTACAGCTACTCAGCAGCTTCCTTCTAACAGCCAAGTCAAAAATCATGAGGCTCAGTGGCTCTGGCAGTCTGCAGAACAAGTATGGTGGCAGTACAGCTGTAGAAACCACAAAGTATGCTGACAAAAGAAGTTATGTGCTCAGTAATCTTTCAGAAGATAAATCTAGAACAGAAGATGTGATACTGTATAAATATTATTTCTTTTATCCCATTGTATAATGTGTCAGTCCTTAGAGAATTTTTTAAATGTTTTAGTAAAGATGTCTCATGAAATAGGTATTGTTATATGCATTTTGGGAGAGGGCAAAGCATTTATCCCAAATACATTTAGAGAACTATAAGTTTGGAAAGGATATGAAATACATCAGGCTCAACTCTTTTCTATGTGCAAAAAAACTAGCTGTGAGAGATAAAATGGATTGCTCAAAGTCACATAGTGAACAAGCAGAGACAGTCAGAGAACACAGGTTCTTCTTCCATGCTCTTTCCTATAGCTTGCGGCTACATCGTGCTACTAAATATTCCAATGAAAATTGAAATGATTTTTAAAAACTTACACCTTGGTCAATTTGAATGGTTCCCCACACAGATAAAGCATCCCTCCAGGCCATATACAGTATCCTCTTAGGCATATACTTGCCCTCATATATGCAGTCCTCACAATAGAGTGCACTGCACAGATGAATGAAGAAATAATTATACCTGCAGATATCCATGAATAGAAGAACATTATCTCTAAAATTTTTAAACAAAGACTTCCATTTCTTTTATGCCACAAAGGCACTCCAAAATTTAGATTCTGGTATCAGAGAATGGGACTGAAAGGAATATTTTAGAGTGCACATAGCCAAGTCATCTCACTTTATGCATGAGAAAAAAATCTGAGGTCATAAAAATAGAAATGACTTGCAAATGATCACACTCTTAGCCAAATTATGCCTGACAAATAATCTTTAAAAACTATTCACGTAATGTAGGTCTCTTGGATCCTAATCCAGAGATTTATTTCT
>NW_016808467.1:1352275-1355610 GCF_001698545.2 Rhinopithecus bieti | reverse complement strand
CTGATGTTCCTTTTCTAAAGTTTCTTACATTCTTCTTTTCCTTCTGGCACCATTCAAAGTCTATTATCAGTAGGATGGTAGAGGTGCTACATCTGTCCTGTGCTTTTTAGGCATCAGAAAGTCAGAATACCTCTTTGAAGAGTGAATTGAATTTTCACTTCCCATAAAACATTAGAAAATCAAAATCCTTTTTTTGAAGAAACGTAACAATTAAGTAATCAAAATTTAGTACTTTGGTATTAATAATACTAATAGTTAATAGACTGTAGAAAAAAAGATAACGCCTTCCTTCTAGAAAAGCAAAATGTTATAAAGCCAAAAATAACTTTAGATTTAGATTTTAGAATTCAATTATTGAGTTTCAGGAGTGGAAAAGTTATGATATTTTATCAATATTATTTAAAGACCTTGAAAAAGCTGCAATATCTTTCATTCCTCTTGAAATTTCCTCTTTAGCTGCAATAATATAGAGCCCTGAATTTTCCCATTTTAACTATTGCCAGGTCTCCAATCAATTCTTCCATGCTACCTTAAATTTTACCAAATCTTCTGGGGCTAGATCTGGCTAGCATCTTGTAAAATGTCTTTATGTGCATTCCATTACTCTTTCACAGCTTTATATTAAATTATTGTCCTTTAAGTCTGGGCAAGGAGACTGAATTCTTTGAAGCATGGGGACAACTATATAAATCTGGCATTGTATTAACAACAGTGCTGAACTAGCTCCAATTCTGTAAGTAGCAACATCTCTTCAGCTCAACGGTACAGGGCCTAGGTCTTCAGCCTCAGAATCTTTTCCAGTATATTAATAACTCAGATATTCATACATCTACTTATTTAATAAAACAGATTGAATTAGAGGCAAAAATCCTAACAGCCTTTCAATAAAAGATCTCACAAAGTGCCCTAATTGTGGCATGTAATTATTGATAATAAGACATAGATTTTATTTTATAGGGTACCTGACCATATATACATCAGGAAACTAAAAAGTGTGTTCATTCTTTACAAAGACAGTGTATAGTTACATGATGGGCTTTGCTTAAATTAAATTGAATATTGTATTTAACATTTTGAAGAGAAAATGAAAACTTTGAAGCAAATAAAACTAGTTTTTCTACTATTGCATTTAGGTGTTTATTCATGAAACTCATGTCTCATGAGCTATTCTAAAAGTAAAAATGTACAATTCTTTGGTTGTTTCCCTGAATGTTATTTTTTTCCAATATTGGAAAGACAATTGGGTTAATGTTTCTGAGAAACCTTTGAATATTATAATCTAACTATTCAATTACTCAATTTTGATGACTAATTATACCATTCTGCTATAGTCGCAGCTATGCGTCAGGAAATTGTAGTATTTCCCAGTAAGTGTTGAAGTAAGATTTTAACAGCAATGAACTCTGTGTGGACATCACACAGAGATTTATAATACTTGTAGATTCTTAAGTTTGCTTTTCTGCATCTCTGTTTTTGTTTTACAAAGTTCTTTTACCTCCTGTCACTGAAGGTTGATAATATCTATCGCAGTCTCCATGGTGCAGGACAGTTCTCTGGGTGGCTTTGGACTGAACCAGTTCTTTCCACTTGTTTTGCTTGCAATTCTAAAGAATAAGTGTAGAATATGCTGAGAACATGACATCCAGCGATAAGGAGGGACTGGTCAGGAAAGCCCAGGTTCTGTTCCAGTACCCCCCTAGAAACAGGATGTCCTTCAGTGCTTTAGCCAAGAGAGTAGTGTGTCCTTTGTGCATAAAACCATGGAAGGCTGCTTTTCAGGTTACCTGAGCTGCAGTGCAAAAGGAGCATGCACAGATGAGACTATGGATAAAATACATGAGGAAAGGTGGAACTGTCACATTTATATTCAAAGAATAATGTAATAAAACGACTCTGTGCTCTATCTCCAAGCCTGCTCTAAAGACTATGAGAAAAGTTACAAACAAAAGTACCAACTCTTCTCTCACCTCCAGCATATATGAAAGGAACAGAGGGCTTTACACTAATCTTCACAGAGCCACATTTACGCATACCATGGACCTGATTATGGGGCAATTGATCACAACTTTATTGGATCCTTCTTTTAATTTCTAGCACAGCAGAACTGCACAGATTTCTGTGAGGTTCTTCCGGTGAGCAAGTTCATACAAAAATATTGTGTTTCATGACCTGAAATAAGTATATTGGCACATTTATTAAGTACATTACTCCTTATGCCTTTAAAGAGTCTAGATTGAAACAAAAAGACCTCCAGGTGAACAATGGAAAACATGTATTTTGTAGGTGAATGCCAATGAATAAAATAAAAATTTCTACTAATTTCCCAAAGCAGGCCTGAACAATGATTATGTCCTGTCTTTCAAAAGACCCATTCTGAAACAGCAACATTACAAATGCATTTACTATTGCTTTTTGCTGCTGGTGCTTAAATTTGCAGAAGAACAAATTAGTGTTTTATAAAACTTGAACTTAAAGAAACCCCTTAAAGAAATTTATAGTGCTATAAATTTCCCTCTACACACTGCTTTAAATGTGTCCCAGAGATTCTGGTATGTTGCATCTTTGTTCTCAGTGGTTTCAAAGAATATTTTTATTTCTGTCTTAATTTTGTTATTTACCCAATAGTCATTCAGGAGCAGGTTGTTCAGTTTCCATGTAGTTGTGCGGTTTTGAGTATCTTAATCCTGAGTTCTAATTTGATGGTGCTGTGGTCTGAGAGACAGTTTGTTGTGATTTCTGTTCTTTTACATTTACTGAGGAGTGTTTTACTTCAAATTATGTGGTCAGTTTTAGAATAAATGCAGTGTGTTGCTGAGAAGAATGTATATTCTGTTGATTTGGGGTGGAGAGTTCTGTAGATGTCCCCACAAGAGAAAGAAAGAAAGATCTAAATTCGACAACCTAACATCACAATTAAAAGAATTAGAGAAGCAAGAGAAAACACATTCAAAAGCTAGCAGAAGGCAAGAAATAACTAAGATCAGAGCAGAATTGAAAGAGATAGAGACACAAAAAACCCTCCAAAAAATCAATGAATCCAAGAGTTGGTTTTTTGAAATGATCAACAAAACTGATAGACTGTTAGTAAGACTAATAAAGAAGAAAAGAGAGAAGAATCAAATAGACGCAATAAAAAATGATAAAGGGGATATCACCACCGACCCCACAGAAATACAAACTACCATCAGAGAATACTATAAACACCTCTACGCAAATCAACTAGAAAATCTAGAAGAAATGGATAATTTCCTGGACACTTACACTCTCCCAAGACTAAACCAGGAAGAAGTTGAATCCCTGAATAGACCAATAGCAGGCTCTGAAATTGAGGCAAC
>NW_016808467.1:1345336-1350695 GCF_001698545.2 Rhinopithecus bieti | reverse complement strand
AAAAAAAAAAAAAAAAAAAAAAGACACTTCTCAAAAGAAGATATTTATGCAGCCAACAAAAACATGAAAAAAATGCTCATCATCAGTGGTGTTCAGAGAAATGCATGTCAAAACCACAATGAGATACCATCTCATGCCAGCTGGAATGGCAATCATTAAAAAGTCAGGAAACAACAGATCCTGGAGAGGATGTGGAGGAATAGGAATGTTTTTACACTGTTGATGGGAGTGTAAAGTAGTTCAACCATTGTGGAAGACAGTGTGGCCATTCCTCAAGGATCTAGAACTAGAAATACGATTTAACCCAGCGATCCCATTACTGGGTATATACCCAAATGATTATAAATCGTGCTACTATAAAGACACATGCACATGTATATTTATTGCAGCACTATTCACAACAGCAAAGATGTGAAACCAACCCAAATGTCCATCAAGGATAGACTGGATTAAGAAAATGTGGCACATATCCACCATGGAATACTATGCAGCCATAAAAAAGGATGAGTTCTTGTCCTTTGCAGAGACATGGATGAAGCTGGAAACCATCATTCTCAGCAAACTATCACAAGTACAGAAAACCAAACACTGCATGTTCTCAGTCATAGATGGGAATTGAACAATGAGAACACATAGACACAGGGTGGGGAACATCACACACCAGGGCCTGTTGCGGAGTGGAGGACTGGGGGAGGGATAGCATTAGGAGAAATACCTAATGTAAATGACAAGTTGTTGGGTGCAGCAAGCCAACATGGCACATGTATACCTGTGTAACAAACCTGCATGTTGTGCACATGTACCCTAGAACTTAAAGTATAATAAAAAAAAGAAAAGAAAAGAAAAGAAAAAAAAAGAAAGAAACCCCTCAGCATTATGCATTTAACATGAATATAATGGAAAATAGAACAAGTAGGAGAGGGAAGAAGATAAGGAAAAATAAAGAATTATTGCTGCCCAGATGGTTTCTTCCAACCACAGATAGACTTGAAAAAATATAGCACAGGAATTTTAATTCTTATTAGGCCCAAAATACAATAGAGTAAGGGTTTAAAAGTATTAGGTTGGGGCAAAAGTAATTGCAGTTTTTCCCATGACTTTTAATGAAAACACACAAACACACACACACACACACAATTACTTTTGTATCAACCTAAACCATAAGAAAGTACCAGTTACTTTTTGTGCTAAAATGTTTAATGATGTATTTTCAAGAAATAAATACACACACACACATAAATTATAATGCCTTCACAATCTGTTGGAATAAGTTGTCAGATCAAAACAGACTTGTAAGTAGAAACATCAGCATTAGCACATTGTCATAAGGCTGTCATTGGCATAAGGCTAGTTGAACCAACCATAGCTGAATTATCAGCAAAACCAGATCTTACGGTATAATCATTGATTTAAAAGCAGAGTTCACAGGGGATCAAACCTACAGGTCCTGAACATGTTTCCCAGAACTTAAAATTAAATTAAATTAAAACAACAACAAAGTGCCAGAGTTCCAAACAGGGCCTGAAAATATGAGATAGATTCCAGAGGGGACCTTCTGAAAAGGAAACTATTGCATTGATAATACACGCAGAGCACACAGGAAGGTAACTGCTATGGTCTGAATGCTTGTGATCCCTTGTAATTTGTATATTGAAACCTAATCCTTAATGTAGTGATGTTAAGAGGTGTGGCACCTGGGTAGCAATTAGGTCATGAGGGTGGAGTTCACATAAATGGGATTAGTACGTTTATAAAAGGGGCCTGAGGTAGCTTCTTTGCCACTTCCACCATATGAGGATACGGGAATAAGATACCATCTGTGAACCAGAAGAGTGAGCCCTCACCAGACACAGAATCTGCTAGTGCTTTGATCTTGGACTTCCCACCATCTAGAACTGTGAGAAATAAAGATCTGTTGTTTGTCAGCCACCCAGTTTATGGTAATTTGTTATAGCAGCCCAAGGAAATTAATCCTAGTGGATTGTGGTAGACCAAAAGTCAGACACCAAGGAAAATCAGTAGAATAAGTAGCAGTTTTAGAACAAGACTACTTTTTGGTATAAATAAATAAATCTATACTAAACTATGGGATTCTAAAAAAATTCAGAGTTGGTTTGAAAATGTACATTTTGCCCTCAGAAATAAAATAACTTCTGGTGCCCAAAAGAAAAGAGGCATTTGCAAGATGGAGATGAAACAACAACTGGAAAAAATAAACATAACCAAATACAAGATCAAAGAGGCTATCAAGTATTGAGCTGTCTCTTAATGTTGAGAGACAGAAAATTAACAGTTTTATACTTTATTACCCCTATATGTGCCCAACCCAGTTGTTAAACACACACACACACATATGCAAACTCACACAAAGTATTGTTTTAACTCAATTCATTTTTTATCAAGTTTGATATTAATAGAAGGTTGATACTGTTAATTATACATGTCTAAATTATGTTTGTTAAATGATTAGACGATCTAACATTTTGTTTAAAAAGAGCCTCGGAGAGTCTAAATAAATCATGAGTTCTCACTTCCAAAAAAAAGTTCTTGTTGAGACACATTCAATGCATTAACTTTCTCTTATATCACCTTTAATTTTTCAACTCTTATCAGACTATTTTCCTCAGATCCCTAAATTTACCATCTGGGATCCAGAAATAGATATACTACAGTTAGCTGACCTCAATATCATCCTTTAGATTTTATCCTGATAGACTATTTAGTTATAGGGGAGGAGAAGCAGGAAAAACACGTAAAACTCTCAATCCCAAGCCAGTTAGTTAGTAATTCTTTTATGTTTCAAAAAAACATTTCAAACCAATCCACAAATAATGCCTCCTAAATAATGCCTCCTAATTGTGTACTTAAAATTGCAATAGAATCCTATACAATAAAATGTTGGAAACATAAAAAATGAAGAGGCAAGAAACATAGTGCACTGCTTTGGAGATGTTAATGCACTTATTTTTTTTTATCACTGATAATGATATCATCCAGAAGTATCAAGGATTATACATATAGCCAACTTTTTAGATGCTATGCCCTAGTGCAAAGGAAATGTGTTTTCCATACAAAACCACTACATCCAGATATGTTGAACCATATTTCCAGATACCCTTTACCAGCACTCCACTTTGGCTTTGCATTAAAACAAAATTTACTTAGAGGCCTCACAAATAATAGCTCTCTAGTGTCCAATTATTGCTTGCAATTCAAGGAAATGTCTACTTATGGAAAGGCATCAGGCCAATCACAAATTCAAGTAATAGCCTTTGTAACTCAGTCCTACATTTTGATCATTTTCCTATAAAACTACAAAACTTTTAGCAGGATACTATACATGGGTTAAAAAGTCATACCATTTTGTGCCAAAATAGTAAGCCAGGACAGTAAGTTATATATGTAAAAATCAATGTCAATGCTTCTATATATACAGACATATCTATACATGTATACATATATATGTGTATATATATATATATGTGTGTGTGTGTAATACATATTTGCAAATACAACTAATTGCTAATGAGTTATTAGGAGATGTCTAAAAACAAAACTTCTTGGCTTCTGGTTCCTGACAAACAGAGAACTAGCTTAATTTGCTGCTTTTCTTCTTGAAACAAATCATAGAGAAATGTCAATAACTTAAAACTATGAAGGCAGCCTAGACTTAAGGGACTAATAGGAAAAACTGTGAATGACTACTTGAAAATAAAAGTCTAATTTTGAGCTTATGAGAGCTAAATGCATACATTAAGTAGATTGCCCAAAAATGAAGTGCCAAAGGAGAAATAAAACAAGATATAATCCTAAACAAATGTACAATCATAAACATTTAATAAACCACTCATTAAATGGTAGCACAAGCAGGCATGAAATCATGAGGTATACAGAATAGTTAAAGTAATTCACATACCTGACCTAGTTGACAGACAATGCAATACTGAAAAGTATGTGTTCCTTTCAAATGTATACAGGATGTACAAAATGATTGAATACATGCTGAGTTATAATGCAAATCTCAAAAAATATTATACTGAAGTTACACAGAAAATGTTTTCTAACCCCAAAGGAATTCTACTAGGAAACAACAACAACAACAAAGGTAATCACAAAATCCCCAGACATTTGGAAACTAAGCAAGGTAGTTCTTAAGGCAGAAGCATACTGATCTCAACTCTTCATCTACTTTTAACTGCATCCCCAAAATTTTGATATATTGCATTTTCATTTTATTTAGTTCTCTCTCTCTCTCTCTCTCTCTATATATATATATATACGTATATATATACGTATACGTATATATATATATACGTATATATATATATACGTATACGTATACATATATATATAGTATATATATATATATATATATTTAAAGACAGGATCTTGCTATGTTGCCCAGGCTGGAATTCAATAGCTATTCACAAGCACAATCATAGCACACTACAGCCTCAAACTCTTGGACTCAAGCAAACCTCTCACTCCAGCCTCCTGAGTACTGGAACTACAGGCACATGCCACGAGGGCCAGCCATACAATATATCTTTATTTGCTTGTCTATCCATTTATTGTCTATCCTCTCCCCAATAATATACAAGTTCTAAGAAGACAAGGACTTTGTATCTTTGGTCTCTGATGCTCAGTGAACATTTGTTGAATGAATGAATAAATGAATGAATGAATAGTGGACATTCAACAAATAATTCAATAAATAAATAATTGGTTATCAAATGAACAAATGGAGCAGGAGTTCTAAGGGATCTAGATTAGGCTGCCAGAAGAGCAGGGGTAAGGTGTAATCAAGTCTGGGAACCACAGGCATGGAAAGAAAAAAGTGCACAGACACTATTCAGAACTTTTCATGAGTGTGTTTATTAACTCTCACTCCCCACAGGCAAGGCTGGGTTTTGGTGAGGGAAAGGAAAGACTCTCATTGACGACATTGCTGGGTAAAAGGCCTTCAGAGAGCTACCTACTCTTTGTGGGTATGGTCATGGGCAGCCTTCAGCGCAATGGCTGACAGGGATATGAATTCCTGAAAGTCGACCTGTTCATCTTGATTAGCATCCAGGCCTTGGAATATTTTGTTAATGACAGCTTTGTCTCTGGTATTCTAGGAAAAAAGGATAACAGAGACCTTGAGATCAGAACCTCCACACAAGACCCTTTCTTAGGCCTCTTATCCCTCAGAGCTCGAGTTAGGGAGGCCCAGGCACATTAACTCATTAGCCAACACTGTGTTGGAGAATCCAATGTAACAAAACAGAGGACACAATGGTCATGAACCACCCGGGAATTAACAAGTCTTGACCTGGAAGGTACTCTTCTGCTCACTCATTCAACCCCTCCCGTGCCC
>NW_016808467.1:1322511-1343662 GCF_001698545.2 Rhinopithecus bieti | reverse complement strand
TTTTTTTCCCTGAGGCTTCCTCTTGACCCATGTGTTAGTTAGAAGTATGTTACTTAAAGTCCAAATATTGGTGGTGGTTTAGCTATTTCTGTTCATCATGTCTAATTTAATTTGGTTATTAGCTGTGAACATACTTTGTATACTTTTAATTCCTTTAAATTTTAGATTTGTTTTATGATTCAGAATAAGCTGTATCTTGGTAAAAGTTCTCTGTTTTAAAGAATATTATGTATTTTTGTTTTTGTTGGGTATAGTGATCTATAAATGTTATTACTTCAGTTTGTTGACAGTATTGTTTAAGTCTTCTACATGCTTAGCAATTTTCTGTACACTTTGTTCTATCCATTACTGATAGTGAGATTAAAATATCAAAGTCTTCAACTAGAATTGTGCATTTTTCCAATTCTTTCAGTTCTTTTTTGTTTGTTTGTTTGTTTGAGATGGAGCCTCACTGTCACCCAGGCTGGAGTGCAATGGTGCAATCGTGGCTCACTGCAATCTCCACCTCCCGGGTTCAAACAATTCTCTTGCCTCAGCTTCCAGAATAACTGGAACTACAGGTGTGCACCACCACACCCAGCTAATTTTTGTATTTTTAGTAGAGATGGGGTTTCACCATGTTGGCCTGGCTGGTCTCAAACCCTGACCTCAGGTGATGCACCCTCCTTGGCCTCCCAAAGTGCTGGGATTTCAGTTCTTTTTTATAAATATATTTTGAAACTCTGTTTTTCAGTGCAAAATGCTTAAAATTGTCACATCTTGGAAAATCGATCCCTTTTTCATCATATAATAACCCTATTTATCTCTGATAATATTCTTTGTTCTGAAGTTTATCTGATATTAACATAGCTACTTAAGTTTTCTTTTAGTCAAGGTTTGTATGGTGACTTAGTCTGCCCAGACTGCCATAACAAAATATCAGAGACTTGATGGATAAAGCACAGAAATTTATTTTCTCGTAGTTCTGGAGGCCAGAAATCTGATATGTTGGCAAGCTTGAGTTCTGAGGAGAGCCCTCTTCCTGGCTTACAGATGACAATTTTCTCGCGGTGTGTTTGCATTGCCTTTCCATGCTCACGTGCATGGAAAAGGAGAAAGAGATCTCTCTCCCTCTTCCTGTATGTCCACCAATCCCACAGGATTAGGACCCTATCCTTATGGCCTCACTTGATCTTATTTACCTGTTAACAGTCCTATCTCCAAATACAGTAATATTGGGAATTAGGGTCTCAACATACATAATTTTGAGGGACACAATTCAGGTGTAACACATACAATATCTTTTGCCTTTCATTTTGCTTGCATCCTTTCCTTAACTTCATATTTGAAAAAGGTTTCTTATAGATAGCAGATAGTGTAATTTGTTTTTTTTAATTCAATCTAACAATTTCCATCTTTTAATTGGTGTACTTAGGTCATTCACATTTAACATCATTATTGATATGGTTGGTTAAAATTTACCATTGTGACAGCCGTTTTCTATTTGTTCCTTGTGTTCTTTTAAAATATTGCTCTCCTTTTTTCTTTTCTTTTTTTTTTTAGATTAATTGGTCAATACTTTTACTGCCTCTTATTACCTATGTTGACTTCATTATTTTTAAGAAAATTTTGTGGTTGATTTAGGGCTTACAAAATACATATTTAATTAATCATAGTCTACATTTAAATAATATTTACACTGTTTCACACAAAAATATCCAAAGAAATGTTAAATCTTAGGAGGCTGAGGCACAAAAATCACTTGAACCCAGGAGGCAGAGGTTGCAGTGAGTTGAGGTTGCGCCACTGCACTCCAGTCTTGGTGACAGAGTGAGACCCTGTCTCAAAAAAAAAAAAAAAAAAGAAAGAAAGAAATGTTAAATCTTTCTTACAGAGTATGCCTCATGCAGTAAAGGCCCTTGGTATCTGTCTGAAAAAATATATATACACGACACACATATTTTTTCCAGCATTTTATAAATGTCACTTCATTGCCTTCTAGCTTGCTGCTTTTCTGAAAAGAAAATCATGTATTTAAATAGTATATGGAACAATGTGCCAAAAACTGAGTATTTAGTTGATGATGTATGAATACTGGCTCACTTTATGGAGAAAATAAAACTGGATTTCTATCTCGTGCCGTACAAAAAGGTACACTTCAAAAAAAGTTATCATTGTGAAAGATAAGTCTTTAAAGTTAACAGAGGGAGGATCAAAGCAGGCAAGATGGCGTCGAGCAGCGGGGAGCTAGGGAATTTATTTGACCACCAGGTCTGGAGGGCAGCATGCAATACGTGGGCCAAATACGGGGAGGGAGGATGGCCTGGTGCTGTCAAAGTATAATACAATCAATTTGGAATCTCAGTACTTATTAATACAAGGAGGTCCTGCTGTGGGAGCCATGAAGGAAATAGTTGAGCGATTCACTTTGTATGGTGCAAATGAACAGTACAATGCTCTAGATGAATACCCACCAGAAGACTTTACTGAAGTTTATCTTATTAAATTTATAAACTTAAAAAGTGCAAGGAGAGCCAAGAGAAAAATGGATGAACAGAGTTTTCTCAGTGGATTGCTTCATGTGTGCTATGCTCCAGAATTTGTAACAGTTGAAGAAACTAGAAAAAAAAAAAAAAAAAAAAAAAAACCCAGAAGTGCAGAAGGCATATGTAGTAAGAACTACTGAAAATAAAGGTTTTAAGCCACGTGAATATATTCCCTTTCTCAAGGAATAAATGTTTTGGAGTAGAATTGTTAACATTTTTAAGTGATTGTTTAAATTATATGATTCTGAATGATGAAAACAATAAATAAGTCACTTCTGTTTTCCTTTCCCTCACCTTTTAAATTGTAATATAAAGACCATTACATGACAAAGAAATTGGTGACAGAGCATAAAGACACAGAGAATTTTAGACAAGACTTCCACTCAGAGATGTCTGGATTTTGTACAGCTGCTGTGAACACGTCTGTGGGGAACTCAAATCCTTATCTTCCATATTCCCGTGAATTGCCTTTATGTTATTTCTCCTCAAAATGTATGTGTTCATCCAGGGGGCATGTTGACAGAGCATCAAACTCCTCTAAGGATGGTAGAAACCATGGTAAAACAATGGGGCATTATAACCACAATGACTCTTTGCAGAAAACACAAATAAACACTTTTAAAAACTCAGTGGCCTACCCTGGTGCACAAAAGGCTATTACTCCTTCAGAGGCAGTTGACAGATTTATGCCTAGGATAACACAACTGCAGGAGCACAAAAGAAGAAGAGAAGACGATCATAAACTTGGAGCTTTTCTTGAAACAAGCTCCAGTAGTAATGAGGTTATGACTGGACCTCTGTTACCAGATGTATCTAAAGTGGATATGCACGATGACTCATTGAATACAGCAACGAATTTAATTTGGAATAAACTTAAACAGGTAATTTCATCTGCCAAAGCCTCCACGGGACAAGCCGGAAGATGTACCTGCAAGTCATCCATTAAAACAAAGAAGAAGAATACACAGTGCCAGCAGCAAATTAGTATTTTCTAAAAAAAAAAAAAAAAAAAAAAAAAACACTTTTTATAAAAAAATTTTAGCCTGTTCCATTTTTAATTAGTCAGTAGATTTACTGCTGGTATTTTTTAATGCACTGCACTTTGGTAATTCATTCAAGTACTTGTCTTAAAGCATTTCTTCATTTTTTGATCCATATTTAGATTACAGAAACTATTCTTGTCATTATAACATTATTTCTCATCTATGCTAATTATATGTATTAATTAAAGCAAATATGGAAGCTTTACAATATAAATCAAGATAGGCAACCAGGAAAATTAATAAAATAATAATAATAATAATAAAGTTAACAGGTTAATAAATGTTAACAAAGATGAATTGCTCATAGATTCTATAACATCTAATACAGGCTTTCTGTCAACAAAAGGACACAATGAACAAAGTTGAGAAGCCAATTTATTATTTCCAGAAATTATTTGCAATATCTAAAACCACAAATGTCTAATATCAGAATATACAAAGAATTCTTGCTAATCTATAATACAATGACAGCAAATCAAAACAGGAAAAAATGAGCAAAAGTTGTGAACCATTATTTCACAGAAGTGAAGACTCAAAAGAAGGTTATTATGAAAAAGACGTATTAATTTGCAATTATTCCAGTGGCAACGATGCAAAAGTTATATAATGCAAGTGCTGCCTGAGAATTAGTGATGTGAAAAATTGTAGACATTACTCTTGGGAGTTTAAATTGGCCCAGGTATTCTGAAGAGTAATGTGAAAGCATTAAATTAAAGTAAAATAAACATAGATATATGTTATGACCAGATATAGTCATATCCTGGATGTATATTCTAGAGCAATTCTTGTACCAGTATGAGAGAAAATACACAAATGTTCATTATGGTGCTGTCTTTAGTAACAGTGATTTGGATGCAACCAAGGTGTTCATCATTGGAAGGAAGGGACAAAATGTAGTGTATTAACACTATGTAAACTGCATAGCAGTTAGTGAAAAACAGACCAACTCTAAACACAGGATGTGAATAGACCTTTGAAACATGGTGCTGAGTGGAAAAAAAATAATTTAAAAATAACAGCATTGTGTAAAGTTATATGTGCATAAAACAAAAGCACATGCAAATAAATTATAGATATCCAATGTGTCAGAATTATTACTTCTGTTGGGAGAGAAATATAAGTGGAGAGAGGTTAAACAATAAGAAATGCAGGAAAGAAAAAAGGATGGATTGAAGAAAGGCTGAACAAGAGAGGTGCCCTGATAAACACTTAATAACAGGGTTCTAGAAAATTGGGATTATGATTAATCCCACATTTCATCTCGAGAATAAAATAGGTGAAGTGATAAATGTTTAAATAGGTATGTAAATGAATGACAGATAAATTAATAAATATATTGGTAGGTAGGTGGATAGATAGATGAAAACAGCGGGAAGAGAGAAGAGGGAGATATGGTAGGTAGATGGATATATGAGGGATAGAAGATGGATAGATACATATATAGAGAGAGATAGATGATAGGTAGATAGATCAGACATAAAGACAAGTAGATATAAAGCACACAACATATTCCTTGTAATTATCTAATGCCCAAATAAAAGGAAGAATGGAAAAGTTTGACGAACTGTAGCATTTCTTACAATGTAATGGAAAATTTATTTTAAATATATATTTATTTAGAAAACTATTGGCAAATTTCTCCTCCAAAGACCCAGGAATATGTGTGTCCAATAAGAAGGCAAAGTTTGACTTTTATACATTTCCTGTATTTGACCCTATATTCAACAGAGAAACTCTATAGAGCAACTGGCGACAGCTTTTATCTATAAATTGCTAGCATAAACTCCTGAGACGAATGCCAGTGTATTTAAGAACGGTTTGGCAATGTGTATTTTTTAAACATAGAAAAATAATAAATAATCTAATACCTTGAATCTATGTATGTTATCTCATATGATACCTTAAATATCCCACTGGACTAGAAAGGCTGTATTTTTTCTTTATGAATACACTGTGTGTAACCAATTGATTTGTTGATATGAAGATAGATCACTGTGATATTTATAAGAAATGACTTTGCGTTTTAATACTTTATTATTCTTTACCTTTGTCATGTTGTACATATATATAATTATCAAATATAAGCACTATTGTCTTTATTATTCTTTACCTTTGTCATGTTGTACATATATATAATTATCAAATATAAGCACTATGAGTACCTTATAAATTTTCATCATGTTTGTATATAATTTTATTTATAAGGATGATGTGGAAAATCCAAATTCACAAATCAAATTCCTTTTATTCTTAATTCCAAAGTCCCAAGTTGACCAAAAGTGTTCTTGGAATAGTCTGGTGAGATTATTTTAACAGTGACTGTTCCAATTAATGCTATTTGTATGTTCTTTCAATGTATTTTGTTCCTATCTCTTCTGTGGTGGAAAAAAAGCAAAAAACAAAACAGAATGATCCAATTTGAGCTGCATGCCTGTTTTTCTAAATGAGATTATTCAGTGGTTTAGTTAATCTTGAGTTGCCACAGGGCCTCAAATAGAATGAGGTAATATATTCTATCCTCACTAGCTCAGCCTCTTTTATTTTATTTTTTTAAAAGAAAAAAGATTTATGTTGTGAGAGAGGCAGAGGGTGTTGGATGATAACCATGAAGTATTAGGATCACAGGGGAGACAGCCTGTCTATATGTGTGAATGTGAAATCCTATCTGTACAGGTCACTGCCAGCATTGAAGGAGACAGGGGCACGGAGCTTGTCCAGGAACTTCACTTTTTACTCCATCCAAGTGGAGAAAAAAGGAGTAGCCATTATGACCAATGCTACACATGAAATCTTTGGCATTTTATGGATCTTTCTCCCGTGTGGAGGCACTTTTCTGGACCAGCTGACAGGTTTTCAATAGTCATGTCACTTCCCTTCTAATCTCTTTCAAACTGTTAAGACACAGCCAGCATCCTGCCTCCTATCATCCTCCCACCCCCTTCCCATACCTTTATTCTTGATGAAAGCTACTCTAAGGCTGTCCCTAGTCAAGGGACAGTGCTTTCAGGGAAAACACATTGGACTGTATATGCATTTGATCAAAAACATTTGAAATGTGCACAAAAGCAGCCAAGTCAGAAAAAGAAAAGGACAGCTGCATAAAGATGTCATAGCTATAAAAGAGCTGGTTGTAAAAGCTCTGGCTAACCAAATGGCTAAGCTAAACAAAGCACAATTAAGGCTATCCTGTCCGTTTTTCCCATTCCATTCTCTCTATCTGTGCATATTAAACTCACTAATTAGTGCTCCATTGTTTTTCTAAATTCTAATTTCATTTCTATTTTCTTATGGTCCTGCTTTCATGTTTGCTAACATATGAAAAACACATCTTTGTAGTTATTCTACTCTCCAATATATTTTACCCACTCTTCTTCTAAAGGTGTGCATTTTACTAGGAATAAATATAGGAAAAATTGAATGTCTTAATGATTGACATTTTTATAAACTCGAAATTAAATATAAGCCTATGATGCTAAGGCAGCATTGTTCAACATTTTCCAGGATTATAAGAAGCAAACCAAACAAAACAAGGAAAGCTTAGCTAATTTGTCCATGAAATACCCTAAGGTTTTGTTAGATTTCCTATGAGTATGTTCTGATCACTGATACACTCAGGAGAAAGTGACATTGGGTTATGTAGCCTGTCAGCTCCAGAGCAACTGGAAAAACAAAGGTCTGAGTAGAATATCCACAATCAAATAAGATAAAATTTAACAAGGCAAATACCACCAGTATACAAAGTAAGATGTGATACAATAAGATAATACAAACATCCATCAACAAGGAAAATCCCTGTACCTCGTATGATGCCAAACAAAAGCACAACAGCAGCTATGTGGAATTACCTTGAGATTCAGTCTCAAAGGTAATTGACAAATTATCTGAGTCTCAAAAGTAAGTCTCAAATTGACAAATCCAGTCAATTTGTCCTCTAAATTCAAAGTAATGTTAGACCCTTTATCCTCTGGGCAAAAACCAATTCTGACTGACTGGCCTTAAGCCTCTATGAGACTAAAGAGATGATTGATAGAAGAATGGGTTTGGAACGGTCTGCAGAGGAATTCCTCTAAAAGGGAAATTCATTAGGCTAGGATCATCTCCAATCTTGAAATTAGAGAAACTAGAGGGCATATAGTTTCCATGACATTTGGAGATAAAGCATAACTGTAAAAATACTGGGAATAAAATAGTAATATATCTATTTGTCAATCTATCAGCTATCACTAAAATGACTGCTAATTGAGACATTTTATTTAGAAAATACTAAATTAGTGGAAAAAATAGCTCAAAAGCATAAAATAACATGACTTTTATTTTGTGATGTTATGCCTATCATTAGCTCATATTAAGAGTTAAAAGAGACACGTTCATGTGAACAGATATGTTACTATTCTTCTACCATTTTTATTCATGAATATTTTATGATCTGTTCAGTAACACAACATGCAAAATAAACATCTGTAATTATTTTTCTGTAGTTTTCATTATTCTTTTAAATATATATTAATGGACACTCTAACCAAGTGAATTGTGAAAATATGTTAATATAAATGTTCACATAGTTCTTTTGTATACTTGATAATGTTGATTCTCCTTTTTTAGTCAATGTTTTATAGACACTTTTATTTGCCTTTTCAGAGTGTATATTATATAAATGAGCTCTTCTACATTTTATTTTCATTCATTAAGTATAAAATAGCTTGACAATGGTTAATTACCATAAATATAAAAATATTTTTGTTTCTAACAGTTTGATTAGAAAATGAATCTTTTTTTGTAATCGAGGAGAAACTGCATCAATATTTTCATAATGTTTAATGAAGTCTACAATTAAAATCTAGAAATACTTGGATTATATAAATTGTTCAAGGAATTAGGTATTTGGATTAATCACTTGTAACTTAAAATATTTTATTAAAATATTAAAATCACAGTTGCATTTTCTTCTACTTGAGGAAGCATACTCCAGTAATTGCAGCTGACTATTTTTTCAAATTGTAGCTGTTTTAAAATTCCCTTTGGAGTCGTGATCTTAAAGTGCCACAGGCTTATCATTTGTCACATTTTACAATCTTACTTAAGAATATGAGGCTGAGTGCGTACTGACCCCTGAACAACATACCAAAAATCTCTTTGGTATTCTTTCATTTTTCCAAAATTGTTCCTCTTTCATAAAGAGGAAAGTGTCTGTGTATGTATCCATATATATTAACATATGCATAGTCATCTTTATCCATATTTACAGACAAAAATTGTTTCTATTCTTGTTACTTCATTTTTAGTTTAGAAAACAAAGAATTCACTTTTAGATATATTTTAATTGCATGTTGTATCTCCTAATCTCTTTTATACCTTCTAATACTCATACTAATAATCAGATCATTCCTAATTATGCACTAGTGGTCTAATTCTTAGCACTCACTATAACAGACTTTATAGGCACCAGTTGCTTTCATTCCAGACCCATAAAATATTTTCAGTGAATTAATATTAATTAAATTAATGGAACAAAACATCTCATTATTCATTGTAGAATCTAAATACTGCATGGTTAAAAATTGCTGTCCAGTCTTCACTGATGGTTACTTCTCTGATTAATACAGGCCTGATTAAGTAATCACACTTTTTGAATTTTTTCATTCTTTTGTAATCTATATTTTGAAGTATTTGTGGCTTAAACTGTTGAGCTTAATTATTCAATTTTATTTAACGATCTGACTTGCTTTCAATCAAATTGAAAAAAATTGTGAATACATATACTTACATTTCTATAAGTTCCATTATGCTATTCATAATTTTTATTTTTGATCACTTCTTACGCATTTCGTTAACAAGGAAAATAATCCTCTTGTATTCACTATTCAAGTGACAATTAAATTCTTTAACAGCTTGCTAAACAGCACTAAGGGATGAAAGTCAGAACTATGTTGCAAAACTTCTGAATTCTAGGCAAATACTTGGCAGACCTGTTGTTCCTACCCAATGGGCACCTTCGATAGGTATCAACAAGCATTTGCCACAGTCTCCACTGAGCACGTACTCTGCCTATGAATCTGTCTCCATGCTTTGCTGCAGAAAGCCACAATCAACTGAAAGCAACTGGTATGTAAGATAAAACTCAATGGTCATCCAAGACAACATATTACAATTTCTGTGATGTGACCTCTTCCTAGCTTTACAAAAGTATCTATTTTAACATATTTCCACATTTGTTTCCACTATACCGTTTGATGGTTTTCTATCAGCCCACCTCATTTTCAATACTCCATTGTAAAAATGGAATATTACTTACAAAGCCTTTAAAGGTAAAGTAGGGCATTTATTACATTTCTTTATTAATAAGTCAGCCATTTGTTTATCTCACCAACTACACAATGAGATTTGAAAATATGGATAATATTCTATTCACCTTTCAATCATAGGCCAAGAAATTAACAACAGGAGTGCAGGAGGCACATATTAGAGAACTAGTCAATAAATTAATAAGTTAATGACTCAGTGACACCTAATTCTCTTACATTTAGATGGGGCACAAGATGTATAATTTCCTATTAATTAAATTATGATAACTTGAACTGTGCTTGGTTAATCAATTGCATATTAATACATTATAATATAACTATTATAAAATAATAATGTATACATAAATACTTGTATCCTTTGTTACTAAGAAAAAAGTTGTTATATTTTTATTACAAAAGTAATAAATGAAATTTCGTAGCAGTTCAAACTAGCAAAAGGTAAATGCAAAAGTCAACATTCTCCACTACTGTCTTACTCTGCCTAAAGTAACCATCATTAACATTTTGGTATGTATGATTCAATGCATACATAATATCTTCTTGTTCATCTTACTGTTTTAAAATACAGTATAAATTTTTTATTATATTGTACTTCTATTTCCAGAGAGCAAATACATCTAGAGAATTTTCCTTCTTTTTACTGGCTACCCTATGAAGAAGTACCACAATGACCTCAATCAATATACAACTGAATATTTTGGTAGGTTATCTTAAGTTATCTTATATTGTTTTGTTATTATTACAAATAAAGCTTCAATGATACATTTAAATTTTTCTATTTCTTCTAAAGAGATCCTTAGAAGTGAATTTGATTCACCAAAGTTGACATGCATACTAATATTTTGATAATTACTGACAGATCATGGCAATTTATACTCCCACTAAAACTTGATGACTTTAGTTCTGAAACTCTGACCTTTCCTGAATGCATCAATATTTTTGTGTGTAGAGGGCATTTTTAAGTTACTAAGCATTTATCTTATAATGGTTTTAGGTTTACAGAATTACTATAAAGATAGTGCAGAGATCTACCATATACCCCACACCCAGTATTTTCTGATATTAACTTCTTACATTAGTATTGTACATTTTTTACAATTAATGAACCAATATTAATACATTCTTATTACCTAAAGTCCTCTTCGTAAAATTTCCTTAGTTTTCTTTTCTTTTCTATTCTTTTCTAATTTGTTCTTTCTAGTCTGGAATACTACAAGGCATTTAGTCATCCTATTTCCTTAGGCTTCTCTTGGCTGTAAGAACTGTTCAGACTTTCCTTGTCATGAGTCCACACTGATATAAATAAATGATTGAATAAACAATAAATAGAGATGAATAGTCAAATCTCCTATACAGAAAAATTCCAAATACTCTATGTAGATAAGTTGACCTCAGATAGGGGGAGTATAACTCCTTACACCTCCAGCATGGGTTGTGCACAGAAACCTTCTTTCAAAAAGTATTATGAAAAGGGAGAAAGCAAAAGAGTAACTTTACAATGGATAAATCTGACAGATGCTACCTCAAACTATGTGATCAGTTAATTATGCAAACAGTGATACATTATATTGATAGTGCAGTCTTCATATGATATGATGAAGATGGCACTTTACTTCTGTAGACTCCCTTTCCCAAAAACCCATCATAATCATGAGAAAAATATCAGAAAATTACAATTGAGGATCATTCTATAAAATACCTCACCTATAATTCTCAAACTGTTAAGTTTTTAAATGCTTACAAATCTGATTAATTTTTAAAAAATAGTGCTGTTTCACTAATTCTATTTCTTAAAGTGCATAAGATCTGGAAATTGAATTACTAATTCCCAAGTATATTGCGCATCTTAGGACTGAAAACCAGTTCAGTGCATGAATGAATCAGCTGTTCCTTAGTCCTTGTTAAATACACTAATCTAATAATTTGAATTTGTTATGTTTCCTTTTTCATGTCCTACTTAAGCATTTCTAGACTCTTGAAGAAACACAGTGTGTGGGGAGGTAGGAGATGCTCTGCATTGTAATATTGTAAATTTGATTGCCTTTGAATAGTGGCTGTGATGTTTGGAACACTTTTTTTGTAAACTTCATAATTTTTATATCTATTTGGATATTTACGGACTGTTCTAAGTACCAGAATGCAAAATACTTTGCTTAAAATCATGCACACACATTACAAAATCCCATAAACAATGTTCTTTTTTCTTCAGTTTTAAGCATAAAAGACACAAACAATATCACATATGGGGGAGCAAATGGAAAGAGCATTTGCCAATGCCTGGGGTGTTTGGCAATATTAATGCTTAGTGCAATCTTTTGAAGAATTCCAAAGCGTGCGGCAAACTGTTCCCATGCACGTGTTACAGCCAGGGACACAGCTGTACTGTAATGATGGGTCACTTGGAGTATATGTAACACTGCACTAAAATCTGGAAAGACTGGATTATCCTCCATACTCTTCTGATTTGCTAAGCAACTTGCATTCTTCCTTTATATCTTCACTCAAATATCCCCTTATTAAAAGGAGTGTAATAAGATTAGTAAAATCTATTCTGCAAAGTGCTTGGAGATCCTGAGAAGCAAGCTTCGGGTAAATACTAAGTGTATTGTGACTAAAATCACCAATAATTTCCCTAATAATTTTCACAAATTCTCTTTGGCATAAACCTCATACCACACTTCCTACTAGCATAAACATAAAACAATATTTTTTTCTTGAAAAAATACAAGTATTCGGGATTTGGCATTACCATTTAATGTTTGCTATTTGTGTTTTTGCATGTGTATGTGTTTTCCCTGAGCACTTTTTGTCTATTTTTTAACCTTTCTGAATGCCATGGAAAATATGTAACAGTGAAAACGGCACAACTTTTCTAGGTAAATGAAAACTTGTCATATAAAATAATGTAAAAATGAAAAGCTTATTTCAATTCTCTTCAGGAAGAATATTATAAAAATTGTACCAGTAGTTAGATACATATGATATGGGTCATATCTGTCTCAGATATGGAGAAATTTGACTAAAATGAAAAATGTTAGGAAATGTTAGGAAAGCATATCCAGCTATATATTAAACAAATTTGGTTTAGAAAATCATGCATGAATGGAGAAGTCAGTTATTAATATTATTTAAAAACCAGAGGCATATTAGCACATTAGTAAGAATGAGATAAATTGGCAATAAATTGTGCAATAAATTTCTTTATTGCAGATATCTATGGCTAGCATGACTATTTCATTTGCGTATACTAAATGACATTTCATTAATCCTTGGATTTTTATATATGAACACTACTAACCTACTAACCTTCCATAGACTGATATGAACACTGATATTTTATACCTCAGTACAGTCTCATGTTATCACAAGTTAATGTCTAGTAATATAATGAAAAATTTATCTAATGTCACGAGCAAACTCTTCTTAAAATTACTATTTGTATGAATACAATGCAGCCCTGTAAAGAAAATCCATCAGCCAACATCAACAGTCAAGAACTCACTGAATACATAACGATCTTTTTAAATGTTATGAATTCAAGCTTGAACTCTGTACTAACTTTTACGTGTTCATGAGAACATGCCGGGCTTTTTCATAAAACATATCCTAAAGAACTCTGATTGTCCCTTTGGCAGTTTCCAAGAGTTGCAGGTGGCTAACTTTCACTAGAACTTAATTGAAAATCTACTTGTTGATTAAGCATTGTATGAAACACACGCACATACACACAAAACAAACAAATATAAAATGTTTAAACACGCTGCAGAGAGGAATTTTAAGGGAAAAAAGGTGTTTCAAACATTTTCAAGAGTTAAAAATTATCTGGTTTAACCTGATGAAAACCTCGTTAATGGTTTTATAGTTGCAGTAAAAATATATCCTACATAGCTGCTTCTCTTTTTTTCCTTTTCAGTTTGAGGAAAGGCCAAAGAAAACCTAGAAGCAGGGAACTAATTATAAGACTTTATTTTTATTTTCTCTTTCTCCAGTTTTTGGATAGAATTTAGAAAGAGAGATACTAGAAAATGAAAGCCACGGGCTTCTCAGAAACTTAAAGAGTGTTCATCATTTAAATTGAGTGTAAAGTAAGTGGCAGACATTGTTTTAAGGAGACAAGAAATGTAGAATATATCCAGTTCTTAGACTAGTTGACAATATAAAGGCATTGATGTGAAGTCTAGAAGACTTTATGCCAATTCACCATGAAATTGGAGAAGCTTCTGCAAGTCTTCTTCACACCATTCCCACAGTACATTTTCAATTTGGAATGATTTGGGATATATAAAAAAATTCATTAATCTATTACTCTTAAGTCCATATGTCTCACATTGAGTAGTTTAAGAACACCCAGAGGGTCTTGAAATTGTCCCCATGGCATAGCAATTAAAGGCAGTAAGGCATGCATCTTTTTTTTAGGAAGTTTTATTTTCAGAGCAGTTTAAATTTCCAGATAAAATGCATAGAGAGCACAAAGAGCTGCTCAAGAATTGCCTCCACCCCCCCCCACAGAGTTTCCCTCATTATCATTAATGTTTTGCATGAATGTAGCACATCTGTTACAACTGATAAACCAACTTTGATATATTATTATTAAGTAAAGTTCATAGTTTCCATTGGGGTTCACTCTTTTTGTTGTATGGTTGCGTGGGTTTTGACAAATGCATAATTCCATATATCCACCATTAGATTATCATATCAAGTAGTTTTGATTACCCCAAAATGCCCTATACTCTACCTGTTCACCCTTTCTCCACCTCTTCCTGAATCCCTAGCAATCCTTAATCTTTTCACTGTCTCTCTGGTTTTCCTTTTTTTAGAAAACCATGTTTTCTAGAAAATTGGTTGTGATCATACAGTGGGAAGCCTCTTCACATTGGCTTCTTTCACTTTGCAGTAAGCATTTAAGCTTCCTCTATGTCCTTTTGTGGTTCAGAAGCTCATTTTGTTTTATCCCTGCATAAAATTCTACTTTGTAAATGTACCATAATTTGTCTACTCATTCACTTACAGAATTACATCTTCTCTGCTTCCAAATAAGTGGTAATCAACAGTCAATATCCATGTGCATGTTTTTGTGTAGACCTAAGTTTTCAACTCCTTTGAGTAAATGTCAAGGAGCACAATTGCTGGATTATATGATAAAAGTGTGTTTGGTTTCGTAAGAAACTGACAAACTGTTTCCCAAAGTGATTATACCATTTTGCATTCTGACCAGCAATTCATGAAAATCTCTGGTGCTTTACATGCTCCTCAGCATTTGGTATTTTCAGTATTTTAGATTTTAACTATTTTAGAAGGTGCATAGGCATATCTCATATTGTTTTAATTTGCAATTATCCAAAGATAGAAGATGTTAAATATTTGCCATCTATCTCCTTTCTTAAGATGTCTAGATCATTTGCCTATTTTTAAATTGGGTTTTTCATTTTATTGTTGAGTTTTAAGAGTTCCCTGTATATTTCAGATACAACTCCTTAATCTGATATGCTTTTTTCCAATATTTTCTCCCAATCGTTGACTTGTGTTTTCATTCCCTTGGCAGTATCTTTCGCAGGACAGAACTTTCAGATTTTAGTGTAGTTAATCTTATCATTTTCTACTAAATTATCTTCTACAAATTATATGGTTTTACATTTTAGATTTAGGTATGTCATCTTTTGAGTTAATTTATTTGAAAGGTGTATAATGCTGTATCTAGATTCATTTTTTGGCATCTAAATGTCCAGTTGTTTCAGCAGCAGTTGTTTAAAAACACTGTCCTTTCTCCATTGATTGTTTTTACTTTATTATCAAATTTTGCTTGATTATATTTTTGTGAGTATATTTCTGAGCCCTTTATACATTTCCACTGATATATTTGTCTGTTGTTTTACCAGTGCCACACTGTCTTGATTGCTACAGCTTTATAGTAAATCTTGAAGTCAGGCGATGTTAACCTTCTGACTCTTTTTCTACTACAATTATGTGTTAGCTGTCTTGAGTCTTTTGCCTTTCTGTATAAACTTCAAAATGATTATTAAATGACTGTTCTTGTGATACCATAATGGGATAGAATAGTCTTTTCTCTCCTTAATGTCTATTTTCTCTGGGTCATGTCTGTTCTATTTGTTTATCTTGATCATTTTCTTTTAAGTTCTTACTTCCTTCAAATGGTGGTTTTTCTAGGTTGTCCATTTGTACTCGATAATAAAGCAATGAAAATACTTTGCTGGATCTATATGGGTGTGGCTTATTTGCTAGTGAGCATCTATAGTTCTGTGTGTACGTATGTGTAGGAGCTGAACTTTAATTTTTTCAGTGTCCCAAATAAGAGAACACTGAACATTTACTTTTGGACGTCAGACTTTCATACTAGGTCTCATCAAAGTGTTCATTAAATTTTTCAAAAGCATCTCTGTTTGTATTTGTTTTCATTAACTTTAGCTTCACTTTGGTTTTGCCTAAGGGGTAGTTGTAAGCAGATGTGGTTGTCACTTATTCTTCATATAGATTTTCCAATGATCTAATGTCTGTCTCATGCATCATTTCTACTTTTCTTCACACCTGATAGTTCTGATATTTGAAGGGTCTCTGTGTTCTTCAGAAGAGGCTACCTCCCTCCATGAGCATATGCATTGTAACTGGGCCATTTGCAGCTGCAGATTCCTCAGTCCTGCTCCACCACTAAGAACTCATCCATCCATGTTCTTTTCTTCAGATATTACCCTAAATCTCTCTAAAATTTTTGTTGTTGTGAATTTTGCTATTCTAGATATTTTCATATATCCTAAATTAATGTTCCCAAAGCCTAAACGTTTTAACCACTGCCCCTATCCATGGTTAGAATGTGTCTGAGAGGTGACTAAATGAAGCGAAATGTCATCGTACAATATATATGTCATAACTGCAGCTTACACAATACAGATAGAATGGTCCTGGTTTTACCAAGGGAAATGCTCTCTCACTGCTATTGCATTTTCTAGGATCCGATGGTTTGGTATAGGAGATTGTCCCTTCCTGCTATCACTCTATATGGACTGTAAAAAAATTAGCAAATATGTATGAGGGTATGCCACTCTTCTTCATTTCTCAATGGACTGCATGGTTAAGCCATGTGGTTTTTCTTAATGGTATTCTTACATTCTGTGTTGACATCTCTGGTTATCATGACCCACTGAATAAAATTTAGCCTATTTTGCTCAAATATCTTTCCCTTGTCTAAGATTTCAACATCATATTTTGTTACCCCAACATCAACTGCTTTTAAATCCTATTGTTTACCATTAGTTATTTAATATTTTACACTAACTCATTAACTAGAGCTAGTTTCTATTATGCTTATAGTAAACAAACATAGCATTGAAGTATTGTGCTTTGGGAAGAAATGTTATCTTCACTACTTGCAAGGATCCCTTTTTCTTCAATAACAACCTCAGGTTCAAATAACCTATGTTCCAGAGAATATTTTTCACCCACTCTTTGGTCAGTAAACAAGAAATTAAGGTTACATAATTTTTGGACACTGTGGGTACAGCCTCCAGAGTTACTTCAGGTTCTCAGTCATGCTAGCTTCTTTTTTTAAGAGGGTCTGTGTATGTATGTTTCATCCCACATGTCTGATATCCCTAGTAATATGTCAGTGCCTGGTGAGGTGAGATTTTCAGGAAAGCTTTTCAGATACTTAATCTCAATCAACAAATACTAGAATTTTAGAACTAAAGAGATGTTTAAGTCATCCCTTTGGTTTTTGTTAGGATATAGTGAGACTTTTTAAATTAGTCTACACATTCTTCTTGCATTTATTCATTACTTTCACAAGGATGTATTGAGCTTCTGCCATGTAAGCACTTTTTTAAGTTCTAGTGATCCAATGGAAAAAATCAAAGTCCCTGCTCTCTGAAGCTTATAGTCTTGTGATGCAGAAAGTAAATTGAAAACAATAAAAAATAATAAAATGTCTAGTTGTGTTATATGTTGTTAAAAAGTAAAATAAGGTAGTGTATTGAGAATGATGAGAGAAATTGTTAAAATGGTTGGTTAGTAAAGGAGATGTTTAAGAAAAATTTTAGATGGAATGAAAAGTGAACAGTATGTAGTTCTCTGGATCAAGAATGCCAAGCAAACAGCAGGAAGAGCAAAATTCTGAAGTGAGAACAAACTTGGTATTTGTGAGATGAGCATAAAGGTAATGGTAGCTTGAGCTGAGTGAGAATAAAAGTCACGAGATTATTGTGGTAAGAGACACATGAGAACATCATAGGCCAGATTGGATCTACTCTGAATGAGCTATTCCACTAATTAGAAGTGTATGCTCCAAGGGAATGACATATCTAGTTTATGGTTTGTTTTTTTCTTTTTTAAATCAACTTTTAAGTTCCAGAGTACAAGTGCAGGATGTACAGGTTTTCTACATAGGTAAATGTGTGCCATGGTAGCCTGCTGCGCAGATCAACCCAACGCCTAGGTATTAAGCCCAGCATCCATTAGCTATGTTTTCTGATGTTCTCCCTCCCTCCACACCCACTTCCACTCTTGTCCTCCATCTACAATTTTTCTCAAGGAAGTCAAATGGATTTTTATACGCTTAGGCATATGGATTTTTATCCATTTGACTGCCTTGAGCAAAATTGTATAGGTAGGTCAAGAGTGGAAGTAGCAAAATCATTAAAAGTTTTTCTTAGAACTACAAGAGAAATTATAGTGACTTGGACTAGGGTGCTAGAGCTCTGAAGATGATAAAAGTGGCCATATATGGAACATATTTTGAAGACAGCAATGATAGAAGTTATTGATACATTTTATATGGTTATAATAGAAGGAGAGGAAGCAAGGATGGTTTCTTTTGGCCAAGGCAGCAGGTGGTGCCACCATTTGCTAAAATGCAAAAGATTACAGGTGTAATAGATTTACCAGAGGAGTATAAAGAGTTCCAGCTTGGATGTGTTGGTTTTTTCTTAGCCATCTAAATGGACGTTTAGAATAGAAAATGAGCTATGTGAGTGAATCTGTAGTTCAAAGAAGTGGTCAGGGCTAGTGACACATTTGAAAGTCATAAACATATATATGATATAAAGACTTACCTCCATTAAAATCATGTGTATAAACAGAGAATTATAAAAGCCCAATATTTTTTCTTTCTTATTTTAATATGACTAGAGACATTGAACACCAGTTCTCCTCAGAAAGAAGAACCAAAGTTACAGGTGAATAATCATAACTCGAACAGAATATTAAAGGGAAAGTGCTGGAGCCTATGGAAGAACTCAAGAGAAGAAGCTAGTGCACAGAAAAAGAAGGAAGCAAGAATCTGGCAGAGATGGAACCCTGAAGGATTTAGTGTTCCATGGAAAGGGCAGGGTGTGTTTGGTTTTTTGGTTTTGTTGTTTGTTTTTGCTCCCTTCACCCCTGCAGCATACTACTGCTTTCTAAACTATCAGAGAGCTACTCTACCCTTGCAAGCTCAATCACTAGTGTGGGCAGCAAATTGGGAGCTTCTTGAGGGCCTTGCACCAAGCTACCAGCTTGCCCAGGTTCACTCACCACTGGCCCAGACCCCAGATACAATGACAGGGCACCATATTGAATGCGTACCCATTGTAGGACTCTTACCATGAGATGACTGTGGTAAGAGACACATGAGAACATCATAGGACTGATTGGATCTATCAGTCCTTGTGTCTCCACATCACTGAATCCCCCACAAACATACCCCAGCACCCACTGGGATTGCAGCAGCCACACAAAGCTTGTTGGACCAAGGGAAGCTGTGGGATTCCTTGTAGTCTAGCCCTCAGGGCATGCTTCTCCTAGGGAAAGGGAGAGTACAGTCTGTCTGGGGGGTGCCCAAGGAAGCCAGAGGAAACCAGAGCATGTGCTTTCTTGTGCCCAAGAGCTCCCACTTGTGGGCACAGAGTGACTGCGGCTCTTCCAACAGAGATGTAGGTGCTGTGCTCAACTCTGTGAGGGAAGAGTGTGGTTCTGCTCCAGTGATCAGGCAGCCACAGTGCTCAGGCACAGGCCTGAAGAGTTGGATTTCTCATCCCTGCTAGTCCATTGCTGCAGATGTAGCCATGGATGCCCCTGCAAGAGACTGAAATGGATGCACAAGAGGATGGCCATTCTCAAGGGCACTGCATCCCTACTGGTGGTGTGCTCACTGGGCCTGGGCAGTCTTCCTGCAGCAAAGATCAGGAAAGTCATAAAACTTGGTATCTTGGGCTGAGAGGAAAGATTACACACTCAAGCCATTTCAGCAGAAAGTTGAGGGACAGGCATCTTCTACGGCACTCAGCTACATTGCAGCCTGGAAATAGATAGCAGTGTCTATCTGAACTGAGAATCCCAAGCCCCAGGATAGGATATGAAAGTAGATTACATTCCTACATGCACAGCTGTGGAGTTGGGGTAACCCCTTTACCCCTTGCAGTCTTCAGTGCATTTCACTAGGAGCTCCCCTTACTGCCCACATCAGGACTGGTGCTTATGCTTGCCATTGGGTATGCAAGGAGAAACTTGACAGTCTCCCCATCTGGAGCTGAGCTGGGAGCTCAGGGCAACAGGCATTCCACAGACTAGCCCATCACCTGAGACAATAGAGAGCTCCTCCTGGTAAACAAAGATCAAAGATATACCCTTCTGCTTCTACTCAGCGAGCTTTTATCTATAAGCGCCACCTATTGGCCTGAAGGTTGATATGCACAACCGAACACAAAACCTGCTGACAGAGCTGCACTGGAGAATGAGAAAATCTTGAGACCTCAACAGTTCCAACCCTGAAGAAGACAGTGAGCCTGACCCTACACCCGTACATCACTACTACATCCACCAATTTAGAAAGCCACTACACAAAAGCTACCTATTACCAAGGAACTTATACAGAGTGTTTGCCATTGAAAGCACCCAGAGCCAAAGCCGAATGACTGGACACAACATACATTAGTGTCACATCCAAAAAAAAAAAAAAAAAAAAAAAAAAAAAGAAGAAGAAGAAGAATATAGCATATCCACATGAGAAGGAAGCAGAGAAACAATTCTGGTGATAAGAAAAAGCGAAGTGTTACAACACTCCCAAAGGACCATACTAACTCTCCAGCAATAGATCCTAATAAAATGAAATATTTGAAATACCAAATAGTTCAAAATATTGAACTAATTCAAAAGATTGATTTTAAAGCAGGTCAATGAGACCCAAGAGAAAGTTGAAAACCAACAAAAAGAAATCAGAAGAAATTCAGATTATTGAAAAATTCACTAAACGTATATATATAGATATATAGATATACAGATATAGATATATACATTT
>NW_016808467.1:1318396-1322325 GCF_001698545.2 Rhinopithecus bieti | reverse complement strand
ATATATATATATATATATATGGAGGGAGAGAAAGAGAGAGAGAGAGGTTCTCATCCCCTAGGCTAGAGTGCAATGGCGTAATCACAGCTCACTGGAACCTATGCCTCCTGGGTTCAAGTGATTCTCCTGCCTCAGCCTCCCGAGTAGCTGGGATTACAGGTGCCTGCCACCACACCCAGCTAATTTTTGTATTTTATTTTATTTTATTTTATTTTTTTTAGTAGAGATGGGGTTTCACAATGTTAGCCAGGCTGGTCTTGAACTCCTGAGCTCAGGTGATCCTCCCACCTCGGCTTCCCAAAGTGCTGGGATTACAGGCATGAGCCACTGTGCCCAACCTAAATGGATACATATTTAAAGGAGAAATTTCTGGAAATGAAAAATATGTTGAAGAAATTACAAAATATAGCTGAAAGCTTTAACAAACACTAAGCCAAGCAGAAAAAAGAATTCCAGAGCTTGGAGACAAGTCTTTTGAATTGACCCAGTCAGACAAAAGTAAAGAAAAATGAATTATTAAATATGAACAAAACCTTCCAGAAATATGGGATTATGTAAAATGTCCAAACCTATTAGTTATAGGTATTCCTGCGAGAGAAGACAGAAAGTAAAATGTTTGCAAAATCTCTTTCAGGGAATAATTAAGGAAAAGTTCTCTGATTTTGCTAGAAATTCAGATATACAAGTACAACAAGCATAGAGAACTCCAAGAAGATACATTGCTAGATGGACTTCGGGAAGGTAATAAGTTCATCAGACTATCTAAAATCAATGTGAACAAAAAAATCCTAAAAGGAGCAAGAGAAAAGCATTTAATCACCTATATAAAATCCAATTAGACTAACAGCAGAATTATCAGCATAAACCTCCAAGCTAGAAGTGATTAGGGTCCTACTTTTCAGTATTCTTAAAGGAAAAGAAACTATCAGCAAAAGATTTTGTATCTTGCTTAACTAAATTTCATAAATAAAAGAGAAAGTCTTTACCAGACAAGCAAATGCTAAGGGGATTCATTAATTCATCACTAGACCATACCTACAAGAAATATTCAAAGGACTTCTAAACATAGAGATGAATGATCAATATTCACCCTCATAAACACATACAGAAGTATGTAACTCACATGTCGTGTAAAACAATGACACAATTGAGACTCAGAAGCAAGTAGATAACAATTAACATTATGGCAGGGACACAACCTCACATATTGATAGTAACCTTGATGCTAAATGAACTGAATGCTCTACTGAAAAGATATAGATTAGTGGAATGGATTTATAGAACAGAATTCCTTCATATGATGCTTACAAGAAATGCACCTAAGTGATAAAGACACTTATAGACTCAAGATAAAAGGGTGGAGAAAGACATTTCACACAAATGGAAACCAGAATAAAGCAGGAGTAGCTATATATATCAGATAAAACAGATTTTAAAACAACAGAAGTGAAAAGAAGATGAAGAAGGTAATTATATAATGATAAAGGATTCAATTCAACACAAAGATTTAATAATCCTACGTCTATATATGCGACCAACACTAGGCATACAGATTTATAAAACAAACACTATACTACTAGACCTAAGAAAAGGGATAGACAGCAATACAATAGTGAAGGATTTCAACAACCTGCTGATAGCAAGCACTAGGCTGATAATCAAGGAAGAAAATCAATAAAGAAACTTTGAACTTAAGCTGGGCTCTAGACCAAATGGACATAACAGATATTTACAGAATATACATTTTTCTCATCTGCATGTGGAACATTCTCCAAAATTGACCATATGCTTGGCCACAAAGCAACTCTCAATAAATTAAATAATATATGTATTAAATATCTTCCTAGACCACAGTGGAATAAAATTAGAAATCAATACCAAAAGGAACTCTCAATAATATGCAAGTACATGGAAATTATACAACTTGCTGCTGAATGATCATTGAGTAAGTGACAAAATTAAGGCAGAAATTAAAAAAAAAAAGGAAATGAATGACAATAGAGGCAAAACATAGCCAAACCTCTGGGATACAGAAAAAGTAGTGCTAAGAGGAAAGCTTATAGCATTAAATGCTTACATCAAAACCATAGAGAAATCTCTAATTAAAAATTTAACATCTCACCTCAAGGAACTAGAAAAGTAAGAAGAAACCAAACCTAAGACTAGGAGAAGAAAAGAAATTTAAAAAGATCAGAGCAGACCTAAATGAAACTGAGAATTAAAAAATGGAACAAAGTATCAACAAAACAAAAAGCCAGTTCTATGAAAAGATAAAAAAAAAAAAAAAGATAGATCACTAGCTACACTAACCAAGAAGAAAAGAGAGAAGAGTCAAACAAACACAATCAGAAATAATAAAGGTAACACTGCAATTGATACTACACAAATACAATAGCTCATATGAGACTATTATGAGCACCTCTATATGCACAAATCAGAAAACCTAGAGGAAATGGACATATTCCTGGAAACATACAACCTCCAAAGATTGAACCAGGAATACATAGAAATCCCAAACCAACCAATACTGAGCAATGAGATTAAATCAGTAATAAAATATCTTAAAACAGCAATGACAACAAAAAACCCTGGACCAAATGGATTCATGGCTGAAGTGTAGCAGTCTTACAAATAAGAACAGGTACCAATCCTACTGAAACTTTCAAAAAGTCAAGAAGGCTGGGCGCAGTGGCTCATATCTGTAATCCCAGCACTTTGGGAGACCGAGGTAGGAGGATCGCTTGAACTGACAGTTTGAGACAAGCCCAGGCAACATAGAGAGACCCTATCTCTACAAAAATTATTTTCAAAAATTATGCTGGCATGGTGGCTTGTGCCTACAGTCCCAATTACTCAGGAGGCTGAGATGGGAGGATCATGTGAGGCCGTGAGTTTAAGGCTGCAGTGAGCTGTGATCATGCCACTGCACTCCAGCCTAGGCAACAGAGCAAGATACTGTCTCAAAAAAATTAAATAAATAAATAAAGTTGAGAAGAAAGGAATCCTACCTAACTCATTCTATAAAGCCAGTATCACCATAATACCAAAGCCAAATAAAGACACAGGAGAAAAAAACATATCCCTAATGAACATAGGTACAGAAAATACTAGAAAACCAAATCCAGCAGTACATCAAAAATATAATACACCACAATCAAGTGGGATTTATTCCAGGGATGAAAGGATGGTTCAACATGTGGAAATTAATGTTATTCAACACATAAACATAACTAAAAGCAAAAAAACATATGATCACCTTAACAAATGCAGGGAAACATTTGAAAATATTCAGCATCAATTCATGATAAAAACCTTCAACAAATTTGGCATAGCAGAACATACCTCAAAATAATAAAAGCCATATATGACAAACCCACAGCCAACATCATACTGAATGTGGGAAAGTTGAAAGCATTATCCCCAAGAACTGAAACAAGATGAGGCTTCCCACTTTCACCATTCCTATTCACAAAAGTCAGAGCTAGAGCAATCAGGCAAGATAAATAAAAGACATCTGAATTGAAAAAGAGAAAGTTGAATGATTTATAATCCTTTGGGTATATACCCAGTAATGGGATTGCTGGGTCAAATGAAATCATTCTACTATAAAGACACATGCACAAGTATGTTTACTGCAGCACTGTTCACAATAGCAAAGACTTGGAAACAACCCAAATGCCCATCAATGATAGACTGAATAAAGAAAATGTGGCACATATACATCATGGAATACTATGTAACCATAAAAAAGGATGAGTTCATTGCCCTTTGCAGGGACATGGATGAAGTTGGAAACCATCATTTTCAGCAAACTAACACAAGGACAGAAAACCAAACACCACATCTTCTCACTCATAAGTGTGAGTTGAAAAATGAGAACATATGGACACAGGGAGGGGGAACATCACACACCGGAGCCTTTAAGGGGT
>NW_016808467.1:1304182-1317895 GCF_001698545.2 Rhinopithecus bieti | reverse complement strand
CACACCAACATGGCACAAGTATACATATGTAACAAACCTGCACATTATGCACATGTACCCTAGAACTTAAAGTATAATAATAAAATAAATAAATAAAAGAAAAGAGAAAGTCAAGTTATCACTGTTTGCTAGTGACATAATGTTATACCTAGAAAACTCTCAAGACTTCTCCAAAAAAATTCTGGATTTGACAAATGACTTCAGTAAAGTTTCAGGATACAAAATTAACATACAAAATCAGTTGCATTTTTATGCACCAATAATTATCAAGCTGAGAACCAAATCTAGAGCTCAATATTTACAATTGCTACAAAAAAAGTAAAATACCTAGGAATACAATTAGCCAAAGAGGTGAAAGATCTCTACAAGGTGAACTTAAAATCACTAATGAAATAAATCATAAAAGACGTAAACAAATGGAGAAACATTTCATGTTTATGGATTGGATGAATCAATATTGATAAAATGATTATATTGTCCAAAGTCCTATACAGATTCAGTGCAATTTTTTGTCCAATTACCAATGTCATTTTTCACAGAATTGGCATAAACAATCCTCAAATTCCTATAGAATCAAAAAATAGTCTGAATAGCCAAAACAATCCTAAGCAAAAAGAACAAAGCTGGAGGTATCACATTCCCTGAATCCAAAGGATACTACAAGCCTACAGTAACCAAAACAGCATGGTACTGGTATAAAAATAGACACAAAAATCAATGGAACATAATAGAGAACTCAGAAATAAAGCTGCATACCTACAGTCAACTGATCTTTCACAAAGTAGACAAAAATATACACTGGGGCATGGACATTCTATTCAACATATAGTGCTGGGAAAATTGGATAGCCATATACAGAAGAATGAAACTGGACCCATATCTCTCACTATATATAAAAATTAACTAAGATGAAAATCACACGTGCATACACACACACACACACACACACACACACACAATTGACTATTACTCAACTATACAAAGGAATAAAATCATGTGTTTTTTTTTTTTTTTTTTTTTTTGCAGTAACATGGATGAAATGGGAGTCTATTATCTTAAGAGAAATAACTTAGAAACAAATGTCAAATACTGCATATTCTCACTTAAAAATGGGAGCTAAAAATTGTGTACACATGGACATGCAGAGTGGAATAACAGATATTGAAGACTCCAAAAGGTGGGAAGTTGAAAGGGGGGCAAGGGATGAAAAATTACCCATTGGGTACAATGTACATTATTCAGCTGATATTCATGTAACAAAACTGCACTTGTACTCCCTAAATTCATTCTTTAAACCTCACAATATCTACAAAGGCCAATAAAGAGAAGTGCAATAAAATGAAAAAATAAAAAATATGGCCAGTTCAAAAGCTTGAAGCATTATAACATTTAGAAATGAAAAAGAGAAAGTACCGGCAAACATCAAAAAGGTGCAACCAAGGAACTTATCTACTAAAGCTTACTTTCAAGACAACTCAGTTTCTTAAAAATTGTCTATATTGTATTTCTCAAATAAACTCTGATGATACAGGTCATGGACCTCTATTTCCCAGAAATCAAGTATAATTACATGTCTGTTAAGACTTCCCTATTAATATCAATGAATAATACAAAATTTATAAGAATTTGCAAAATCATCACAGGTGTAATCACCAGCTAGGTCTCAAGCTTTTTTTTTTTTTTTTTTTAAAAAAAAAAAGATTTATTCAAGTGTAACACACATACATAAATAAAATAAGCAAAAGTATACTAATCTTCTTCTTTTTCTTTATTTTATTTTATTTTTTTTTGAGATGGAGTTTTGCTCTTGTTGCCAAGTCTGGAGTACAATGGTGCAATCTTGGCTCACTGCAACCTCCACCTCCTGGGTTCAAGCGATTCTCCTGCCTCAGCCTCCAGAGTAGCTGGGATTATAGGCATCTGCCACCACGCCTGGCTAATGTTTTGTATTTTCAGTAGAGAGATGGGGTTTCCCCATGTTGGCCAGGCTGGTCTCGAACTCTTGATCACCTCAGGTGATCCCCCTGCCTCAGCCTCCCAAAGTGCTGAGATTACAGGTGTGAGCCACCATGCCTGTTCAAGTATACAAATCTTAAGTGTATATCTCAAATATTTGTTTATAGATATGGAAGTGACATCTATAAGTCAAGTGACACCACCTCTGACACCAAATTGTGTGATTTTCTGACCCCAACTGCATGTCCAAAAGTTCATGCAATTCTGAAACCAATTCCAAGAGTTGTCATAGACTGCACAGATTAATGATTTAGTCTTACAAAACTCCCCCTACTTCTGGCATCTATCCAAATTCCAGGGCAGGACGGGGCAGTGGTTATGGCCTGAAGTTCAGAAATATGGTACCTATATTGCTGAACAACTGGCTATTAATTAGGAGTTCCACAACCCTTTCCACAGGCTTGACAATTCACTAGAACTACTCACAGAACTCTGAAAAACACTTTACCTGCATTTACTTGTTTATTATAAAGGATACAGCTTAGGAATAGGCAAATGGAAAATATGCATAGGGCAAGGTATGGGGGAATGAGAATGTAGACCACGCATGCAATTTCAAGGCATGGCACCCTTGATGTGTTCACTGATGTGAGAACTCACTGAATCCTATAGTTTATGGTTTTTATGGAAGTCTCATTATGTAGGTATGATTGATTAAGTCATCACCCATTGGTGATTAAATTTAATTTTGGTCCTTTCCCCTTCTCTGAAGGTTCAGAGATAGCCCTAAAAATTCCAGTTCTCTAAACATGTATTGGTCTTTTTGATGACAAGCCCATATTCTGAAGCTAGTATGGGCCCCAGCCATCAGTCCTCTGATCAATCAGGATAAAAGACATTCTTATCAATCAGGACCTCCAAGAGTTTTAGATTTGTGCCAGAAACAGGTGAAATAGAGCAAATATTTCTTTCTTACTGCACAAGAACATATATATATATATCCTTGAAGCAAAACTCAGATCATGATACAGAATATTTTGGAAATTTGCTTCCTGGATGTCTTGATAATTCTTTGAAGTCCACTTCATTCTTAGCCCCAACCTCAACAATCTTTGTGGTCCTGACAAAGCCAAACTGAGATTCTAGTGACATCCCAGAAACTAGAGTGTGAGAGGTTTGATCTATGGGACATTCTATAATACATACTAAATCCCAAAAAGGTGTTCAGTTGTCTGCAGTCAGAAGGCTAGGGAGAGTGATGGAAGAGATTTCTAAATAGAGTTTACCAGTTGTTGGAAAATACTCTGTTCTACATAAATGTAACAGCAATGCAAAAGAACATCTTTCCACCAAAGACAACAAGTTTATCTCTTTTAAAAAAAGGTTTTAACAAGACATTTTAATGTTTTTCTGAAGTTCTCTAGAATATTTTCTAAATATGTCAATAGTCCCAGATATGTCAGATTTCCTAAGCACTTTATTAGTCACTAGAAAAATATGGAAATCCAATAATGCACTGAGGCATTCTTTCTCTCCAGCAGGTCAAATCTGGAGGTCAAAAGACTGTTTTCTACTTAGGGTTATCTGGTAATAGTCCCTCCACAGTTTCCAAAGTGACTTTTAACATTAAGGGTTATTAAGCCAGGAAACTCTCAGTTTCCAGTTCAGTACATGAGAAACTGGAAGGAGCCTCTCTGTCCTAACTCACAAGAAGCTGAACAAACTGAAAAAATCAACAACTCTTCTTAGCTCCATCAGAGAGGTGAATTCAACAGTGCAAATTATTGTCCCAAATGCAAAGGTGAACGTAGAGACTCTCAGTTTGCCAAAGCAAAAACCTCCAGGAGAACAAGTGCTGGGTTAGGAAAATCTGAACTGTAATTGATGAATTGCTAGAGACTCAGTATAAACAAGTCTGACATAAAATCTCCAGGGAGACCTAGTTATCAGTGCCCCCCACAATTTTATGAGTTTTACCTCCAGGAGTTTAACCAGATCCTTATAGTAAATATGGGGGAAAAATTCCTCATGCTTCCAGCAGAGGGGAAAAGGAACCATTTTTAAATACACTAGAGCACGCTCTTCTTTTAACAAGATCTGCGCTCAGGAAAACAATTTAACCAGAGCACAACTTAACGGAGTTTTATCAGAGATTAAACTACCTGGAGAAAGGAAAAACACAAATTCAGTCCCCTTTAGTCTTCCATGTGGAAGAAGGAAAATATTCAACTACAAACCATTCTAAATGTACCAATTAAAAAACAGAGATGGTCAGAGTGGATAAAAAAATAAACAAACAACATCAACTGTATGTTGCCTATAAGAAATCCACTGTAAATGTTTTCTTAAAATATAGATTAAAAGTAAGTGTATGGAGAAAGAAATATGATAACACTAATCAAACACAAGCAGGCATAGCTGTATAAATTTCAGACAGCTCAGACTTCAGACTGAGATAAGCTATCCGGGATAAAGAAGGACATTACATAATGGTAATGGCATCAATTTTCCAAAACACATAACTGTTTTTAATGTGTAAGTGCCCGACAACAGAGTGTCAACCTATGTAAGATAAAAACGGATATAACTGCAAGAAGAAATAGATGAAGTCACTACAGGACTATAGGTTGTAGGCCTATATAGGGAACCTCCATTGTAATCTCAAGGAACCAGTATTTCTGTGGTCTGTCATTGACTGCACATCATTATGTGGCACATGAACTAACTGCCAACTGATTTTTGACATAGAAGTAAAAACAGTACAGTGGAGAAAAAATTGTCTTTTCAACAAATGGCGCTGGAAAAATTGGACATGCACATGGAAAAAAATTGTATATAGACATAGACCTTACATCCTTAATCAAAGTTAACTCAAAATGGATCACAGACCTAAATGCAAAACAGAATATTATAAAACTTTTAGAAGGTAACATGGAAAAAAACGTAAATGTCCTTAGGTATAGTAGTAACGTTTTAGGTACAATACCAAAGGCACAATCCACGAAATAAATGTGATAAACTTGACTTCATTACAATTACAAACTACTGCTCTGTGAAAGACAGTATCAAGAGAATTAAAAAAAAGTCACAGATTGGGAGAAAATATTTGCAAAAGACATAAAAAAATGCCTCACATCATATAACATCCATCAGAGAAATGTAAATCAAACAACAATGAAATAGCCCTACGCACACATTAAAATGGCCAAAATCCAGAACCCTGACAATGCCAAGTGTGGGAATGAACGTTCAGTAACAGAAACTCTCATTCATTCTTATTTGAAATACAAAATGCTACAACCATTTTGGAAGACATTTTGGCAGTTTCTCCCAGAACTAAACACACTCTTACATTATAATCCAGTAATCATGTTCCTAGACATTTACTCAAAGGACTAGAAAACATAGGTCCACATTAAAACTTCACACAGATGTTTATAGCAGCTTTATTCATAATTGCCAAAACCTGGAAGTAACCAAGATGTCCTTTAGTAGGTGAATGGATAAATAAATGGTGGTACATCTAGAAAATGGAATATTACTTAGTGCTAAAGAGAAATGTCCTCTCAATCCATGAAAATACACATGGAAACTTAAAGGCATATTTACTGTGTGAAAGGAGTCAATCTGAAACAGCTACATACTATATTACTTCAACTCTATGACATTCTGGAAAAGATAAAGCTATGGAGAGAGTAAAAACAATCAGTGTTTTCCAGCAGTTAGGAAGAGGAAAGAATAAACAAGAGGAGTACAGATAAGTTTTTGGGTAATGAAACTATCTGTATAATACTTTAATGGTTGAGATATGCCATTACAAATTTGTTCAAACCCATAAAATGTATAATACAATACTAAGAGTGAACCCTAATGTAAACTATGGACTTTGTGTGATGCTGTGTCGAGTGTCGAGGTTAGGTCACCAGTTGTATCAAATGCACCACTTTGTTGAGCGATGTTGATAATGGAGGAAGCTCTGGATGAGTGAGGGCAGAGGGTATATGGGAAATCTCTATAACTTCCACTCAATTTGTTGTGAAGCCAATACTTCTCTAGAAAAATAAAGCTAATTTTAAAAAAATCACATAAAATCAAATATTAATTGCACTTGAGGATCATAGAATTTGGAACAAAATATCCTCCTCAATTTTGATCCCTTTTATTCTCTATTATTATAATATTTATTCTTCAGTTTCTCCCCTGCTTCATTCTCCATCCTCCATGAGTTTGTCCTGCTCTGTGACTTGAGATGAGGAAAGAAATATAAACTTAGACAGTATCTCCGCAGTTTCACTTAACCTCTGCCTTCCAGTTGGCATCAGCCAATAAAGATTTTGGCAGCACATAAGAGAACAGGTAGTAAGAGGTCAGGAGGGTCCCCCTAAATAGCTTGAGCTTTTATTGGCTTTTATAACCCCCTTTCCTTGTACTGTCACTTTAGTCTTTGTTGTAATAATGTTTTCCTATTGCTACTTCCTTGGTGTCTCAACATTCTATATTGGTTCCCAGAGCCATGCCTACCCCTCTTTAATTAAGGCTAGCTGTGCCTTCTGTGTTCTGTCAAGACTTTGACTAATAAAGTTCTTTAGCATATATTTGATTTTATTCATTTTTGTAATATACTAACATAACCAGAAATGTTAATGAATCCGGAGACCAAGATAAAATGTAATTGATTAAGTATTTCTTAATATGTTCTCTTATTTCATTGGCTTACAGTGTTCCCTATAGTTCCCAAATGCTCATTGGTCCTGAAACTCTATCTGCTTCTCATTCTCAAAATCCACATTATACTCATCAGTAGAAAACACTTTCCTCCTTCCTCTGGCTTCTTCTTTAATGTATCTTTCCTTAGTGTGCTGTACCTACTTATCATGGCTCTGTTGAACAGGGTAAGTCTATGGCCAACTTCCTAGGCATCCTGGTTTCCACCCCATGGGAAGCATAAACATAGAGAACGTTGCTTTCAATTAGTGAAAGCACCCTGGGCAGAATCCCCTGGATCCTGCAGATGCTCACAACAGCAACTATTATTTTTCTTGTCCTGATAACTACCTTTGACAAGTTGGTTTTTGTGTATTCAATTAACTGTTTTAGTTTTTCCTCCCTCTCACAGATTCTACACACTTACATAATATTTGAGTTCTTGGTATGTAAACAACAAGCCCTAGGTTGACTTCTTATCCAATAAATACAACACACCTTGTGTAGGTGCATTTAATTAGCATGTTGAAAGAAATATATCCATCAATTAGAAATATTTCTCACAGACTTTCAAAAATTATAGAAATCTAACTTCATGTTAAAATTCCAGATTATTTAATGCACATATAAGGACGTTTCTTCATAGACAATAGTCCCTGGATAAATTCAGCTAGAAATGTTGTGGGTCTCATTATTATAGACTCAAAAACTAAAGCATCATCCAAATTCTGAGTCAAGCATGCATTTTTTGCTTTAGCTCATATCCACTTATCCCACTACTTCAAGGGCTCTAGTGTTTTAACACATCCCTCTCTACAGTTTTTTTCCTCCTTGTAAGAATTTATTCCTTCTACCATACTTGCTTATCTTGGACTGACTCCTAGACCTGGTCATCATTCCAATGACAGTTTGGTGATATGATGCAGGGTATCTAGCTTGTTTCTACAGTGTTTGTTGATTTAAGCATGCCAGACAATATCCTAATGTTCGAAACCCTGAAAGGTAGCCTTCACAAATATTGCACATCCATTATGCATTATAAATTCTGGAAGGATATACAGGTATAGTTCCTTTCCAGGAAAGAAACAAAAAAGCAATTTTAATACTAGTAAAGCACAAACACACACAGAGCCAGAGAAAGATCTAAACTTTTCTTTCCTGTACATATTGAGTTGCCTTTTATACATAAATAAAACCTTTCAGCCGGGCACAGTGGCTCACGCCTGTAGTCCTAACACTTTAGAAAGCTGAGACAGGTGGATTGCTTGAGCCCAGGGGTACAAGACCAGCCTGGGCAATACGACGAAACCCTGTCTCTACAAAAAAAAAAGTACAATAATTAGCCAGACATGGCGACATGTGCCTGCAGTCCCAGCTACCAGGGAGGCTGAAGTGGAAGAATCACTTGAGCCCAGGAGGCAGAGGTTGCAGTGAGCCATGATTGCACTCCAGCCTGGCCAGTGGAGCAAGACCCTGTCTCATTAAATGAATGAATAAGTGAATGAAACCTTTGAATTGATATACAGAAGCTTGCTTCTCCTTGCACAGAGTACAAGTCCAGGCAGACTTGAAACAGGATCCATTCTGAGAAGCAATTAATAGAGAGTTTGTAGACACAGAAGAGAGATGGTGTTTCCCATTTTATGTGATTAAGACTAATAGTAACACTCTGTCATACTCATACTAATGTAATTTTAAAAGATGAGAAATCAGTCCTAGATATTCAGCAATTTCTTAGCTAATTTAATATTTGCATATAAACATTTTGTAAACTAGAAATACAAATATTGTTAACTTTTAAATGGGATTTACTCTGTTTTACTTATTTTAAAACTATAGTATGATTCCTTTGATAATTTATATTTAACTTTTCTTAAATATACCACCAACATCAAAGTATTTGTTTCCATTTATTTTATAGTACGTTTCTAATTTTCAGAGAGAGAAATATACATTCTCATTTTGTCTTCTTATAAAAAATACCATGAATTTGCTCTGTACCTAGGCATAAATGTCAAGTATGTGGTCTCTATGCAGCTTTGGTCATTCAATGCATAAAATCAACTGATCCAGTAAAAGTTTGCTTTTCATGACCTTGGGTTCATTGGTATTATTTTCTAATCTACATAAATAATTATATAATTGTTAGACTATCAATGTATAGTATTATAAAATTACTTAGATGCATTTGACATGATTGGACATATTTTGTGTATTGTTTCTATACATATGATCTGAAGTTTTATTATCTATTTATCCATCTATCTGTCTATCTGTTTAAAGTTGGAGATCCACCAGGACAGTGATCTTGAAGAGGAATTCAGTGCATAAGTGTTAACCTTACATTCAGCATGTATTTTCCATATATACACACACACGGACACACACATATACACACATACCTTATATACATATATGTGTATATAAGGGGTGTGTGAAGGGGTGCCTATGTGTGTGGAGGGGGAAATATATATATACACATATTATATTTGTGTATATATATATATATTACACACACACACATCTTTGATCTCTTTTGCTTATCATGGAAAAATGGAAAATTCTGATATAAAGCTACTTAAGCAAACAACAGCTTATTTTATATGCACTGTTTCCAAGGATAAAAAACTAAAAGTATACTTTAGGAGCCATATACTGGCTCTTGAAGCTTCTACTCAGAAGTGACATATATCACTTCTAATCACTATTACTGGGCAAAACAAGTCAATGGCTAAATCTTACCTTAGTGTGGTGAGCAAAATGTTCCTTTTCCTGGGAGTAGCATCAGCATATGCAGCAAATTGTAATATACCCTAAAGTAGATTACTGCCATTGAGGTTATCACTTAAAATATCATAGTTGCTTAAATGTAAAAATAATTCTTCAGTTATTTTCTATAATACAATGTAATAAGTTATGAATCATATTTTATTTTTTTATCCCCGGAAAAAAAATTGTGTGTCTGGAAAAACAAACACAAAATTAGTGCTTTCAAGATGGGGTATACCTAAGTTTTCCCATTAATGACCTAAATGATTTTTTTAACAGACACACTTGGAGGCTGAAGTAGCTGGGGACTGATGGATACAGATGGATGGTGAGCTAGGGAATTGGAGCTATTCTAATTTGCACAGAAGGTAAGTATGAATGAATCTTTTGTGGCATATTTTCCAGGGTTCATTTGAATGATAAATATAAATGAGTGAAAATATGTTTCCAATATAAAACTTAGGCTTCTTTCTCTCCCCATTAAAATTTACTTAGATGATTAGTAATGTAACCAAGAACTATAAGAACTTTGTCTTTACTGTTGCACTTACATTCTAAAACGGAAGTCCTGTCAAGAGCAAAGAAAAAAAAAAAGCTTATTTAACTGAAACAGACATTTATTAGGTATCTAAAACGATAAGACCCCATAGAAGGAGAATAAAACAGAACTACAGTGTAAATATAACTAACAAGTAAATAAAACAGTCACCAAACATATTAGCTTTCTTTGTTAAAATTCTTCGGAATGATTGTCTACACAATCGAGTCTGAAGTTCCAGTCCAAAGGACATACTGTAGGACAACTCTGGGCATTTGTGGCTCAGATAAATTAAAGAGGTGGTTGGATCAGTGCTGGGTTTCTCCAAAGAAAGGTGAAAGACAGCTGTCCATTTATGTATATAAAATGAGTATGGATTACTCTTGCTAGCCAATATAATATGCAATCGTATTTTGTGCACATGGTACCCATTAGTGAGAAGAGTAATATTTAGAGAAGTTATCATGAGGACAAGAATTCTGCCTCATAAAGTGTACTCATAATTAATAGAATTTAATAGGTGGGATAAACATGTGTTTTAATGACATTTCATTTTTCCATAAAGAATCAACATAAAATTGACATATTTTAAGAGCATAAAATGTAATATATGTGTGTTTTAGAAAACAATCTAGTTTCATACTAAAGTGAACTCTAATAATTTTTAATTCATTCATTATTTCATATTAGTTATTTCCTCTTTTGGAAAATCATTTCATTTTTCTCCACATAATTTTCCTACAGATTGCCTTAGAGTGAGGGAAACTAAAGGTGTTAAAAGACACAGTGAAATTAAAGCTCTGTTCCAAAGTGGTGACCAACACCACCATGAATAGGTGTTGGAATTATTTTTGAAAGCTGTGTACTATTACTCCTTTATGAATCTTTGAAGCAACCTGAAACTAAATTAGCTTTTATTTATTAATTTTCTTAGATCTTCTGGAATCTGTTTTAATACAGTACTTGCCATGGTTAGACTAGGCATCAGATTCAGAATTCTGGGTCTTTTTCATGTCCTGATGATCTTTGAATGTGTGAAAAGCTTATCATATCAATTTTTTTCCAGCTGTAAGCCTGAATTTAATAATACTACCTAACATTTGTTGAGTACTCACTGTGTGTCTGGCTCTAGTATAAATGCTTATTTAACCCTAAAAAACAACTCTGGGAGATTAGTACCATTATCATCCACATTTTACAGATTCAGAAAAACTAAAGCTGTAGAAAGGTTCTTAGCTAGGAAATGTATAGCCAGGACTCATGCAGGCCATTTTGTCCCAGGGCCCTTAACTATGGCCATCTCTACTTACTTAAGATTCTATATGAACAAGAACGTTAATCATAGTTAAGTTTTTCTAGGATATTCAAACAAAAGTAATAAATATGAAAAGATAAGGTTTACATTTTATTGTTATTTCTGACAAAGCATGAGTCATTTCTTTTAGTCATCTCTTTATATTGCGTAATTCCAGATGGAAAAGTATGCATCACACTATACTAACACATTCAGAAATACAGTAAGTAGAATTATTTAACCACATTGTGTTCAGGAGAGACTAAAGCATTTATGCGCCAAGAATTTTTCTTCATACAGTTTGGTTTATACTAGCTTTTGGAAGCTGTCTTGTCCATTGAAAAAGTATCTGTGAATAGTACATAGTGAATAGAAAATATTTTTGCAGATGTTCAGTGGTATTCATGAGTTCCTACAAACACCCGCAAACACCCACAAATTTTCCCCTGAGTCTTGGCTAATTTTCACTTCACAGATCTGTGAAATATTTTACAATAAAAGAAGCATGTCAGGAAATCTTTGGTTGTCTGGTTCTTTCTTTCTTGGCTCCTGGTGTTTTATCCCTTACCCTGTTTTGCCACTAGGTTTTGTTTTTCTATGCAAGAAACATGTATGTATTTGATCAATTTATTAAACACTTCCTGATGAAAAACTTCAACCTACAAGAAACGTAAAGATATTTTAGAGTAAGTATTCTTAGGTTCATCACCAATGTTGTGTCATTAAAATTTACTGTATTTGTTTTATCACATATCTTTTCATGTCTCTGATAGAGCTTTATATTTTACACATTTCAAGGTAGGCTGAAAATATCTCTAGCTTGCCCCTAAATATTTCTGCATGCACATTATTAACTATAGTTAATTATGCTTATTTTTTTTATTTTATGTAAAATTTACATGCAATAAATGAAGAAGTCTAAATTGCACATTTGCAGAGTTCTGATACTGGGTTTGAGTATACCTTATCCAAAATGATTTGGAGCAGAAGTGTTTTACATTTTGAATTTCATCAGATTTTGAAATATTTGCATATACATAATGAGATATTTTGGGGATGGGACACAAGTCTAAACACAATATATTTTAAGTTATATACACATATACCTATACCTAAGGCATATATACCTTATACATATAGCCAGAAGGAAATTACGTGCAATATTTTTAAGAATTTTGTATATTAGAAAATTTCTATATACATTGAACCATCAGAAAGCAAAGGTATGACTATCTCAGTCATCCATGTGGACAATCTGTGGTTATCTGGCATCATCATCATTCATGACTCTGAATGTGTATGCTACCTGTAAGAAGTCATTTTCTTCTACATATTCATATGTAAGTACTTTAAAATATATGATATAGCATAAATACAGTGAAACAATAATGTATTCAGGATAACTAAGAAATACAGTAGCATCACCAGAATCTCTGCATCGTCTGTTTAACAGCAGCAGTAAGAAACAATGGCAGGCTTTCGGTCTCCACCTATGATGCTCCACCTATGATGTGTTTTGATTAAAAGGTTTCTGTATACTGCATTTTATTTTTTTAGGTGAGGAGAAGCATCAGAATGAGCTGAAGGACAAGAAAGTGAGGTCCTCTAGGGATGAGAAGGCATTCTGCTTGGTGGCTTTTGAAAAATGTTTTCTCAAAAGTTGTCTGCCTCATTAACAGTGCTTTTTGTCGTAGAAGTCTCTCTTTGATTTTATGAGATTTCATCTCATATGTTTAAATCTATTTAAACATAATGTATTGTATAAAATTAATGAATTCATTATTGTGTAGTTTTTAACACATGAGATGTAAAATCTCTAACAATAATAGTACAAAAGACATGAAGGGAGAAAAGGAAGGATACAGTTGTAAGTTTCTTAGACCATGTGTGAGGTGGCATCTTATTATTTGAAGGTAGCTTCTGATAAGATGAAACTTATATTGTGAAGTTAGAATAACCAGTCACATAAAACTATATGATATGAAATAAAATGAATGGAAAGAAAATGAATTGGGACGGGGAGTTGTCAGCATAGCGACAGTATTAAAGTCATGGGGCTGGGTAAAAACACAAGTCCATGGATGGAGCTATGGGAAACTCCAACATAGATAGTTTAGGAAAGGAAGGAGAAGCTTTTCATAGAGAAAAAAAGAAATAATAAGTCAGGGAAAAAGTAAAGACTGATTAGGGCAAGATTGGCTTCTTTTCAACTACTGGACTTTAAACATTTTGTTGATGCGGATGAGGCAATTTTATAGAAACTCTCCCACAAATGGAAGTTATATGCTCTTCTTGAAGCAGATGCTTTTTCTGATATTCTTAGAAGCATATATAAGTTTATTATATATAAATTAATATGTATAACTAATATTTTACATGTCTGACGTATAATATACTCAATTGAGTAATAATTTTTTTTTTTTTTTTTTTTTTTTTTTTTTTTTTTTTTTTT
>NW_016808467.1:1295977-1303900 GCF_001698545.2 Rhinopithecus bieti | reverse complement strand
TTGAGACACAGTCTCTCTCTGTCACCCAGGCTGGAGTGCAACGGTGCAATCTCGGCTCACTGCAACCTCTGCCTCCTGGGTTCAAGCGATTCTCCTGCTTCAGCCTCCCGAGTAGCTGGGATTACAGGCGCCTACAACCACGCCCAGCTAATTTTTGTGTTTTTGTAGAGACAGAGTTTCACCTGGTCTTGAACGCCTGACCTCAGGTGATCCACCCGCTCCAGTCTCCCAAAGTGCTGGGATTACAGGGGTGACCAACCACACCCGGCTGATGGACTGATTTTTAACAAAGCACCAAAGTAATTCAAAATGGGAGAAGTGTTTTCTTTTCAAAAGCCCATTTCTCTGGAAAGCCTATGAGAGAAAACATAAAAGAATATCCTTTTGTGTGGATGAGGCAAATATTTCTTAGATAAAGAAAGCAACAATCATAAAATCATAAAAAAGAAACACAACTAAGACTTTATCAAATTATAATTGGGATTAGATAGTAAATGATTCATGCATTTTCCATGCTTAATCTTACCTAACAATCAACTATATTTCAATTGTCTCTTAAGTATGAATATTTCTCTTGATAAGTAAGTGGTACACTATCCATAAAGTTATTGAAACAATTTTATACATGTATTTTTCTTTTTCTTCTACTGATAGTATATTCATAAATCATGTCCACCAAATTATCTGGCATTGCACTCCTTAATTTGTTCAGCTTTTCAAATTTCATCATTACTAAATAATTTTCTTTGCAAGGACATTTTTTCGCAGGAACCATATGCATTATGATCTTGAAAGTTACAGAAAAAATTAATTAATTAAATTAGTAAATAATGCTGGCAGCCCCTAAAATGGTCCCCAGTGATTCTTGTCTTCTGGTACAAATGGCATATGTCATCTCTTTCCTTTGAGTATAGGTTGGACCCGTTGACTCTCTTCTAAGGAAAACAATACAGCACAAGTGATGCGATGCCATTTCTATAATTCGTTTATAAAATGACAGGGACTTCTGCCTTGTCCTTCTCTCTCATTCTCTAATCTCTTAGAATCCCCTTTCTGGTGAAAGCTGCTACATTGTTAGTAGCCCTACTAAGAACCCACATAGACATCTCTGGCCAGTACACATAGGGATGTCTGCAGCCCCTGCCAACACCTTAGTTGCAGCCTGAGACCTCCTGAGTCAGAGGCAGCCAGCTTTGCCCAAAGTCCTGACCCATAGAAATGTTAATGTAATGTGTATTGCTTTTAAGCAGCTAAGTTTTAGGGTAATTTTTTATATAGCAGTAGATAATTAACATAAAGAACAGGAGAGTTATGTTGACATGCTGATGGTAGCAAGTCAACTAGGCTCAGTCACTGGCTGGGTGATTAAGGTCTAACGCTAGCCCCATAGTATCTCCCACTGAAAAATAATTTTGAGAAAATTTATGAATTATCTAAATTATTAACCTTCAGAAGACACAGGAACAATAATACTAAAAGGACTAATAATAAATATTTGAATATCAAATATCTACCTTATTCAAAAATTATAAATCTTCACATTTATTGCATTGTTCTTATAATACTAAATTTGAACAATATAAAAGAGTCACAAATAACCTTTTTGTATTTATACATAGCTCCTCAACTTCAGCTATGGTACAGTCTCTAACTGCAATGCTATATGCTGCGAAGAAAATCTTTGTATATTGATTTATTTGGTGTTACAACTGCATTATGACATTCTGTTCCACCCCACCTGTCTGTGCTTTCCTCAGTCTTGGATACTGGTGATCAGGCATTGCTAGCACCCTGCTTTAAGCACCATGGATTTCTCGGGTGCTTGCCTGTAAAGCAGAGCAACCCCATCACAAGTAATTTTAGCATGATTAATAAGGAAAAGACCTTCAATGTTTGCTTTTCTCCTACTTTCTTTTTCCGTAGAAATGTTACCACATGCAGTATTTCATACAAGTGACCTGAACATGAGAGATGTACTGTTTTCTAGGAGGACTATAATCTTGTGATTGTCAAAATTAATTTTAAAAATCAGAACAAAAACTGACATACTACCCAACAATATAAAAGTTGCAGGGGTTTTAATTTTAAGACATTTATTTTAAGGATTGTTGTTGTTGTTGTAAAACAACAACAGGTTTTGGCATAAATGTAGTTTTATCTGAGAGATTCTACCCAGCAAACTTCAAAGACTTTTCTGTATGGGACTGCCATCTAGTGGACAGTCCAGTGGGGCTAGCAAATAACAGTAGGAAACTTGGTTTGGTATTGGTAAGCAGAGCCAGTTCGTTACACAAATATTTATTGAGCACCTGCTGTATGCGAGGTACTTCCTTACAAGCTGTGGGAGATTTTTTAAATGATTAAAAACTTAGACCCTAAGTTCAAATGTTTTTTTCATTCTTTTCACTGGAATTTTAAAACTACAACCTGCTACACAGTGTCTTTTAATCTCATGACTTTAAATTATTTAATGGTACTGTGATATTTAAAAAGCCTCCATGTCTTCTATACACTTCCCCTCCCTCCTATACCCTGGTCTATTCTGAATTTAAAATAAATTATGGCAGTATAAATAGAAAGTGGTTTTGAATCAAACCAGAGTTTTGAAGAATCAATATGTAATGAAAATACTATGAATATTGGAATTTCTCCTGCTGGCTTAGTCAATGACAAATTTCCTCAAGAAAATTTAGGCCAGCACGGTGGCTCACACCTGTAATCCCAGCATTTTGGAAGGCCAAGGTGGGTGAATCACCAGGTCAAGTGTTCAAGACCAGCCTGGCCAACATAGTGAAACCCCATCTCTACTAAAAATACAAAAAATTAGCCAGGCGTGGTGGCGGGTGCCTGTAATCCCAGCTACTTGGGAGGCTGAGGCAGGAGAATCGCTTGAACCTGGGAGGCAGAGGTTGCAGTGAGCCGAGATCCCACCACTGCACTCCAGCCTGGAGGACAGTGCAAGACTCCATCTCAAAAAAAAAAAAAAAGAAAGAAAGAAAAGGAAATTTAGTTTTCCCTAAACAACAAAATCAGGTATGACATTTATTGTGAAGGCTCACTATTTATTTTATCTACTGAGTTTTAAATGATGTTTTATATAAAAGCCAATAAATCACTCTTTATAAAAAAAATAAACCTTGTAAATTTAATAAAAGCTAAAAGGTGAATTGAGTGTATAAATGAATTCAGTATCTACAATAATAATGCAGAAGAACCTTTCAAATGCTCATATTTATGCTAAAATTTTAAAGAAGGCAATATCACCAGTGGTTTCAGTCACAGCCTGCTAAATTTAAAAAAAGAGAGAAACATAGACATTTATGAAGATAAAGTATTAATGTAATTATGAAGAGTATGACAATTTTTTTTTTCATTTTAATTATACTTGTCCCAGACATTTTAGACTGGCAACTGCAAAAAACGTACCTTGGCCGGGCGTGGTGGCTCATGCCTGTAATCCCAGCACTTTGGGAGGCCGAGGTGGGTGGCTCACAAGGTCAGGAGATCGAGACCACGGTGAAACCCCGTCTCTACTAAAAATACAAAAAATTAGCCGGGCGCGGTGGCGGGCATCTTTAGTCCCAGCTACTCGGGAGGCTGAGGTAGGAGAATGGCCTGAACCCGGGAGGCGGAGCTTGCAGTGAGCCGAGATCGCGCCACTGCACTCCAGCCTGGGCGACAGAGGGAGACTCCGTCTCAAAAACAAACAAACAAACAAACAAACAAAACGTATCTTAAAGACCAAAAACAAGTACACCCAGCAGACTCAGAATGAATACATGGAAGCTCTTATAATTATTCATGAGATTATAATGATTTGGAAAGGCCGCTAGGAAAACTTTATTTCTAATATATTTCCATATCACAGTTCACTAAAAATAATAGTTGTCATTTTTATAGTGCTTTGAAGTTCATAAAACGCTTTTACAAACTGTATTTTATTCACACAACTGTGGGCAGATACTCATTTCCAGTCTAACACATGAGATATTTAGATTTCACACAGCTGGCAGACCAGTGCTTCTCCTTTAAGTCAGTTATGGGCTATTATCTGGAAAAACGTGAGATTTTTCGCAGTAGAAGATGTGATTAATCCTCTTTTCTAGTGTAGTGAATGGACTTAAGAATCGAGGGAAAACTTAAATCTAAATTTAAGTGTATTTTTCTACTACATAATATACTTGGTAGAAAACCATTTTACTGTTTAAAATTGTATACATTTCATAGAATATAGCTAGTTTAGAGATTATTCATTTTCTTATAGCAAATTCTTTTTCGTCCATCTCTACTTAGCTCAAGGTAAATGTGTTACCCCAAAAATTACAAATTCATTTCACCTGGAGTTCCTGAAGTTATTTTGTGATCCCACACTTACTGTCTTTCCTTTGAAATGCTTTATGCTCATCATTCAAATGCACACACAGTTAAATCCAACTCATTACTTAGCATCACTTTTCTAACATACATTAAATTTGTTTTATTTGTTTTGGTTTTGATTTATTTTTTGTTGTTGGTTTTTGTTTTGTCTTGCTTTTTAGTTCTCGGCATGTTTCAACAGGTATCTTAGGCAGCACATGATCCTGGAGTGTTTTTCTAGTATACTACCAGTCGGATTTTCTTCAGCATTGTCATTACCACTAGAAGCATTACCAGTTCTACAAAAAATCATAAAAGACTGTGTTTAGTGTTAAACACTTTTCAATACTGATATTGCGATAATAATGCAGTGCCTTCTCTGTGATTTAAAGCACCATCAAATAATTTACTCAAGTTCGATAAATTTAGTGTCTGGAGACTTTTGTACTTACTTTCTGTGTGACTCTGGTTAAGTCATTCCTTTGCTTTTCTAGTCTGAGATTCCTCATTTAAGAATAGAAGATAACAATAAGACAATATAAGACTTATATGAGATAAAATGGAAACCATTTTTAAACTCACACGGAAAAGCATAAAACAGTATTTAAAATGGGCCCTTAAAAACAGGTTTATCTAAGATGTATCATACATATTTTAGATAATTTTACTATTTATGCCACACACACACACACACACACACACACACACACACACACAAAATCATCTTTTATTACCTTTCAAGGATAAATTTTAAACAAAACAAGAAACACTATATACTTTTTAAAAAATATTTGCAACACTCGTATTGGGATTTGGGGAGGAAATTCGGAGTTTTATGCTTATTATTACATAGCCATTATCTTGATTCTTTTGAATTGTTCTTAAGATGTAATGTTTTCTTCATAATGGTCAAGCATTTTCTTCTTCTTGCTTAAAAATGATAGTTCACTTTGAAAGCGAAGATACACATAACACACTCTTCATTTAAATCTATGTAATGAAATAAAATCTTTATGTCCATACATTTTGAGCTCCTACCTTCATGCATTTATAGTGTGTTACATTTCCCAGTTTTCTCATATTTAATGTTTTATGGCCTGTTCTCCAGATTCAGGTAGTAAAATGTTAGAAGGTATATTTAAATAGACAGAAAGGCTGCAGACATGTATTTTAATTACAGACAGCTTAGAATGAAAACCTTTGCCCAGTTTCAAAATAGGTTGCACCAAAAACTAATGAGCAAATGAAAAATGTTCTCTAATGAAGCATGGTGAACTATGCATGTGCTGTTGGATATTGACCTAAGAATGGCTGCTTGGTATTCAGCCAAATTCAACCAAGGCCTTTTAACCACTGGTGAGGAGTTTTTCATTTGCATAAATACTAGGTATTTAAATGCCCCTGCCCCATACCCATATACCACTCATTTGCATAATGGAAAATAGCAGAGGCAAAATATAATTCAAGCAAGTATGTTTGGAAGAAAAAAGGCTGACTGAACATTGGAAAACAATTTATGAAAATATCTTTATCAGAAATTATGTATTGAATTAGCCAACTCTCTTCCTTAATATTCAAATCTTCTGTACTCAACTATCCTGTGGCAAGCTTCACAGATGATTGCACAAACAAATCAGAAACATATCTCAGAATGATTATAGGGCCAGATAGTTCATGTAGTCTAGCCTACATTTACCTGCATTAGGTGTTTAAAGACCAAAACACTAGGTGCATAAATGTCCCAGCCACATACCTATATACCATTCATCCACTGATAAAATATAGTAAGAAGGAGGCTGTAAGCTCAAAATAACCATTTAGGAATCTCTAGTATATGAAAACACATTTAGGTATGAACTATGCCACAGATGGGTGATTAGAAGTAACTCCCCACAAGACTTAATTCTGTCCTGAAAGATGGGTTGATGACTCACTCATGGAAAATTCAATAGCTGGCAAGTTCAAGAAGGATAACTAAGGGGAAGACATTTGAATGGTGGAGATACACAAACTCAGGATTTATGGGCAGCCATTTTCTGCCATGTTAACCAAGTAACAGAAAGCTCATCTCAGCAACATTAATCGACAATGAGAGACAGAGGAGAGTTGGAGGGTTTACATTTTACATTTCATATGATTCTTTTTGTTCCTGTTTTTCGTTTCACTTTCTCTCAATGACACCCACTTGAATTTCTGCCTCAAATTTCATTTTAAAAGCTACAGACAAAACTTAGTCTACATATAGTCAATTTCTTTGTTGGACTGTCTATATGTTTAAGCTGGCTTGAGTTGAATTCTTATATTCACAATAAAACCTTCATACACCAAATCATGAGATAAAACTGTGAGGGGACTAGAGAATGAAATTTACACTAGATTTTAAAGTGATTTTGTTAAAGTAAATCATATAACATAACGAATTTTAGAAAACAATATTTTCTAAGCAAGTCAATATAAGTTTTAGAGATCTTTCTTCCAATGATTGCATTTTTTTACCCTACTTTAAAAAGGATCCACTTTCCTCTTGTCCTTATTCCATCAAAAACCCATTTAACACTTCCACTTTATAACGAATACATTGTAAATTGTTAAAGATGACCAATAGTTCAATAAATTAGTATTGGGTTAAACAGAGCAAATTATCCACTTACTCTACTGCTAACATTAGCAACATTTTTGGTAAAAATATGCATGGCCTGTTATTAGCTAGATAAGCTACCCATTCTTACAAACCCAGGAATACGATCTGATAATATTGCATATTGCAATCATTTGTGAAATAACATTGAAAAGTAATGGGGTTTATTTGAACTTAATGCTCACCTGAGACTAAACACCCAATGTACTCTTCTTTGCTATTTACAGTTTATTTTAATATGAAAGAAGATCAATTATACATGTGTGTTATGCAGTGTCAAACTTAATTGAAGAATGTGCATAATTTATTAGCATAACTTTAATATTTCTCAAATGACAAAATATTCCCAACAATATAATTCACACTAAGAAATATAAGGACCTTTATATCTAGTGAGTATAAACTCAGTCCTGTTCCTTATGTAGAATAATATATATATGTATATACACATATATACACACACATTTTTTAAATAATCAAGAATTCTAGAAATATCCTGGAAAACAGTTCTATTGCTTAATTTTACCTTCTACTATGCAAGTTTTCTTTATTCTTACCTTTAAATATTTTAATTCTGTCTTCTAAAATTTTCTAATTTTACTGTTAAATCTACACTTGGGAAGTTCAGGTTTAAAATATGTGTTTAGTAATACACATTAAGATTTTCACAGTGGGGTATTTAGTAATGTGCTTCTATATATAGAAACACATACAGATACAAACATACATGTTCTATATTATTGAAATAAATGTTTTTCATCAAAATATATGTTTCTGAGCAATTACTAATATTACAAAATAGGTTCTGTAGTCAATAATAAATGCTTTAAGAATAGAACAAAATAAGCCTAAAATTTTGAGTTAAAAAGTTACTCTAGCTTTTTTTTCTTTTCTTTTCTTTTTTTTTTTTTTTTTTTTTTTTTTTTTTT
>NW_016808467.1:1284350-1295875 GCF_001698545.2 Rhinopithecus bieti | reverse complement strand
TTTTTTTAAGACGGAGTCTTACCCTGTTGGCAGGTTGGAATGCAGTGGTGCGATCTTGGCTCACTGCAACCTCTGCCTCCTGGGTTCAAGCGATTCTCCTGCCTCAGCCTCCCAAGTAGCTGGAACTACAGCGTATGCCACCACACTCAGCTAATTTTTGTACTTTTAGTAGAGATGGGGTTTCACCATGTTGGTTAGGATGGTCTCAATCTCCTGACTTCGTGATCTTCCCACCTAAGCCTCCCAAAGTGCTGGGATTACAGAAGTGAGCCACCATGCCTGGCTGAAGTTACTCTATTTCCAAGAAAATTTTCTCACTTAGTATAATAATTGTTAAATGTTATAATTCCACCACCCTGGCTCAATTATCTGGCCTGAGGAACAATAACTAAGCATGTGAAAATAGACTGAAAAAAGTGATAACATGAAATCAGAGTATAGAATATCACCGAGGCATTTAAAGGGGTGCAGAATGCAAGGGCACAGCTAAGAGATTAAGGGTCTGCTGGACTATGTTGGATCATTATTCAGTAATAATTTCTGACAATAACTAAAGAAAAGCTTATAGTAGACTGGATTCTCTAGTTCTCTTTCTTGTCCTTTCTATTCCTCCATATCTCAGACCATATGACCAGTAAGTAGGAGAGCAGGAAGTGCTATCATCTTGGAAGGAAAACTAATTGAATTTATTTTTGCTTGGTTAAATCAATGTTGTTGTATGAAAAGCTATGCAGAATACATGAACAAAAAAGACATGTAAAAAACCAAAAATATAAAAACTATTACTTAGGCCAAGCACTGGAGCTCTAGTCTGTAATCCGAGCACTTTGGGAGGCCAAGATGGGAGGACTGCTCGAGTCCATGAGTTTTGGTGCACAGCCTATATCCAGTCTACAAGCAGTCTACGCTGTAAGCCTTCACCATACTGCTACAAGAATCTGAGAGTTTCTTTCTGACAGCAGATCTTTGCCTTCACATGAGGTAGGCCATGATACCTGGGAGTATCAGAAAAGAATTCTCAACCAATTACAGAAAAAAGTCTTGTTCTGTGAATATCCCAACTTCCACAACCCCAGGAGAAACAATTCTGAATTGTACTCAGTACAGTCTCAAAGAAGGACTCTGAAGGATGGATCCCTTAACGCCCACAGTAATAATCTGTTCAATAATGAATCATGATTGGATTTCAGCCTTAATCTGTCTCACTTCCCCACCCCACCCACTATGGGTGCCTTGTAGGGAAAACTGCCAAATAAACTTTTTTACTCAAACTCTTATCTCAACGCTGGCTTCTGGGGAAACCAAACCTAGGACAACTATTACCACAAGTGGTCCTAGAAAGCAGGTTCTAAGGATGGACTTGTGGAACTGGATCACTTATTGCTCACATGACCACAAGTGTCCAATGGCTGGTGACAAGTGGGGTAGACAATAGCTGGTGCACTGTGTGTCTCTCTAGTGCTTGAAAATAACTGAAAGATGAATTTGGAACGTTTCACAATGAAATGATAAATGCTTGAGGTGATGGATTCGCAAACCCCCCGACATACATTATACATTTTATGTCTATACCAAAACATCACATGTACCCCATAAGTATATACAACTATTATATGCCCATAATAATTATTTTTTTAATATTGGGGATTAGAATGAAAAGGGTTCAATAGCTTATGGAATAGTGTTAGTATTTGAAAGGTATAATTTTGTAATTACAAAGATGTTGGAGTTAGTTCATGGTATAAATTGTGATTGTCTCCCTTAACAAAGAAACCAACAAACTCTAGTCAGCTATCAACTCAGAGGGTCTCAATGATAGCATTTAAAGAGACCCTAATCTCCTGCCACCAAGGTCTGGCTATGCTGGACATCATGTCCAAGATTTGATTGTAAGGGTGAAGGAATTACAAAAGTAACTAGAATTTATTCCCTGGAAAATATTCTATACTAAAGTCAGGGAAATACAAAATGACAAAAGATCAGCAAAGAACTTCTCTGTTTAAAGAGAAACAGTGTGACAATAGCTATAAAGCCTGATAACTATGCCCTCCTTCATCTACCAGGATCTTTAGTGTGAACTTCTTATAAAAATTTGGTATAACAGGTTTCCCACTTTGTGTTGTTTTCCAGAAAATCCAGAGCTCAATTTTCAAATCACTTCTATTAGTCATTGAGGATTTCACACTATGGGTTTTGTGTACAACCTTATATATTATTCAGGTGAGGCTAGATTTTGCAATAGTAATGAACAATCCCAAATCACAGAACCTTAGAACAGCAGTTTATTTTATTTTACTTTTTGAGACAGGGTCTCACTCTGGCACCCAGGCTGGCCTGCAGTGGCACATTCATGTCTCACTGCAGTCTTGACCTTCCTGCGTACTTAGGTGATCCTCCCACCTCAGCCTCTGGAGTAGCTGGGACAACATGCATGTAGCTGGGATAACAGGACAACTGCCCTGATAATTTTTGCATTTTTGTAGATATGAGGTTTTGCCATGTTGCCCAAGCTGGTCTCAAACTCCTGGGCTCAAGGAATCCATTCGCCTCAGCCTCCCAAAGTGTTGGGATTACAGGCATGAACCACCCTGACCAGCCCAAAAGTTTATTTTCTACTCATGCTATGCATCTACCTTAGCATATTTTTCTTTTGGAAATATGATGAAAGAGCATTAAGCATCACAAACATTGCTGGTCATCATGGCACAAGAAAAGAAAGAATGGAAAAGTATTCAGTGGCTCTCAAACTTCCTCTCAGAAATAACAAATGTCACTTGTACTCACATTTTATTGACCAAATCTATTCCCTTGACCCTACCTAACTTTAAGGAAGCACGAAAATATAATCCTACCATGTGCCCATAGAAGAACTAAAACTAATCTTTGGATGGCACCACCGTCCATCATGCCTCACTCCTGGCTTCAAGATGTGTTTATTTTACTTAAGGCATCCTTGCTCCTACTTAGTCATCCAACCATTGTTTCCATCTTTAATCATTTTTTAAATTACCAGTGCATCATTTTCCATCATTTTCCAGTTACAATTTAATCCTTTTAGAATAAAGTTTGGTTTTATATATATATATACACACACATAACATTATATAAAGTATACATAATATTATATAATACATATTATGTACTATTAATATGTAATTATATATTATAATATATATTATTTATGTACAATTAATATGTAATTACATGTAATATTACCATAATAGATATTATTAGAGATATCAAATATGTCACTTATTCACCTAATTTTTTCATATGTTTAAAATAAACATATAATTGTCACATACTTGTGTTCTTTCTACATACATTTCCAACAACTTTTCCAAGTTCAGTGTTGAGCAGTAAATATAAGAGACAATTTTCTTCCTAGCAATGGATCCTCCTAGTGAGAAAGTGTCATGAAGCAATGCTGTTGCCGTGGTTATCTGATTGTGGTAGGGCTTGTTTATATAATTTCACAAATTCTTGTCATACATATTAACTAGCAACTTTTCATGTACTAACCTTGCTCAATATATAAACAAATTTTTAGATGCATGTGTTCAAAAGTAGTAACACAATGGTTTGCATTCATGTCAATAATGAATACATTACTATTAATATATCTATGAGAACGAGAATAAACATGTTTGTTTGTTTTCTTTTTATTGTTTACTTGGATTTCACTTCATTAATCTTTACTAAAGGAATTCAAATATGAATTTTCACTTCCAGCTATCTCTATTAAAAATGAGGTTTAGCCCATTCCTAGATGAATAAGAGACTTGTAGTTGTAAATTTAAAAACTGGAAAAATTGCCATGATGGGTATCAGTTGATTATCTCATTTTAGCTTTAAGACACATGCTGATGGCAGTGGTAAATATTAGAACCATGACTTAAACCAATTTTATTCTCCTTATTCTTCCCAAATTCACAGCATTTTCCCTAACCCATTTATGTAGGTTTCAATGCTGTGTAAAATATGTTGGCTGCACATTACTAGATTAATATCATCATATAATTTTTAATTTTTTAGTAAAATATTTATAAGAATAAATAATAGAAGAAAGTGAGGCAACAGCACATTAGAGGAAAGTATAATAGAAATTAGCATCATTTTCTATATTTTAAGATTTACATGAAAAATTCATAGAAAACTTTTCTGCAGATGTTTTATCATTTTATTATTGCTATATGCTAACATGCTGATTGAAGTGACTATAGATACCATTTAAAGGATAGCCACAAGCACACACACATTATATGACTGAATGTATATGGCGAATTAACAAAAAAAAAAGTGCGTGTTGGGTGGGAGTTGAGTCAATGAGTCAGAAATAAGCAAATAAAGAACCAGTACATTAAGCTGATAGTAAAGGCAAGACTCTGAAGTTCAGAAAGAACACATTTGCCACAACTTACAAATACATATAAGTACCGATGTTTATCAGTCAATCAGCTGATTAAACAATAAGTGCATGAAAACAAGTCATGGAGAAAGACAAGCTCCTAAACTCTGGTAAGACCCTTAGACATAAGTATATGACATTTCAGAGAACTCTTTTTAAATTACATTTTGGGTTTTATCCAGTTTTGGTCCCTTTAAACACTTTCTAAGCACTGTAAAAAGGAATTTCTGTTCACCAACTATTGGATACAATTCTGTTCAGCTGGATCACAGTGAAAAACAAAAGAGAAAGGTTGTTGGGATTTCACAGGCAAAGTCAAGGTCCCAAGGGAGTCAGCTGTGCAAAAGGCACATCTATATCCTTAAGAGAATGAAACTCCTGCCCTTTTTTGGTACCCAAGTAGTGTGTGTAAAATTTAAGTAAGCCGGGCATGGTGTCTCACGCCTGTAACCCCAGCACTTTGGGAGGCTGAGGCTGGTGGATCACCTGAAATCAGGAGTTCGAGACCAGCCTGGCCAACATAGTGAATCCCGTCCCTACTAAAAAAATATAAAAAATTAGCCAGGCATGGTGGCGGGCACCTGTAATCCCAGCTACTAGGGAGGCTGAGGCAGGAAAATCGCTTGAACCCGGGAGGCGGAAGTTGTGGTGAGCCGAGATTGTGCCACTGCACTCCAGCCTGGGCAACAAGAAAGAAACTTGGTCTCAAAAAAAAAAAAAAAAAAAAAAAGTAAGATATAACAAAAAGACAATATGTTAAGGTTAAATTTTCAGGATATCTTATCTTGGGTTGGAGATCTCAAGAACTCCATGTCCTCAGACAAATTCTATATAACATTATATCACTGGCAAAAATGAGTCTTCGAAAGAACAAATTATTTATGTAATCATATTTATTTTAATCTCATGGCTTTTACAGCATCCTATCTTATCCTAGAGAAGTAGACAAACATAAAAAACCCAAATGCAAGTAATTATGTAAATAACAACATATGCATTATTCATCATTGCCTTTTTAGCTATTATGCATACCATTGTTTCCTGAGCTGATTATACTTCTGCTTGTCTTTTAGACTTATAGACATTTAATATCTAGCAAAGTTGTTTTAAGAGATATGGCAATCTGTCTATAACCATTTGAATGACAACTGTTCTAGTTATTACAGATAGCTTTCTCAGCCTCCACTTCAAAAACACTTTAATAATGGCATATTAAAATTTAAAATTTCTATCATAATGTTCTGTAATTTTTTTAGAAAGACAGGATATCTGATGAGTTCATGGATACACTTCTAAAGTCTGAAGAGAGGCAATTGCATAAATTCTAATAAATACCAAACAGTTCCATATCTACTCAGTCAAGCCTGTGTTTGTGTGCCTAACTTGTGAAAAACTGAGAATTTTGAATGCATGTACTGAGGACATTAACTCTACTCTGATTTCTTCAATGAATTCCTATGTGTGCATTCCTTCAGTGCCTTCATATACTTTTAAATATGGAGTTGTGATGACAGCTTTTCTATCCACTGAAAACAGTATGGAGGTTCCCCAAAAATTAAAAATAGAACTACCATACAATCCAGCAGTCCCACTTCTGGGTATGTATCCAAAGGAAATGAAATCAGTATGTTGGAGAGCTACCTGCACCCTCATGTTCATTGCAGCATTGTTCACAATAGCCAAGATATGGACACAATCTATGTGTCCATTGTGGAGAAATGGATAGAGAAAATGTTTATACGCAGACACAAACAGACACACATATTCATGAGTCTCTGTGTTTTTGTGTATGTTTTTATGACTGAATAATATTCCACTCTATGTGTGTGATAATATTTTTCACATAGAGTGGAATATTGTTCGACCATAAAAAGAGGAAATATTGCCATTTGTAACAGCCTGGATAAACCTGGAAGACATTATGCTAAACTAAATAAGCCAGATGCAGAAAGACAAATACTTCATGATCTCAATGATATGTGGAAACTAAAAATGTCAAACTTGTAGAAGCAAAGAATAGAATGGAGCTTACCAGGGGTCTGAAGGTAGAGGAAATGGAGAGAGATGCATCAAACGGTACAAGCTTTCATTGTAAGATAAACAAGGAGTCAAGGGCAAGATGACCAACTAGAAGCCACCGGAGGGCCCCTCTTCCATGAAGAGGAACCGAAATATCAAGAAACCTTCTCAATTCAAACAGATCTTTGGGGAGAAAATACTGAGGGTCAATAGAGGGGACATAGACACCATGGATTAAAAGGGAAGGAGCAAGGCACCCTGCTCATAGTTGCTGGGTTCCCAGACCAGCCCCTGGACCCAGACTGGACTGAAGGAAGGGAAGAGTGAAGGAACTACTCACTACACTCCTGGGGGCACTACATTCCTGCAATGGACTCATGAGATCTTAGTTACAGAAGTTTCCATGACTCCCACAAAGAGCTGGACTGGCGGGGTGGCTCCGACCCCAACAGACAGTTGGATTGATAAGGGGAGCTGCTCGGAGAACAAACAGAGGCCAGCTTGAACCAGCATGGAGCCCAGAAGGTTTTGCTGTGCTGTATAGATGCAGCATAGCGTGAACATACATGCCCATCTCCAAGGCTCTCCACCTTGTACTGAGCAGCTACAATCACTGCTGTCTGCGAGCTGGGAGAGGGCAGGGCCCAGGACAGGCCCCACCACCATTGCTGCTGGACCAAGGTACATTTGTTCCATGTTCCCCATTACCTGCAGGTCCCTCCCAAGACTGCCTGCCTCACTGTTCCCAAGGGAGGGTGCCCACAGCACAGTCTCTACTGCCCCACATAGAGGAGTGTGATGTGGGTTTGTGTGCCAGAGGAAGAGCAGGGCACTCCTCCCCTCTCAAGACCAGCATGGGAAGTGTGTGACCTGATAGCCAAGAATTCTCCCTCAAGGAGTCCCATGGCCTGAAACACCTAAAACAGCTTAGCAATCTGAGTGCAAATGGAGCAAGCCTTAGCTGGTGGGGCTGCTGTGGGGTAGGGGCTAGAGGGAGACCCACCGAGTCAGGGGAACACTAGCTAGGCAGGCCTCATGGTTGCCTACAGGGCTGAAAACCCCAGTCTGTGGGCACCATTCTGATGGTACAACTGTGGTGTCACTTCCCTGCCCAGTAGTCTTCCACCCCTAAGCCATTGTGTTACCAGACCACGTGCTAATATACCCTGTGACCAGATTTGACTCTGGCAAGCACAGGGAGCCAGTAGGTCACCAGGGAGTTTCACGTCCCGTGGTGTCCTAACCCTCAGTGCAGCTGGCCCCTAAAGTGTGAGGTAGTACAGCTCATCAGTGTCAGTCTTGGGACAAAGGAAACATGAACACGGCACCAGTCACTGAAGGGGGCACCACCAAAGCTTCTGAATGGGCTGGGAGTCATCTCTGGCTCCTCCCCTTCCCTCCCTAATGCACTGTTGCAGACAAGGCAGTGGCTCTTCGAATTGGGACCTGATAAGCATGTGCTAAAAGAGGCTACTTACTGAGATTCTCCAGCAGCTCTACTGGGGCTGAAGGTGAGGGTGAACTGGGGGATGGTGCTTTTCAGGCTTCTCTGGCCCTTCAGTGGGCAGGTATTGCTAAGAGCCTACCTATTGACTCTTACTATTATACATCACCTATTGGATTACAGCTGAATTACACCACCAAACAAATACTACAAAAAGCAATGCCTGGGAAACCCCCTCCCTACTGAAACCTATCTCCCTACTGGAACATACCCAGAAATGAAGCCAACCCATCATACACAACGTATATCACATTCATACCCTAAAGGGACAAAAGAATAAAACATAAAAAGCCCCATTCAAACAACAGCAAATTCAAAATTAAAATAAGTATCAGCTCCCTCTGATAAAAAGGAATCAGTGCAAGAACTCTGGAAATACAAAAAGTCACAGTGTTTTATCACCTCCAAAGAGTTGCACTAGCTCTCTAGCAATGGATCCTAACCAGATTGAAATGTCTGAAATGAAAGATACAGAATTTAGAGTATAGATGGCAAGGAAACTCAGCGAGATCCAAGAGAGAGTTGAAACCCAACCCAATGAAGCCAGAAAAGTGATCCAGGATTTGAAAGACAACATAGTTATATTAAGAAAAAAACACTTTTGGAATTAAAAATTTTAATGCAGAAATTTCAAAATACAGTTTGAAGCCTTAAAAACAGACTAGATGAAGCAGAAGAAAGAATTTCAGAACTCAGAGACCAGTCCTTTGAATCAACCCAAAGATAAATAAGAAAGAATTTTAAAAAATGAACAAGAAAGGTGGGATTATGTAAAGCGACCAAACCAACAACTAATTGAAATTCCTGAGAGAGAAGAGAAAGTAAACAACTTGGAACATATATTTGAGGATAAAATCCATGGGAGTTTCACCAATCTTACTAGAGAAGTAGACCTGCAGATATAAGAAATAAAAAAAAAAACTCCTGCAAAATTATCTGCAATACAACCATAACCAAGCCACATAGTCATCAGATTTTCCAAGGTTAACACAAAAGGAAAAAACATCTTAAAGGCACCTGGAGAAAGCGACCATATTAACTATAAGGGGAAATCTCATCAGACTAACAGCAGACTATTCAGCAGAAATCTTACAAGCCAGATGAGATTGAAAGATTGAAGCCTTTTCTCAGCTTTTTTTTTTTTTTTTTTTTTTTTTTGAGATGGAGTCTCGCTCTGTCACCCAGGCTGGAGTGCAGTGGCACAATCTTGGCTCACTGCAACTCCGCCTCCCGGGTTCAAGTGATTCTCGTGCCTCAGCCTCCCAAGTAGCTGTGACTATAGGCATGCGCCACCACGCCTGGCTCATTTTTGTATTTTTAGTAGAGATGGGGCTTCATCATCTTGGCCAGGCTGGTCTCGAACTCCTGACCTCAAGTGATCTGCCTGCCTCGGCCTCCCAAAATGCTGGGATTACAGGCATGAACCACTGCACCCAGCCTGTTTTCAGCATTCTTAAAGAAAAGAAACTCCTGCCAGGAATTTCATATCCCAGCAAACCATGCTTCGTAAACTAAAGAGAAATAAAGTCTTTCCCAGACAATCAATTATGCAATCATTAAGGGAATTCATCCCTACAAGACATGCTTAAGGGAATTCTAAATATGGGAGCAAAAGAACAATACTTGCTATGCAAAAGCACACATAACCAGCACTTTGGGAAGCCGAGACAGGCAGACCACAAGGTCAAGATATTGAGAGCATCCTGGCCAACATGGTGAAAAACATCTCTACTAAAAATACAAAAATTAGCTGGGCATGATGGTGTGCACCTGTAGTCCCAGCTACTCGGGAGGCTGAGGCAGGAGAATGCTTGAATCTGGGTTGCCCTCCAGCCTGGGTGATAGAGCGAGACTCTGTCTCATAAAAAAAAAAAAAAAAAAAACAACATAAGTACATATATCACAAACCCCATAAAGCAACTATACAATCAAGACTACAGAGTAACTCAGTCAACACCATGACAGGAACAAATCTTCACTTATCAATATTAACCTTGAATGTAAGAGGCCTAAAAGCTCCATGTAAAAAACATAGAGTGGCAAATTGGATTTTTTAAAAGCCCAACCTTCTGCTGTCTTCAAGAGATCCATCTCTCACGTAATAAACATCCATAAGCTCAAAGTAAAGGGATAGAGTTATATCATGCAAACTGAAAATGAAAAAAAGCAGAGGTCATTATTCTTAGATAGAACAAACTTTAAACCGACAACAGTCAAATTCACAAAGAAGAGAATTATATAATGATAAAGGTTTCAATTTTAAAGGAAGGCTTACTGATGCTAAATACATACATACCCAATATAGGAACACCCAGATTTATAAAACAATTATTCTTAGGTCCCAAAAAAAGTTTTAGACAACCACACTATAATAGTGAAGGACTTCCAACACCCCATTGACAACATTATACAGCATTAGCATTAGCATTAGACTGAGGCAAAAACTAAAAATGACATCTATATTTAAATACAAGACTTGATCAATTGGACCTAATAGACATTTACAGAATATTCCACCCAACAATTACAGTATATACATTCTCTGTTCTGCACACGGAATATACTCTAATACTGACCACATACTGAGTCATAAAGCAAGTCTCAAAAAGTTCAAAAATATTGAAATCATATTAAGCATCTTCTTACCCCACAGTGGGATAAAAATAGAAATCAGTACCAAGAGGAACTCATAAAACTACAGTTACCTAGAAACTAAGTATCTTGCTTAGAATGACTTGGGCCAACAACCAAATTAAAGAAGAAATTTAAAATTATTTAAAACAAATGAAAATAAAGATACAATATACCAATATCTTTGGGATCTGGCAAAAGTAATGTTAAGAGGAAAGCTTACAGTACCTACGTTAAGAAGAAGAAAGAGTTAAAATTAACAACATAACGTATTACCTAAAGAAATTAGAAAAACAAGAACAAACTAAACCTAAAGCTAGCAATAGAAAAGACATAACTAAAGACGGAGCAGAACTAAACAAAATGGAGACAAAAAAGTCATACAAAGGATCAACGAAATGAAAAGTTGATTTTTTGAAGGATAAAAGATTGGTAGACTACTAGTTAGATTAACAAAGAAAAAATGAGAGAAAATCCAAATAAGTGCAATGAGAAATGACAAAGGTGACATAACAAACAATCCCACAGAATATAAAAGATGCTCTGACACTACTCTGAATCTCTATATGCACAAGCTAGAAAATCTAGAGGAAGTGGATAAATTTCTGGAATCACACAACCTCCCAAGATTGAACCAGAAAGAAATAGCAACCTGAACAAAGCAATAATGAGTTATGGCACTGCATCAGTAATAAACAAACAAACAAACAAAAAAACAAAAAAACCTACCAACCAAGAAATGCCCTGGGCCAAATGGACTTGCAGCGAAATTCTACCAGATGTGCAAAGACGAGTTGGTACCAATTCTACTGAAACAATTACAAAAAAAATAAGAAAGAGGAATTCCATCATAACTTATTCTATGAATCCAATATGAGCCTGATTCCAAAATCTGCAAGTGACACACAGACACACCAAAAAAAAAAAAAAAAAAAAAAAAAAAAAAAAAAAAAAAAAAAAAAA
>NW_016808467.1:1272623-1284072 GCF_001698545.2 Rhinopithecus bieti | reverse complement strand
AAAAAAAAAAGAAAGAAAGAAAACTACAGGCCAATATCCCTGATGAACATAGATGTAAAAACATTCAATATTCAACAAAACACTAGGAAACTGAATCCAGCAGCACATAAAAACATAATCCATCACAGTCAAGTGAGCTTTATTCCTGGGATGCAAGGATGATTCAACCTATGCAAGTAAATAAATGTGACTGACCACCTAAGCAGAATTAAAGGCAAATGGATTCACAGCCAAATTCTATCAGACATACAAAGAAGAGCTGGTCCAATTTTACTGAAATTACTTCAAAAACTCAAGGAAGAGGAACTCCCCACTTATTCTACCAGATACCCCCAATACCAAAACCTGGCAAACACACAATGTAAAGAGAAAACCGCAGGCCAATGTCTGTGATGAACACAGATGCAAAATTCCTCAAGAAAATACTAGCAAACTGAATTCAACAGCATATCAAACAGTTAATTCACCACTATAAGTAGGATTTATTATTGCGATGCAAGGATAACTCAACATATGCAAACCAATAAATGCATTTTATCACATAAATGGAATTAAAAACAAAATCATATGACCATCTCAATAGATGTTGAAAAGCTTTCAATAAAATCCAACATCCCTTCAGTATAAAACCCTCAAGAAAGTAGGCACTGAAAGAACATACATCAAAATAATAAGGGCCGTCTATGACAAACCCACAATCAATATCATACTGAATGGGCAAAAGTTGGAAGTATTCCTCCTAAGAATTGTGTCATGACAGGATGTCCATCCTCACCACTCCTATTCAACATAGTATTGGTAGTCCTAGGAAGAGAAAGTGGGCAAGAGAAAGAAATAAAAGGCCTCCACATAAGAAGAGAGGAAGTCAAATTATCTCTTTTCTGATGTTATGATTCTATACCTAGTAACCCTAAAGATTCTGCCAAAAGACTCATAGACCTGATAAGTGATTTCAGTCAAGTTTCAGGACACAAAATCAAAACATAAAAATATAAAATCAATAGCATTTCTATCCATCAATAACATTCAAACTGAGAATGAAATAAAAAACACAATCCCATCTACAACAGACACACACACAAAATATCTAGGAAGTCAAATATCTGTATAAGGAGAAATACAAAACATTGCTAAAAGAAGTCATAGATTACACAAAAATTGGCAGACATCCCATGCTCATGGATTGGAAGAATCAATATTTTTAAAATGTCCATACTGCCCAAAGCAATAAACAGAGTCAATGCAGTTTCCATCAAATTACCAACATCATTCTTCACAGAATCAGAAAAAAAAAAAAAGCTATTCTAAAATTTTCAAATGGAACAAAAAATAGCTCAAATACCCAAAGCAATCCTAGGAAACGGGAGCAAATCCAGGCATATAACATTACCCAACTTCATAACATACTACAAGAATATAATACAAGCCTACAGTAACCAAAACAGCATGATACTGGTACAAAAATTGATACATAGGCCAATAAAACAGAACAGGAAATCCAGAAACAACACCATACACACCTAGAAGCAACCAATCTTTGGCAAAGTCAAATAAATAAACAACAAGCAAAAGACATCCTCATCAATAAATGGTGCTGGGGAAAGTGGCTAACAACATGTAGAAGAATTAACCTCTACTCCTATCTTTTACCATTTAAACAGATTAACTCAAGATGGATTAAAGACTTAAATGTAAGATATCAAATTATAAAAATCCTAGAAGAAAACTTAGGAAAACCCAGACATTGCCCTTGGCAAATAATTTATGACTAAGTCCTCAATAGCAAACATGACAAAAACTGATATTTGGGACCTAGTAAAAAGCTTTTGCATAGCACAAGAGATAATCAATAGAATAAACAGACAACCTACAAGAGGAGAGAAAATATATGCAAAATATGCATCTGACAAATGACTAATTGTCAAAATCTGAAATTAACTTAAACAAATCAACAAAAAGTAATAAACAATTCCATTAAAAAGTGGGCAAAGCATATGAACAGACACTTCTCAAAAGAAGATAGGCCAGGCACAGTGGCTCATGCTTGTAATCTCAGCACTTTGGGAGGCCGAGGCAGGTGGATCACCTGAGGTCAGGAGTTTGAGACCAGCCTGGTCAATATGGTGAAACCCAGACTCTACTAAAAATACAAAAAAATTAGCTGGTGTGGTGGCACATGCCTGTAATCCCAACTACTTGGGAGACTGAGGCAGGGGAATCACTTAAACCCAGGAGGTGGAGGTTGTAGTGAGCCAAGATCATGCCACTGTACTCCAGCCAGGGCAACAGAGCAACTCCATCTCAAGAAAAAAAAAAAAAGATATGCAAACATCATATCCAACAAACATATGAAAAAAATGCTCGTCATTACTAATCATCAGAGTACTATACATCATGACCAAAAGATTTTTATCTGATGTAAATCAGAATGGCCATTATCAAAAAGTCAGACAATAACAGATGTTTAGAGGCTGCAGAAAAAAGAGAATGCTTATACACTGTAAGAATATAAATTATTTCAGATACTATGAAAAGCAGTTTGGAGATTTCTCAAAGAACTAAAAATAGACTTACTGACCTATCTAGAAATTTCATTACTGTATATACACCCAATGGAAAATAAATTATTCTACCAAAATGACACCTGCACCCACATGTTTATCACAGCACTATTCACAATAGCAAACACATGGAACCAAACAAAAGGCCCATCAAGAGTGGAATGGATAAAACAAATGTGGTACATGTACACCATGGAATACTATTGAACCATAAAAAGAATGAAATCACATCTAATGCAGCAACATGGATGCAGCTGGAGGCCATTATCCTAAGCAGATTAATGCAGGAACAGAAAACCAAATACCATGTGTTCTCACTTATAAGTGGGAGCCAAATATTGGGCACACATGGATATAAAGATGGGAACAATAGATACTTGGGAATCCCAAAGTGGAGAAGACAGGGAGGGTAGCTAGGGTTGAAAAACTATCTATTGGGTACTATGTTTACTATTTGGGTGACAGGATCAATGGAAGCCCAAACCTCAGCACCAGCCAAGACCATGCCATTGTACTCCAGCCTGGGCCACAGAGTGAGACTCCATCTCAAAACAACAACAACAACAACAACAACAACAACAACAACAAAATAAATAAATAAATAAATAAATGGCAGAAATTTATTTCTCACAGTTTGAGAGGCTGGGAAGTTCAAGATCAAGGCACTGGCAGGATTTGTGTCTGGCAAGGGCCCATTTCATAGATGGCATCTTCTCTTGGAGTCCTCACACGGTGGAAGAGTAAGGGCAAAAATAGCCTAAGCTAATTTCCACCAGCCCTCTGTATAAGGCACTTATCCATTCTTGAGGTCAGAGCCTTTATGATTTAATCACTTCCCAAAAGGCCATCTCACCTCTTAATACCACTGCAACACCTCCCACCAGGTCCCTCCCTGGTTTTAAGTTCCCATATATGTTTTGGAGGGGCCACATTCAAACTGTAGCAAATATAGTGAATTTATCCTCAGTACACAACCACTTCTTTTGAGCCAAGTCTGCATGTTACTTATACTACTAGCTATTTTTTCATCAGGGCCTGGTATAGTTCTAACAATTCCCCCAGGAATGGTAATGGTGACAATTCATAGTAATATTGTGATTTTCTCATTTCAGCTTTCAAAAGAAGGTAGTGAGAATAAATTCATCTGCCACTCTCCAGATTGTCATAATCATGCAGAGTGAAATTGGTAGGTATTTTCACAGGCCTATTCCAAAGTGTATGGCAAGGTCATGCAAAAGAATACCTTTACATTACTGTATGATTCCATGCATGGTGTCTAAAACCAGACAAAAGTATATTATTTGTTACATATACATATATGTTAAAACAATGTTCAAAAGAAGTCAGTATAACTGTTGGTTGGAATCCTGGAGACTACTGAGTTTCTGTCAATATATTATTTAATTTGCGTGGTTGTTCAATATGTGCTTTTGGTATAATTATTTTTTAATGGTACATATACATATACACATGTTTCACGCAATCTTCAATTTTTGTTTGATATTTTACTGGAAAAAAATAATAATGTAGAGACAAAACATATGGCTTCATCATTATTTCTTTCCTAACCCCACTTGCTGTAAAGATTAACTGGATCATACATAAACACTCATGATTTATCTCCACAAGCCCATTATAATATTCCCACCTTATATTTAAATCTTCTTCATTAGACTATGAGCTTTTCTTAGGAGATAATTGTACTCTGTCACTTTCAAACTCTGTAACCTAGAATAGAGCATGTCATCTTGTAGCCCCCTGAATAAATGCTTCTTTAGAGATTTAATAAATCAAGCAATCATTCAGTTTAAAGGAAATACAGTAATCATGGGTTAGAGGAAAGATTTTAAAGTAAATCTTTAGAGAAATTATTTATCTTCTCTCAGTGTTAACTTTCTTACAGTTAAAATATATATGATACATTTACCTCACGGAAACTGGCAATTTCAAATGTTAGCATATCAAATACAATAACTATAGAATTTGTTGTACAAACTATGACACCTTTGAGGGTAAAAGGGTGCATTTAAAGCAATTAAAATTATATAATTTTGAAATACTTATTAACAAAATATTGTAATATATAGTTGGTCTTATAAAGTTGTTCTATTTAAAAAACATTTTCAAAAAATTACAAGTATTTATGCACATGATATGGTTAGGCTTTCTGTCCTCACCCAAATCTCATCTTGAACTGTAATCCTCATAATCCCCACATGTCAAGGGAGAGACCAGGTGGAGATAATATCACGGGGGTGGTTTCCTCCATGCTACGCTTATGATAGTGAGGGAATTCTCACAAAATCCGATGGTTTTATAAGGAGCTCTTCCCCCTTCACTTCGCACTTCTCCTTCCTGCTGCCTTGTGAAGAAGATGCCTTGCTTCCCCTTCACTTTCTGCCGTGATTGTAAGTTTTTGAGGCTTCTCCAGTCATGCTGAACTGTGGCCAACTAGAGCTTTCATTGTTTGGCAAAAATTCTGAATTATGTGCTTCTTCAAACCAGTAACAAGTTTTCCAATTTAGTAAGGACATGGTTTTTACTTCATTGCCATGCTCTTCCATATATATATTTGCATTATCACTGCAAACACACATACGTTATCTTAATGTGAAATTATTCATTGAATTTATAATAGGACACATACTAATTTCAGAGGTTTCATTTTCAGTAGAATAATTCTTTAAAAGTGAATTATTGATTCAGTGACTTGGAATGGGAAAAATTTAATTGTTGTTAGAGTGTGCTGATTTCCTTTTGGAAGCATCTGATGATGGCAGATATAAAAGAGTTGGCAAAATTTTCTGTTAATATGAATTCATGGCTATTGTATCCATTTCTGTACATCTGTGCATAGACACACACACTTTGAACAAAAAATAAGCAACATTAATTTAGAAAAGTATTTAATACACACCAAAGACCATGCAGACAGAATGATTTACATATGCTTTCTGCAGCAGGCCATGTTCATCATTGCTAAAATCTTCTAAAAATAATTACTAAAGTTTAAATTACTGTTTGATGCTTTGTCAGCATTGTCTTGGTTTTTATTTCATCAGTGCAGTCTTTATATTGGTTGATTCATGTCAACAAATATTTTATCTCAAGTTTTTCATTAAACATATTTTTTGAAAAAATTTGGGCATCTTAATGAAAGATTCATTACAACATTAAAATACTAATTTATATATATATTTAAATAACTATATACATGATTATAGGTCTACATTGTACAATGTATAACTAAATGACTGTAGTAAGAATGCTTAGAGTGTTCTTTGTAAACTCTACAGCACAGCCGCTCAACCCTTATTTATCATGCATATTTCATATACACTTAGCTATATTTTCCCATGTTCCTCAATCACTCTGATTACTGGCAAACTAACACCTTCATGATCTTTTAGGCAATACCACATTCTCATAATTTTAGGGAATGCCTTTGCGCTGAACTCTTTAGAAATTAAAACCTGACTATCTTGGCAGCGCAAATTCTTTGAGCTTGATCCTTGGTTACGATGGAGTATTTTGGTTTCTTCTCCCTAGGCCTCTGGATGGGGCTGTTGTTCCCCTTGTCAGGATTCTTCATTTTCACCTATGTCTTACATCTGATTCTCAACCTTAACACTATGGATCATTTTAATGACAACAAGGGCCTATTTATTTCACCCAAATAATATGACCCTGTCCTGGTGGGAAATTGAGGAGTGTGATGTTCAGGTTGTCTCTGTCTCACCTGGAGTCACATTGGCCAGGTTGTTGGACCAGCTTCAAGTCTGGTTTCCAAACATCCTGTAATAACATAAATCCCAAGCCACAGCAATATACCTTTCTTCTTCTTCTCTTCACCTCACTGATGAGGGGCTTCCCTAGGGCTGCCTACTTTCCCCCATCCTGCCAAGAAGGTATGCATATTCTGTGTAGATATTAGATGAATCTCTCAGGCTCAATCATCATGAAGGGGAGGGAACATTAGTTCTAGGATCAGTTTTTCTTTGTTTACTCTTATCTCTCCAATATCATACCTTCCTCTTTATAAATGCTTTTATAAAAAATAGCAAATCTGTCTTCTCCATACTTTATTGGGCTCTCCACAGTAGCAAGGAACTTGAGATTTCCTGCATTTGGGTGTGTGTGAAAGTACTACTTAAGTGTACACTTTGCTTAGCTGTCATTGTACAATACATTTTTGGTGATGGTTTGCTAAAAATAAGCAGTAAAATGGGGCTTATTTGTGTGGTCTAAGAAAGAAGGAATCTACATGGCAAGTGGCCTGGATATTATAACTGGATTTTTGGCATTTTCACCCCAGGAGTACCTGTTATATGGCTGAGCCCTTAGTTGTTTCCTTCCTAAGAAAATAAAAACAGGTCACCAAACAAACCAAACTAAGAAACAAAATATCTCCTACCACGACTGGGCATCAGGAGTTAGCAGTCCCTAGACAGTTCATATATAGCTGAGAGCACTTCACTTTATCAGCAAGCATTTTATGCTTCCTTTTAGAGAGGTTTAGTTCATCTTTATCTATAAAGTAATGTGGGGGAGATGATGGTTACTATTATTTTATCATTACTAATCAGCTTATGCTTAGAACTACATGTTAAAATAAGAATTATTTTTACTGCCCAGGTATCTCACGTATGACTGTTTGAAACCACAACAGAAACTCAAAGTACAGTGTGGGAGATGTCAAATCCATTCAAGCTCATTTTAATACAAATGTTAAAAATGAAAAATTTAGAACCAATGTTAAACTAGACAGGACGCAAGGTTAACTTGCAAAAAAAGGCATTCTCCGAGAAAGCACAGTTGTAAAGTTACCTTAAACATAGAATGTCTAATATTTGCCTGGAAAAAAACCTAGTGCTCTCTTTCTGTTTTTTATTTCTTTTATAAAAATTGATACATAATAGTTATATGTATCTATGGGACACATGTGATATTTTGATACATGTATACAATGTGTAATGATCAAATCAGGATAACTAGGGTATCCGTCACCTCAACTATTCATCATTCCCATCATTCCTTTGTGTTGGAAACATTCCAAATCTTCTCTTCTAGCTATTTTGAAATATACTGTAAATTTTTTTTACTCATACTCATCCTACTGTGCTATCCTACACTGGAACTTATTCCTCTTATCTGTGTTTTCTATCCATTAACTAGCCTCTCTTCATCTCTTCTTCCGCCTACCCTTCCCAGTTTCTGGTAACCATCATTCTACTCTATCTCTATGAGATCAGATTTTTCTAGTTCCCACACATGAGAACACACAAAATTTGTCCTTCTGTGTCTGTCTTACTTCACTTCATATAAGGTCCTCTAGTTCCATCCACAATGATGCAAATGACAGGATTGGATTCTTTTTATGGCTGAATAATATTGCATTGTGTATACATAACATATTTTCTGTATCCATTTATCCAATGATGGATACTAAAGTTGATTACTTATCTCGGCTATTGTGAATAATGCTGCAGTAAACCTGGAAGTGCAGATATCTCTTTGATACAGTGATTTCCTTTCTTCTAGATATACATCCAAGATTGGGATTGCTGGAGCATATGGTAGTTCAGTTTTTAGTCTGTTGAGGAACCTTCATACTGTTTTCCATAGTTGCTGTACTAATTCACACTTCTACAAAAGGTATACAGGTATTCCCCTTTCTCTATATTCATTCCATCACTTGTCAGTTTCTCTTTACGTCAATAGCCATATGAGAAAATGCAAATGGCCAACAGGTATATGAAAATATATTCAGTATCGCTAATTATCAAGGAAATGCAAATCAAAAGCACAATGAGATCTCATCTTACATCAGTAAAAGTGGCTACTATCTTTTTCTGTTTTCTGTAGGTACATGTACATATAATAGTCTTCATTAATTAAAACTAGTTTTGACTAACTCTCATTAATACCCCAAAAATGAATACATCAACATATTAAATGACTTGTTTTAAAATATATAATTTGAATTAATGTAACTAGGAAGTGAAAACAAGCCTAAATATACAGTTTGTTGGCAGACAATTGTAATGGATGGATGGGTGGATGGATGGATGAATAAATGAATGGGTGGAAGAATGGAAGGAGAAATTGATTCATGGATGGACAGTCTGAAGGGCAGATTAAAAATTAAAGAAAAATGTGTTGTTTAGTTTAAAATTGTTCCAGATATAGAACATGAACCTTCCAGAAAAAGGAGGCCCACAAAGAGTAGAGGTGGAATGATATCTGGCAGTTCTCAACCTTAATAAGGATTGTATAACCCTTTTCTGCTGAACACAGCCATAAAGCAAGGTTTGCCATTTGCCAGAAGTTACACCAGTTAAGAATTTCACTTTGAATGTTCTAATGTTGCAACGAATTGGCCGTATTTTTTTAAGTTCTTTTCAACTAATCCTTTCAGCTAGTCTTGAGATCTGCTATGCATCAGAGCTGCTCCATCATGTTTGGGATGTGCAGACAGCTCTCTGAGAGTCTTTGGCAGCAGCCTGTGAATCTGTGCCGAAGAGGAATTGTTTTTAAAGTTGCTTTCTCTTTATTTTTGTTGTTGTTTCTCCAAATACTTAGTTTGCAGCAGCATCTGCCATCTCAGCTTAGACTGTCCAAACAGATGTCCCATTACCTCATGTGATGAGCAAGTCGCTTGAACAAAGCTCCTGCTCCTCCTTGGCAGGTATTCCTAGACACTTTTTTCAAACCCAGACCACAAAAATAGCCCGAATCCACCAGGGGACGAAAACTAATGAGAGGCAGTTTTTCTGCAAGCTTGGTGAGGAGGATAATGGACTCCCTCTGAGTCCTCAGTTTTATTAGTATTTCCATTTCAGTAAAATGTGCTTTTGACACAGCTTTCAAATTATCACTGAATTTATCAAGCCCATTTTACTTGAGCTTGATGCTCTTGGTGAAGCAGATCGGGAGATGACTCCATATTTCTAAATATGTAGTGAGTGTGAAACGTGGGCAAATTGTGGTATCTTCAGTCTTCATGTCCTGCTGCATATTGTAAGTAAACAAGCAGTGCCCCAGATGCACACACTAGTCACAAGCAGTGGCTCTGCAGTGAAGGTGCGGTCTTGCCTATGGATGCTGCTTCTCTAGAAGAAAGGCACAGTAAATGAACACGATGCTAATTTTTTACTTAAACTGATTGTTGAGGAAATAATTTATTACCAACACTGTCATCTCATATTTGGATGTAATCCTTTCCCACATAATTCCTCAGAATACTAGGAAGTTAAATCTATTTGCTCCTGTTTTGGAAGTAGAGTACTTGGACTTGGGAAATATGGAAACAAGGTTCTACTCTCTGTATGCAATGCACTATATAGTTTTACATACAGTACCTCATTACATTTTATACAACCTGTTTAAGTTAGATGTAACTATCTGAATTTCATTAAGGTAGAAACAGATATTAAGTATGATATTAGATATTCCTTACTTATGCAAGTAAGAAACTGGCACAAGTTTATACCTGGAAGGTAGCAGAGAAATATTCAAACATACCTGAATCCAAATTAAATTTTCTTCTACTGGGCTATCAGTGAGGCAAATAATTTTTGGTACAATTCTTTTGATCTCTGAGCCTTATTTTTTTATCTATAAAATGAGGCAACTTTATAGACTTAATAAAAAGACAATCATACATACATGAACATACACCCACAAATGCAAAAAACACAGGCACGCACTCACGAATACACTCATATTGCTTAGCACAACCAGGAACATAATAAGTGTTTAATATATGGTAGCTAATTTTGTTTTTGTAGTATTTGTAAAGCGCAAATAACTATTAACTGCTTTATACTTGTCTATCTTAATGATTATCTGCACTAGGTGGCCTATATAGCACCATTTACCCCAAGGAATGCTACTTATTTATTTATTTAAGCCAGGGTCTCACTCTTTTGCCCAGACTGGCATGCAGTGGTGCAATCATAGTTCACTGTAACCTCGACCTTCCAGGCTCAAGTGATCCTCCTACTTCAGCCTTTCAAGTACCTGGGACTACAGACATGAGCCACTATACACCTGGCTAAGTTTTTGTTTGTTTGTTGTTGTTGTTGTTGTTGTTTATATTTTGTAGAGACAGAGTCTCACTATGTTTCCCAGGCTCGTCTCACACTCCTGAGTTCAAGTGATCCTCCCGCCTCGACCTCTCAAAGTGCTGGAATTGCAGGCATGAGCCATCATGTCCAGCCTTACCCCAAGTAATACCCTAATGATGGTCTTTCTGATTAAGTGCATGAGCTCTTTGGAAGAGGAATGCTCTCTTCTAGAGGACCCACTGGACAGACCACCACAGTGGCCCCTTCACACTGGGACACCACCAACAACAGCCTTCACAATGACCTGCAAATTATGACACCACTACCAGTGATTTTCAGCACTGAGGCTCATTCTGTACATATTAGCAGTGGTTCCCAGTATGGCTGATAACTTTTATTTTCTACTTCATGTTTCTCTATCATAGTGGTTTTGATTATAGACCCTTTTACAAATGAATTGTTATAAAATCTTCAACAAGTTATTTAACCACGCTAAACTGCAGCTCTTCTTTTAACCTTGATTAAAAAATTATTTACATAAAATGTTTAACATAGGCTGGGCGCGGTGGCTCAAGCCTGTAATCCCAGCACTTTGGGAGGCCGAGACGGGTGGATCACGAGGTCAGGAGATCGAGACCATCCTGGCTAACACCGTGAAACCCCGTCTCTACTAATAAATACAAAAAACTAGCCGGGCGAGGTGGCGGGCGCCTGTAGTCCCAGCTACTCGGGAGGCTGAGGCAGGAGAATGGCGTAAACCCGGGAGGCGGAGCTTGCAGTGAGCTGAGATCCGGCCACTGCACTCCAGCCTGGGCGACA
>NW_016808467.1:1267274-1272297 GCF_001698545.2 Rhinopithecus bieti | reverse complement strand
AAGGACAGAGAAAAGTATTTTTATTATGTTAAGCATAACTGAACAATAATTATTTGTAATGTTTTAAAATTATATCTCCTGTAGCAAAAGGCTGGATCAAAGGCCTAAACATTGCTAGAAGCAACAGAAAAATTAAATAATAACACACATACTCAATGATGGACATTTTAAAAATTCACTTTATGTGGGAAGTTTTCTCCTTCATTTAGCTACTCAGGGAGTCCTAGAGAGAAAATGAGAAGCAGCAAATGATTGAAGAAGGAAGGACGGAGGGAGAAAAGAAGGGAGAGAGGAAGAAAGGAAGGAAGGAAGCAGTAATGGATCTACAAATAAGCTTTTCCTTCCTGTTTTTTGAAGCCCAATGCCTACCTGACCAAGTGTTTAGAATGATTTGCAGCTCTGTCTTCTAGAACTTTAGACCTAGAAGATGTCTGAGTAACACAACCGATGTCTAGTAACACAACCGAAGCTCAAGGAACTAATTGATTTTCCAAAGGTATTTGTTTAGGGAAAGGGAAAGGCAAAGAGATATTTGATAGAGTGAAACTATTTGGTGTGGACGTAAGCTTTAAATTATTTTCAAAGTCATATATGTGCATGTTTGTGTCATTATTTTCAGAGAAAGGAGTGACAAAGCAAGCCAGTTTAAAAATAAATTGTTAAACAGACTCTGCTGAGATCTTTGGAGTTAAATTGAGAAAAAATATATTTTTTATTCTCAGAGTAAAATAATAAGATACTTCTGTAGCTGCCAATAAATCTGTTCAATGCAGATAACAGTGGGAAGTCAATGTTTTGTTTTGGAATGTCTCTGGGAAGGTTTTCTTCCACATACAGTAATTAGATATATTGTAAAAATTTGTCAGTGGCCAGCGGGGCAATTTCATACTTCAAGAAGATTTTTCAGTTAAAGAAGAAAACAACAACAATGTAATAGCATTCTCCCTCATTATGTACACCCAGATATCCCCTTTTGAGCTAGAGTGTGCCGTAATTGACATAGAGCATAATCAAACAATTTTTAAAAATGACTGCATTAACTGAAGCAAATCATATGAAGTACTTATTTTCTCTCATTGTGGTATGCAAAGAAAAAAACTCTCATCCCCTCAAAAATAAATAAAAGAGAAATAATCTACTTAGGAGGGTTTTTACAAAGAATCCTAAACATAAAGAAATGATTCCACTAATCTCTGTTTCAAGATAAATTTGCTTGATTTGACTTTTGCATTTGAATTACATCTATAATTAGAAACAAAGTTGTAAAGATCAGAAATTTATCTCAGAAAATAGAGCATGTTGAGTTTCAGATTTCAATGTACAAGATTGACAGCCTCTATTTTGGCTCATACTAGCTTTTTCCCTAATTCAGTAACAAAAAACATATTTATTTCATGTATGCATTCATATATGTATAAAGAAAACATTCTTCCTCTAAGGAGTACAAATAATTTTAAAACTTAAATAGTTTGGTCATGAATATTATTCATTATGAAGTAAGAATATAGCAAAATTTAAAAGCAAAACTTGTACTCAAAAAAAAAGTAAGACATTTAAATATTAAATGGTCTGTATCATCTTCCCTAAGAAAAGTAAAAAGATAACATGGATTAAATAAACAAAAAGGATAAACATAGTAAGAATGTAAAAGAGATATTGATGAAAATATTTAAGTCCTATAGTCAAAATTAAGAAAGGTAAAAGGCCTGGTTGATTGTTTTATGGCCAATGCGTAGTTACAGGACAAGATTTCTAAATAAGCTACATCACTAGGAATAATAAGTCTTGCAAGAAAGGCAGTTGCAAAGAGTTATTTTCTGGTATTTATTTATTTTCTGGTGTTAGGAGAAGGTGTTTGTTTGTTTGTTTGAGACACAGTCTTGCTCTGTTGTCCAGGCTGGAGTGCAGTGGCGCAATCTTGGCTCACTGCAACCTCTGCCTCCTAGGTTCAAGAGATTCTCCTGCCTCAGGCTCCCAAGTAGCTGGAATTAGAGGCACACTCCATCATGCCTGGCTAATTTTTGTATTTTTAGTAGAGACGGGGTTTTACCATATTGGTCAGACTGGTCTCAAACTCCTGACCTCAAGTGATCCACCTGCCTTGGCCTCCCAAAGTGCTGGGATTAGAGGCGTGAGCCACAGCTCCAGGTAGAAAGTTTTTATAAATGTAACTTGCTGGTATAGTCATGAAAATATTTTGTAACCAGTTACAATACAGAGGTATTTGTGTGTGCGTATGTGTGTGTGTCTGAAAAGAACATAATACTTGTATTTGTGTCTGCATATTTAGAATTTTCTTTCATTGGTCCTCCCTATAGCTCAGTATTTGGCCTTCCTGGCATTAAACTGTTTTTTGGTAACACACTATCATAAGCTACCAAAGTTTTCCTTAAAAGTAAATGTGGATTAAAATAAACTTGACTTAATATCATAGAAAGTTGGCAAGACTTTTGTTCAAATTCCAGTTCAAGAACTTGCCATCTGGTTGATTCTGGGCTAGCTCTGTAACCTCTCTGAACTTCATTTTCTCATCTAAAAGTAAAGATTCTACATAAAAATATAAAGGCTTAGACCAATGTATTTCATAAAGTGTATATCATAATGTAGTTTCTCAATAAACAGTTATTGCTACGAGTATTGCTATTACAACTACCAACATCAAAACTACCACTAATAACAAAATTTTCCTGTAGAAGTATGAGTGACAAAACATATTTTCCTGGGTAAATGTGAGAATTAAGTGATCTAATTTATGTAATATGCCTGAAGCTATTAGTTACTCCATAAGTTTTAATTATGCTATATCTACTTTTAATATTGCTTTCCAATAATATTTTTCTAATATTAACACTTTTTTATCCATGAAAACTCCTGGGAGAAAGGGAAATACAAAGTTGTTTGCAAAAATTGTACAATTTCAGATTTCCAGCGTTTCTTCCTTTCCTGGACAATTAATAAACATTAACTATATTCATATTTCATATTCATATCCAAAAATAATGACTTTCATATGCACTGTGCCCTGTGATGGTCTCAACTACTTTGGTGATATAAGCAGGTAAATAAGTTCGCTGAAGTTACTGTAACAAATTACCACAGACTTGTTGGCATAAAACAATGGAAATTTATTCTGTCACATTTGTAGAAGCCAAAAGTCTGAAACAAAGGTGCTGGCAGAGCCACACTGCCTCTGGAGGTTCTAGAGGAGAATCTGTCCCTTCCTCTTTCAGCTTCTCTTGCCTCTGGGCATTCAATTGTTTGTGACTTTAGTCTCTGCTTCTTCTTTCATATAAACTTCTTCTCTACATCTGTCTTCTCTTCTGTCACTTCTAAGGTCACTTGTTATTGGCTTTTGGACCCATCAAGGGTAAACTGGTGTGATCACATCTCAAGATATGCAACTTAATTACCTCTGAAAAATTTCAAATAAGGTCACATTGACAGATTCTGGGAGTTAAACATAGACACATCTGTTGGGGGGACCACCGTTCAATTCACAACAGCAGGTCAGGTAATGCTGCAGAAGGAGATAACTAATCTTCCCAGAGTTTTATGAATTTTCATAGTTTAAGTATCATGGTTAGTAAGTTGTGGAAATGGGGTTAGAATTCAGGTTATGATTATTGGATATGCATGTATGCTGGGAAAGCACCTTGATCCAAATCAATAGTTAGATGTTGTTTAACTCAAACTTTAGCCAAAGTGATGAATTTATGACATAGTTCTTCTGTAGAATGTCAGAAAATGTCATGGGGAATGGAATCTAAGATTTAATAAGGCTGTAAAACAGTAGGTCATATAAGGTTAGTTGGTTTTCTTTAATACAGAACATAGAATCTTTTACATTAAAGTACAGCATGACTTTCTGGGAGAAAGAAAATACTGCATAATACAACATTTCCCAAACCTATTTAACTCTGGAATAATTTTTTTTTTTCTTTTCAGAATATCTTTTAAGGTCATTTTCTATAGCACAAAGTTTTGGGCCAAGTTGGTCTAATCCAAAAAGAGAAAAAAACTGGATTGTAATTCCTGAACTTTGGAGCCAGGTAGGAAAGAAGTCCACAGTGAGAAAAGATGTGTGGGGGAAGGGCATCCCACTAGAGGCAATTCAACAAATATCCATTGATTGCCCACTCTATTTAGAAAATGCAACCCTCTGAATACAATTGATATCTTCTTATACCTTATGTTGTAGGTATGGGATCTAACAAGATAAAGGGAAAAAAGAATTAACTTCTTAGAAGAGAGAATGATGTTTGCCCAGATCCAGAGGAAAGAAAAACCTCAGCCTAGACAAGGAGAAAAGAATGTAACACTATTCTTGATTTGGAAGATTTTTAACAAACCTTACTGTTACATTTTCAAATTCAATTTTATTTATTCTAAGAGGATGAAAGGGAATCCTCGCTCTATCTTTGAGCCATTACCCATTTCGGACTGCCATGCTGTCTCATTCCATCCTGTGCTCCAGGTCATCCTTTACCACATTCCTAAACCTTGTCCCCTTCTTTCTCAACTTCTATTTCTCTCTGATTGTAGTGGGATAGGGTTGTTTAAGTAAAATGAAAGGTCTTTATAAAAATTACTAAGATTTGAATTACAATTTACATTCAAAGTTACCACTGCAATTTTATATCTAATCGTTATAAGTTATAAGCAAATTGTTGTAAGTAACAGAAAGAAAAGTCTACTTTTCTGAGAAAATTACACAGTTACAAGCATTTTGTTAATATTTTGACTTGGTGGTAGCTGGACTGAAAAAGTGATAGTAAGATATAAAGTATGAAGTATGAAAAGAACTAAGAAGAAAATTAAGTGACTGGCACATATACACCATGGAATACTATGCAGCCATAAAAAAGGATGAGTTTGCGTCCTTTGTAGGGACATGGATGCAGCTGGAAACCATCATTCTTAGCAAACTATCACAAGAACAGAAAACCAAACACCGCATGTTCTCACTCATAGGTGGGAACTGAACAATGAGATCACTTGGACTCGGGAAGGGGAACATCACGCA
>NW_016808467.1:1259428-1266861 GCF_001698545.2 Rhinopithecus bieti | reverse complement strand
ACAAAAAAACAAAAAAAAGTCAAATTGTAAATATATGAGTCAACAATCATTTCTAATATTATATTTAATATTATTTTATAATTTTCCAATTCTAAAATAGTCCAGAATGCCTTCTTTTCACATTATTCCACTTCACTTTTTTTACTTTATTCTCTATTCTATTATCATAGCAACATGACTTAACATCTCCATTTTCTGCTTCCAAATTCATATATGCTGCCACAGGGCAATTGTGACTTTCCTAGTTTTAGTGTAAGCCAAGACTTTGACATCAATAAGAAAACTTTGGGCCAAAATATTGTTCCCTGATGAAAGTACACATTCAAATAATATTTTCCAAAAACTGTAAGCTTGGAATATGAAAAAAATATACAGAGTAATTTATGGAAAGAAGAATCTCTAGTACTTGACATTGAACATTTTAATTAGAAATGCATATGGGCCATATGTTACAATTGGATTTCCATGTCTATCCAGAGAAACCACAGTATCTACCAGGAAATAAGTTGAAAAGAGGGATAAGTTGTCTTTTCATCTTTTAAAAATTCTTTAGAGTCTCAAGAGAAGGAATATATAGTCCATGTAGATTTAGGTTGAATTAGTTGGACTTGAACAACTATATATTATTTCAAGCTTTCATGTTGCAAGTAAGGTGCTTTGATTTGTGTCTTTAAGAGGTTGCTGAAGAATGTATAGAACAAGCATTTCTCATATGCAAAACTTTTATAGAGATATATAATGATATTTCTGTCTACCAAAGTAACACTTAGAAAATTAAGAATTCATGCTACTATGTGTGTCAACATAACCACAGAGTAATCATTTGAAGTGCAAAATAATAAACTTTTTCATGAGTATCATAGCCAAAATTACTGACTTCTATAACATTTTAAAATCTGAATTCCATCAAATCAACCTTTTATCTATTTAATGATGTGCCAATCAGGAAGCAGTGATGGGAAGGGCATCGGCTTGGGTCCTGGCAGAGACTTCAAGGTGGGTGACTTTGATATAATCTTTAAAACTCTGAGGTTCTAATTTGCCATCTTCAAGATTAGGATGTTATTTATAGCCATTTGCCAGGGTTTCTTTCTTCTAAAAATTTAACCAGTTTATGACTATAAAATCACTTGTCATAGGTCTCTATATGATGACTACTGACCACTACTTGCATCAGAATGATCCAGAGTGGGTGTTAAAAATGCCAATTCCTGAGTCCCACAGCAAACCTACTAAATGGAAGTTTTGAGAAGTGGCTTCAGGAAATCTACGTTTTACATAACCACTTCAGTATAGCACTCTTCCCTGTACTAAATTTTGATAATCACTAATACACAGTGATTTAATAGTTATGCAGTACTCTATTTTCAGTATTACTTTATAAGTTGAATTAATAACAAAAAATAGCTTTTATTTGTATAGGGATTCATGACTATAGATTTGAAGTTATTTTCTTCATACCAGGAATATCTTTCTGTTTCACTCTAGAATAGAAATTTCAAAGAGGAAACAGACTACAGATTCTCCTGAAGTCCATTATCAACATTTGCATTAGCAAATTAGGAGCAAATGTTAGAATAATAGAAATTCAAGTGAGAAAGATTCTGTTATTGGAATCTTGTAGTAATTGTCAGAGAAAATAACATTTTATACTTATTATAACACTTTTGATGTTGAATGTTGAACGTTCCCATTGTGGTGCAAATCAACCTGGATTATGGCGCGGTATGAGATTTTTAAAAAATGAGTGGACATGAAATGAGGGAGTCATACTCTCATTCATCTTATTTGAGTAAATGTTTTAGTGAAGCAATAGATCTCCAAAAATTATTTTATATTAATGACAGTTTGCACTCTATGCATTTTATAGCTAGCGTAAGGATAAGGTTGTAAGGTCCTAATCAGGGAAATCAGGCAAAGGTTTCCCCTAGTGTTTCTGTCTTTGCTCTGAACAAACAAGAACATTTTATGTCAAATACTCTTCAAGAACCTTCTATATTGTCATGAAATATCAGGGAACTCGTTAGTCAGGTAATTTGGTCATAGTCTTTGATTTCCAAAGTCCCGTAATAAGAAGATAAACAAGTTGGGGGTTAGCTATATAACAAACATGATAAAATATGTTCATATATTAACATACTGAGGAGGAGGTGGGAGAGCAGCTTGCAAAGGAAGACCGCATGTAAAGCTGCTACACAAGTGTGGGGTTAGGGGATGACCAGTGGGAGAAGCCTGATAGATTTGGTTAAGCTGAGAGAAGGGTGAGGCCATGATGTCAAAATGAGCTATAGTCATATGGCATGTGACACTTGCTTGGCCCTCACATACAAACATGCCCAAGGACACAGGTATGTACTAGAGTGGAGCCCACGCACTTTCGGAGTCAATGTGGTGAGAGGCTGTGATAGATACAAAAGGCTCGTGCCTACTGATGATGCCCAATAATCTTTTCTTTTCTTTTCTTTTTTCTTTTCTTTTGAGACTGAGTCTCCCTCTGTCTCCCTGGATGGAGTGCAATGGCATAATCTTGGCTCACTGCAACCTCCACCTCCCGAGTTCAAGTGATTCTCCTGCCTCAGCTCAGCCTCCCCAGTAGCTGGGAATACAGGTGCCGGCCACCACGCCTGGCTAAATTTTTTATTTTTTATTTTTATTTTTAGTAGTGATGAGGTTTCACCTTGTTGGCCAGGCTGGCTTCGAACTCCTGACCTTAAGTGATCTGCTCATCTTGGCCTCCCAAAGTGCATGATTACAGATAGGATTACAGACAGGCATGAGCCACCACACCCCACCCAATATTTTTTTCTATGCACCTCTCACTTGAAAGACCTGGGACCTAGAGCGGAAAGCTATTTTCTTTCTTGGCAGAAAGACGTTCAACAATGCTCAAGACTCAGCACAGAGATTAAGACCCTAAAACACATTGGGAGTGGTGTGAGCAGTAACCCAAGACCCCCAAATACATACTTTACAAGGAGAGAAGCACTGTGAGTACAGAGCAGTGAGACTGCGCTTGTGTGGTGCCTTCAGAATCCACCTCTTACATCTCCCACTCTGAGGAGAAAAATTAAGCAATGTCCCCAACTGCTGTGCTCTGAAATTCATCATCTGTACCCAGGAAATGTGCCTCTCACGGGGAACTTCCAGACGATGACACACTGTATGACAAAATCACACAGGCCTTCCTGGGAGAAGCAGGGCTCTTCTGAAGGGTGAATTTGACTTAACTCTCTGTTGTCTCTTCTAAAACTGTCTTAGAACTACCATGCAGTCTAAGCTCTTCCTTCTTCTCCCTCTCCACAGGTTCAGGTCTACAACATGGCCCGACCTGGCCAAACCTCTTCTGGCTCCTTCTCTACTTTCTCTCACAAGCATTTCTCCTCAATAAATACCATAAACATTTAATCCTGTCTTGGCATCTGTTTTTTGAGAACCTGGGCCAACATAGTGCTAGCAAAAGAGGTCCAAGAAAACAGGTAGTAAGATGGGGATTTGGAACTGGCACAGTCACTATCCAACTGTCAAGAGGACTCCAATCTGGTTGGTAGGTAGGGCATGGAAAGTACTTAGCACCAGGTGGCAACTCAGTGGCTAAAGATCTCACTGGTGGTGACCTGAAAACATGTCCTGGTGATGGGAAATGAAGTGGCTGATGCAATGACTCCGGCATTGTAAAGATGCAGTGTTTCGGGGGCAAACAATGCCTTCAAAAACACATCGGTTGGCTGGTTATAGCTAAATTGCTCAATGATAGTGATAACCTACAGAGAGATGACAGACCAGGGACTATTAACAAGTAGTTAATGACTAAGTTGGAAAGCCAGGCAACAGAGAGACCTTTATCACCTGTAGTGCAGCGGCAGAAATAGCTGAGAGACAGGCTGAACGAATAATTATAGCAGTCAGGATTCAAAAAATTTTGAATGCTCAGCCAAGGTGGGTGTTTTATGCAAAGATCACGGCCTTGGTGAGGAAAATATAGGATCCTCCAACACAAAATGGAGAGATCTAGGTGTATGCATCTAGAGACGTTAGCTCTGAAGACCCCCAAAACCCCTCTGAATTTGAAGAGGTAGCCCACTTTCCCTAATAAGAGCTAGAGTTTCTATCACTGTAAAAGAGACTGCAGAATGACACAGCCCCCCCGCACCTGCCATGTAGTGGGTGAATCTCACAGAAGCTACCCTCATTACCTCTTCCAGCTGCCACCAGAACTATATCACTGAGGAGTAAATGCCCCTGATGGCAATAACTTAATCATATCCTTAGAATGGCCTTGTATGGCAGACACACCTGAATGTGTGTCCGGAGCTAGGGAATCTGGGTGTGGCCAACCAGGAGATTTGTTCCTCATCTATGAGGAACATCTGACACCCTACCCCCCATGTTTCTGTGGAACACATGCTGTATAGCAGATTGAGGTCCTGAGTTTTCGGTTGGATGAAGGTTGCCAGGTGGAGGTTATTACAGGGAAGGCATCAAGTGAAAATGTTTTATAACTGCTTGCTATTGGCACGTGGTTGCAGTTTTCCTGCCCAGTCTGACACCACTGGATTGTAGGAAGGTGGATATGTTGTCCAGTCCACGGCCCCTGGACTGGAGGGACAGAGGTGGTTCTCCTGTTCCACCCACTGCCACTGGACTCTCTCCCCTGTATGTAATCCCCCAGTAAAACCTCGTGTCTCATTTGCTGGCTCTGGGTCTCTTCTTTGGCCTCTTAAACCTGGGACCTTCCCTATTCATGTTAGTAAACGTTCAGCACAACAATCTCTCTCCGACCTGGCCGGAGATGTGCTGGCCTCATAAGTGATAATGAAACAGACTATATGACCAAAGAGTTGCAAGAATTAGCTTGTTTATACAAGTAAGATCCAGAAAACAAAAGCAAAAACAACCCCCAGGGTCGAATTTGAGCAGACTTGACTAAGGGGGCTAGAATGTAAGACTAGATAAGTAAGAATTTCTTCAGTTATTTCTTCGGGAATGCAGAATTTAACAGCTTAGTCCTCAGAAGATGAAGCAAACTTCATCTTATGGTAGTTTTTAGCATCTTAGGAAAACAAAGACCTATGCTCAGTGAGTGAGAACACTTGAACCACCCTAACAGCTAACAGAGAAAGGAACAAAGAGGCTGAGGTCATCTGGTGTGCTAGAATGGATATATTACGAAAGGCAAGAGACCTACCTGAAGGCTAGGTTCCACGGGAATGGTGCGAGGTCCTATGATTCACCAATGACATTAGCTATGCTCTGTTGAAAGGAGGACCAGTATCATCAAGATGTTCAGCTGTAGCTCCCCTCTTCAGGCCAGTGCTGAAGATAGTCACAGCTGTCATAGATCTGAACTCATTAACATCCATGAGGATGATTCCCTAGAATCATCACCAATAGAAGCCAGGTGACATTGTGTAATCACCAGAAGTCAGGAGACTGCAATTACAATAATTACAGGCAAAGTCATGGGACCAGCTAAGGAGGCTTTTTCCTCACAGAGTTATGGAAATGGTTAATAGAGCATAACATCTCCAGGGGCAAAAGAGATGAATAGCTAAGAAGTATACTGCTTAACATCTATGACCAAAAAAGGAAATAATGGAGGAGCAGAGGGATGAGGGCAATTGCTCCAATAAAAGGTAATGAGATCTTTCTCATTTCTCAGGCCTGAGCCAGTTTTCAAATCTGGATCCCATTGACTAACAGAGTGGCCTGGTCCCTTGAAAAAGAACTTTGCAGCACCGTGGTAATTACATACTGTAATGACTCCCCCAGTCCTTCCCAAAGGGAATTATGTCCATTTACTTGGGTCACTGTACACTGAAGTAAGAGGAATATTAAAACAGCTGGAGAACTGGGGCCTGAGTTGACATTAAGCCATCATCAGAGCTTCTTACTGGAGTGGGGGTTTATTGGAACCCTATGATAAATAGAGTCCTGTCTAAAATTCCAACTCACAGTAGGCAAGGGGGACTTACTAAGTGTTCAGTTATCCAGTGCTCAAGTGTACAATTGGAATTGTTATACTTTGCAGTTAGAACAACCCCTCACATACTTAGCCTACAGGGAAGAGTATTCTTAGGAGGTATGACCAAGTGGAAATCCATAAAATTGCCCTTCCCTAACCAGGATAGCAAATAAAATAAAACATTACTTCTCTGGGGTGAAGAGGCAGGTAGGATGGCAGAAATTAGCACCACATTTAATAACCTAAAGAATTCAAGGTCAATGATCCCAATGTTATCTCCATTGAATTTGCTACTCTGCCCCCTAGAGAAACTATATGTACCCTTCGGTATCATTTTAGACTACTGCAGGCTTAATCAAGTAGCATCTTGAATCACTGCTATTTTTTAAATACAGTTTCCTTGCTAGAACCAAATAACAAAGTCTCAGTTATATGATATATGATCATCAGCTCACATTCAAGTGGACTGAACAAAAATATTCATTTACAGTTTTGCTCAGGGCTGTGTTAATGATCTACCCTCTGACACAAAACAGTGCCAAAAGCTGTGGACCACTTGAATTACCCCAGAGTATCACATTGATCAGTTATATTGAATACATCATGCCAGTTGAGCAGAACAAGCAAGAGATGGCTAACACACTGGGGAACTTGGCAAGACATGTGCTTCATGAATTGAATGTTAAGACCTATGATGATTCAGGGGCATGCCACTTTAGTAAAAGTCCAAGGGTGCAATAGTCAGAGAACTGGCTGAAAATATCTTCCAAAATAAGAGGCACATTACTGCATCTTATATCCCCTACCAGAATGAAGGAAGCACTGTCTCACTGGCTTCTTTGAATCTCAAAATATCATATTCCACACCTAAGAATACTGCTCCAGCCCATATACAGGCGATATGGGAAATTTCTAACTTTTAGCTGGTCTAGGAGCAGTGAAGGACCCTGTAGTTGCTCAGAGAGGCACTGCAAGCCATCCTGTTACTTGGACCAAACAATTGAGCAGACTCTTACTGTGTGGAGATTTTGTTAGTGGAAAAAAACACAGTATGGAGCTTATGACGAACAGCAGTGAGAGGACCACAATGCAGATCCCTGGAAATCTGGAGCAAGACCATGCTATCCATACAAGGAAACGATATGCCTTGTAAGAAACAGACATGCAATGGATCCTTACTAGAGATGAATGTATGAAAACAGGCAAGCTTTCCCTCCCAAGTCATATGGTCAGAAAGTCCCAGCAGTTCATCACAAAATGGAAATGCTATATCCATTATTGAATCCAAGCCATATTTAATATTAGATTTTGATCGAGGCTAAAAGTTACCTTTCTAATTTTCTCCTATAGGCAACAAATATTATCATATGATTTTCTTTTGATAAAGATCAGCTTATTATCCTTTAGGAGCAGGTGTAAAATGCAACTAAATCAATTAATTTTAGAAAACCTTAAAACACCTAATAAGATA
>NW_016808467.1:1241395-1259276 GCF_001698545.2 Rhinopithecus bieti | reverse complement strand
AAAATGGAAATGCTATATCCATTATTGAATCCAAGCCATATTTAATATTAGATTTTGATCGAGGCTAAAAGTTACCTTTCTAATTTTCTCCTATAGGCAACAAATATTATCATATGATTTTTCTTTTTGATAAAGATCAGCTTATTATCCTTTAGGAGCAGGTGTAAAATGCAACTAAATCAATTAATTTTAGAAAACCTTAAAAACACCTAATAAGATATTCATATGGCACAAAAGAATATTATTCCAGCATCAAGTGTTTAAAGTAAGAAATTTCCTCTAAATTTTGAAAATGATTTTTTCATGTTTTAATTAACTTTTAATCTTATTTTAATATTCTAGAAGTATGCTTATGGATAAATTATTTCTGTAAATACTATGCTTAGACATTTTATTTAAAATATTAAATAATTTATCTTCAAGTATGCTTAAGATATATATTTCTTGGAGATCTCTGCTTAAAATGTTCAGTACTTTTGACTTTTATACTTATGTAATGTAATTGTAATGACTTTTATTACCCTTGTCTATTCTAATCTTTGTCAGTTTTATATTATTTTGAAGCGATTAATTTTTCTCCTTAGCATAGTTCATAGTTTCCTACTTTTTTGCATGCCCAGTAATTTTGTTGGATGCCAGACATTGTAAATTTTATCTTGTTTGGTGCTGAATAGTTTTTATTTTCCAGTAAATATTCTTAAGTTGTATTCTGGGACACAGTTAACTTACTTGGAACAGTTTTATTCTTTCTGGCATTTCCTTTAAAATTAGTTTGATGGAACTACAGCAGCATTTACTCTAAGGCTAATTACTTCCCTTTAATGAGGTGTCCCCTCAAAAAAGATTTATTAGAAGTTCTAACACCTAGTACCTCCTAACATGACCTTATTTGGAAGCAGTGTCTTTGCATATTTAACCAGGTTAAGATGAGGTCGTTAGAGTTGGCCCTAAGCCAGCATGACTGGTGTCCTTATGAAAAGGGGAAGTGTGGACGTAGACATACAAAGGGCTAAGGTGGCCATGTGAAGATGGACGTAGAGATAGGAGTTATGCTGCCACAAGCCAAGGAATGCCTGAGACCACCAGAAGGTATGAAAGAGATATGGAACAGATTCTCCCTCATAACCCTCAAAAGGTTGTAAACACATTCATTTTAGACTTCTGACCTCCAAAACTGTAAAACAATAAATTTATGTTGTTTAAGCCACCCAGTTTGTGGCACTTTGTTACTGCAGGCCTAGGAAACTAATACATGAAGCAAGGCTTTCTGAGCATTCTACCCAATGCCCTGTGAACAATTAGTTTTTTTCAGTCTGACTATGGCAATGGGCCATATTCTTAGCTGTCTCTGAGGTCTGACTACTGTTGCCTCAAATCCTTTGAGGTGGTTATTTCCATAGCCTTGAGTAGTTTCCTCTCATGCACGCATTGATCAGTATTCTGCCAAATATTCCAGAGGACCCTTTGCAGACCTCTAAGTTTTCTCTGTGTAGTTATTTCTCTGAGGTACTTTGTTCTGCAAACTGTAGCAATCTTGGTCTCCCACTAAGTCTCACATCTGCATCTTTAACTGATAGAGTCCGCTGTTCTCCATCTGGTTCCCCTCAGTACTACAGCCTGGTGAAGCTCTCAAGACTGAAAGCTCAAGGTGAGCAATTGTAGGGCTCACCCCATTATCTCTCAATGATTACTGTCTTTCCTTCCCTCACATCCAATTTCTTGAAAACTACTGTTTTATATATTTGGTCTAGTTTTCTTCATTGTTTCCGCTGTGAGGGTAAATCTCATATAGATAGTATTTGTTTTCATTACTGGCATATTTTTATAAGTTTTCTGCAGTAATTTCCAAGAGTATACAGAATGAAATCATAAACATATACTTCAACACACATCACTGCTTTACTTTAGGAGATTCCAAATAAAATCCAAAATCTATCTTATGTATATAAATTATCTTTCATGGTCCAGTCCATGCCTATTTATATTTGACTGTATTTCTTCTTCAGTGGCTATGCATCAGCTCACTATCTTCCATTTTCTCACACTCACAAGGATGTTTATCTTTGGAGCATATATGCTTGCAATTCTCTAGGCCTGGAATGCTTTTCCTAGATTTTCCCATGTGTACCTGCCTTTCATTTCACAGGTCTTAGCCCAAATATCTACTCAGAAAAGCTTTCACTGAGCTTGTCTAACCTAGCTTACCTACCTAGTGGCTCTGTTACTCTTTGTTTTTTATATAGGTTGGGCATCCCAAATCTGAGAATGTGAAATGTCAAATGCTCCTGAATCTGAAACTTTTTGGGCATTGACTTGATGCTCATTGGAAGAAATGTTCATTGGAGTATTTCTGATTTCAGATTTTTGGATTTGTAAACATAAGCGCACATATTCCCAAATCCAAAAAAATTCCAAAATATGAAACACTTATGATCCCAAGCATTTTGGATAAAAGATATTCAGCCTGTACCATGTTTCACCATCTGTAGTATTATATTTAGTTAGCTTCCCATGTTTCTTTAAAATATAATTTCACTTTCTTATTTGTAGCTATTTCTCCAGGGTATAGATCAGTGTCTGTTGCATGGTAGAGCTCATTAAATTCTTTTGGACACTGGGTAAAATATTTTTTAAAAAATAATGTATGCAGCTATAATGCATTCATCTTCCACTCCCCTGAGTTAATAATAAGTTAATGATGTTTTGCTTTATCTATATTGGTAATATAGAAAGGTAACCTTCATACGTAAAGCATGTTTGATATTGCACACCCTTACACAAAGTGATACGTTGTTACTGTTAAAATAGTTAAGTTTATGTTACCTGCTTATCTGATAGTGGGAAAAAATAAGTTAGCATACATATTCTATAAGAACTAAAAATAAAGTTCTCTCTTGCACTACCTTAAATTGTGTGTCTGGCATTAAATGAAAGAATAGAATATTCAGAAACTTCAGATTTATATAGTAGTGTTTACTATTCCCATTATCAATCATTTCTATAACTAAAATTTCTACTACTTCTCTAAGAGCAAACTAATCTTCAAATGTGACATTTAAGGAAACATAGTTATATGCTTTAGTTGCTGCTCTAAAAATTATAATTATTGAAACACCTCAAGCAACTTATTAAATGAAATAGCATTACATAACTATAGCTACACAATATCAGTCTTAGAAAAACATTATTCTCATATAATATAAATGTGACACAAGAAAATAAGAAAGAACTGTATATGTAAAACACATATGTAAAAACATGTGCTTCTAGATGAAAATTTCAGGTGAAAGAATATTTTAATACAGAATAATGGTGCTTGTAGTGATAGAAGGAAAAGTTGCTATATCTCTTTATGCAAATCACATTTCACAATGTGGACAGGCACCAATAAAATAAGTTTTGTTTAAACTCCTAGTATAAAGTAATACTAATGGGTCATTTTTAAAAACGTATGATAATTTCAAACCCTACAGACTCCAAAAAGGTTTTCATTACAACCACCCAGGGTCTTCTTTGTCCTCAGGCTTTGCCCAGCATCTGAATTTAATGTATGGTGCATAATTTCTATATGTTGAATTTTGCATGTATCGTGGTTAGCAATAAGTAGATCTATATCCACTGATAATTTCACTGTATATCTTCACATTTGATTATTTTCTCAGGAAATAGTTTACTTTTTCACAGGAGATGGAAACATTTCTTGTAGACAGATAATGATATTCATAGTTGATAAATATTGCAACTGGAGTTTTAGAAAGGACAATCCAGATGGAAACTTATTAGATGTATGAACATGCATGAATAAAAAGACATTATATATATATTATACATAAACACATGTATATATGCAGTATCAATATTTATGTATTTATCTCACAATGTGGGTTTAAGTAAATCCTATGATGAATTATGTTTGAAACATAATTATCATTCTTCATTTTCCAACTGCTGTTTATTCCTGTCTAGCATCAATTAATGGCAATTCAAAAACATGTTTAAACATTAAAAAAATTCTGTTTATAAACATGGTGCCAAGTAAGTACCTTTGTGTGTTAATTTTTACCCAAATATTCAGGTATTACTAAACTCACTTAATTCAAGGGACTGGGTCTCTAATATAATCAATTGGCAGAAAGAATGCCATCTTGGAAACCGTATTTACTATTTCATTTCATTTTCAGAGTTCTTAAAATAAAGGTAAATTATTCAAATGCATATTGATGCTGCTGTGACTAAAACAAGTATTGGGTTTATTTTTTGAGTTAAAGTAAGTTAAAGTTTTAAAGTCTTTTTGAAATTACGAAAATAACACTATGTGAACGACAAGCAGTAACATTTAGTTGAACTATTAGGAAAGAAGTTTGTCTTTATTTTGTGTTGTGTTTTGAAAGGTTCTAATTAACCTGTTCAGTTTTGTTTGTCTGCCCTTTAGAGGAATCTTATAAGCTGTGTGAAAAATTGTGGATACGACCTATAAAATGTTTTATAAAATATACAAATATTAGAAAAGTTTTACAGAAGCTTTATTTATTTAGCTTTCATGATTTAAAAAATCCAAATTTATTTAAATGCTCTTATCTTTCTAAAACTGGTATGCTATAATATAGTTAGAATTAAATCTAAGGCATGAGCTCATCAGAAAATCTTTATTATTATATTCTGAAGAACATACAAAAATTATATAGTTTCATATATACCAACTACAATATTATTGCTAAAGATGAATGTGAAAACTTATTCTTGCCTTCTCTGTCTTCCCCTACTCACAACACACTATATTTTCAATGTGAAATGGTTTGATTTGAATTGCAAATCTTATCACACATATAGTTTTATTCTTTTCTATCTGGATGAGTGACAGTGGTATATAAGAGTTAACAAACCTTATCCAGTCTTAAATACATTTCTGGTATTGAAAGCTAACAGAGCTGAAAGTTGAATGAGAGAAAGCTCAGCTCCTGTATTCATTCTTTTATTTGTGTTCTGAAAGGGCCTTATGGAGGAAACCTGATAGAAATGTCATGGCATTACTAAATAGATCGAAGTCCAAGGTAGGAAAATAAAAGGTTGGCTTTGCTGCTGCTTTTGTCATTTTACAAGCAGTGGATAGTGCTTTCAAATGAGGGCCTGAGGCTATTCCCCAGCCCCTGAGAAGAAGTGAGTCCATCCCTCAATGTTCTACTGAAAGAAGCCTTTAAAGAAACTTTATGTTCCAAGAATACAAATCCCTTCTAAAGATGACAACAAAATGGGGGTGGGGTGGGGGAATCTCAATTAAAGAGGCATGTATTCCTGCACATCGGAATATCCAACACCCACATGAGAGTTGGTCTGGAAAGATTATCATCATGACTGCACTGAAATGTATATTCTGTGATTGCTTGCACTTGGTTTTACTGGAAGATGGGGTTCAATCTTTAAATTGTATGTGAAGTAGAGTGATAATTTGGGTATCACAGGAGATTACAGCTACATTGCTAACATAATGACAGTCAAGTAAGTGAAAACACTACAATGTTTTCTAATAAATTCCTAGAAAAATTAGCAACGTGTTTTTTATTTTAGGTCACAAAGTATAGTAGAAAAGCAAAGTGTTTGGAGTTGTGCAGTCCTGTGTCCATAATCCTGACTCATATCATTTCTAAGTTTCTCCCTTGGACATGTTAGTTAATGTCTGGGCCTCAATTTTTGGCCTTATTAAGTGAGGATAGTAATATGGAGCATATTGAGCCCTCTCAAAGATTAATTGAAATAACATAGGTAAAGCATCAGAACATCTTAAACTCTCAGGAATTAATTTATTTCTCCTCATTGAAATTAATTTGGCTCTAATACAGACAGTTGCATTTACTTTGATTTTTTTAACTGATGACAATTATAGGTTATTCTGGTTCTGTCATTTAGAATAATTAAATATGATTAATCATTTCTTTTACAGAGTATTAATTATTAGTGATTAAATAAAAATAACAATCTGGAGCTCAATTTTCAGGCAGAATAAATAGATGCATACTGTACTTTATTCTCTCTTTAATCACTGAAGCTTCGAGGGGCAAATTAGAATAATATACATCTGTGCAAGAATATGACAATATCTGAAAATAAAGCATTCTTTTGCCTAATAGTGTAACACTGCCACTGCTAATGAGATGATAAAATATTTTAGATTGAGAAAACAAAATAGCTATAGATTTAACCTGAAGTTAATTAAGAAAAATGATGTAGATGCTAGCTCTATGGTTTACATGAGATAATAGCTGTAAACAGGTGTTTATAGGTCCCTTTTCTCCTGAGTCCTGGGTTGCATGTGAAATACCAGTAATATTATTAATATTACCTTCTTCACTTTCAAAAAAGCACTATTATTGTAATTATTAGAAGAAAACATACTTTTTAGTTGATTTGGGGTAAAGCTTTCTAAATATGATTCAAAATCCATATGCAATAAAAGAAATTAGTGATAAAATCAACTCTGTTAAGAAAAAAACCACTGTATGAAAAACACCATAAATGAAGTCAAAAGAAAATGAAAAACTGGAAAAAAGTATTTGCAACATATATCACAGAGAAAGAGATACTGTTGAAAGAATTCTTAAAAATTGAAGAAAAAAGACCAAATCTCAACGGATTAAAAAGAAAAATATGCAGATATTTGTCAACATATACACCAAATATTTCTAAGTACATTAAAAGATGTTCCATTTCACTCTTAACAGAAATGCAAATGAAAACTAGCCCCAGGTACCAGTTTTCACCTATGAAATTTGTAAAACTTCAAAAGCCTGATACCATATTCTGTTGGCAAAGCAGTGAGGACACAGACACTCTCATACAATGCTAGCAAATGTGCCAAATGGTACAATCCTGCCTCCAGGGTTTAACTAGAGACACAGCTAAGTATTGGTCCTACAGATACAACTTCCCAAATATAAAATAGCATATGAACAATTTTATTTACTTAGACATTATTTGCCATCATAAATTATTGGAAACATGAATTTCCATGGAAGCATAAAGAAATAAACAAGCATACAGAATCTCTACAAACTTAACATGGATTGGTTTCCAAGATTTATTGTTTGGTGAAAAAACATAAGGTTCAAATAATACTTCGTAATCCACAATTTTGAAATAAATAAGAAAGCAATATATCTGCTTGCTATTTTTGCGACAAGAAACTTCGGAAAAATAAATCCGGATAATAAAATCATTACCCCAAGTGAGTGGGAAAAAATTGAGTTAATGGGATGGGGTTGAGAGTGAGAATTTGCTGAGCACATTTTTTGCCATGTACAATTTCTTTAGTGCCGTTTTCTAGTTCCCCTTGTAGATATTTTCATCTCCTTGGGTAAAAGTATTCCTAGGTATTTTATTTTTTGGCTATTGGAAATGGGATTTTGTTTTTGAATTGGTTCTTAGCTTGAATGTGATTGGTGCATAGAAATTATACTGCTTTTTGTTCATTGATTTTGTATGCTGAAAGTTTACTGAAGTCATTGATCAGTTGCAGGAGTCTTTTGGCAAAATCTTTCTGGTTTTCTAGGTATAGAATCATATCATCAGTGAAGAGAGTTTGACTTCTTCTTTTCCTATTTGGGTGCCTTTTGTTTCTTTGTCTTGCCTAATTGCTCTGTCCAGAATTCCCAGTATTATGTTGAATAGGAGTGGTAAGGGTGGGCAGTATTCACTCCTTACCTGCAGTTTTGCTTTCTGCAGTTTCAGTTATCTCCAGTCAACCACATTCCTGAAATAAGCAATTCATAAGTTTCAACTTGCATTCCATTCTGAGTGATGTGATGAAATTTGCACTGGCCTGCCCATCCTGCCAAGGACATGTATCATTCCCTTTGTACAACAGATCCACACTGCTGACACCACCCACCTTTTAGTCACTTGGTAGCCCTTGTAGTTATCAGACCTACTTTCTCATGGCATTGCTTGTGTTCAAGTAAACCATTATTTTACTTAATAGTGGCCCCAAAGTGCATCAGTAGTGATGCTGGCAATTCAGACATGCCAAAGAGAACCTGTAAAGTCCTTCTTTTTTAAGTTGAAAGGTAAAGGTACTCAATTTAATGAGGAAATAGAAATCTTATGAGAATGTTGCTAAGATTTAGAGTAAGAATAAGTCTTTTATCTGTACATTTGTGAAGAAGGAAAAAAAAATCATGTGCTGTTTTTCTGTGACACCTCAAACTGCAAAAGCATGATAAATGCTTAGTTAAGATGGAAAAAGTATTACATTTGTGGGTAGAACACGAACAGGAATGTGTTCTGATTGATGACAATCACATTTAGTACTATCCACAGTTGTACGCATCCACTGGGGGTCTTAGAATGTGTTTCCCAAGGATAAGGGGATTCTGCTGTATAATTTTTTATATACAGTGACTTTTGAATCATGTTAATATTTCATATATTCAAAAATAAAACAAAATCATGAAAGATAAAATTGGCAACCCCAAATTACATCTGAACAAAAGCAAACCTAACTCTATTTGAAATAAATAACACACACAAGAAAAATAATGAATTCAAGTTACTTTTGGACAGACTACTCTAACAGTATATATTTAGTGGTATCTGCTCTAATTATAAAAATAATCACAAAGGAAGTGCTTAGTTGATTTGTTTATAATTGTGGTATAAATATAGTTAATCTAAAATTCTTTTACTTTCACATAGGATGGGGCACATAGGTAAATATAGTTGACCCTCCATATCAATTGGTGGGTTCTGCATCTGTGTGTTCAACAAACTGCTGATTGACAATATTCTGCCAGGCATTTTTATAAGATAATATGTTTTGTATTGGTTTCTTACAAGAAAGTTGGTAACATGAAATGCAGAAATTATAAGTTTTTAAATTATATGTTTTATTTATATATTTAAGTATATTATACACGTTTTTAAAGTATGTATAAAACATGTGACAGATAATATGTTAATTTCTTTATACTTTAAAGAGATTTTGCAAACCAAGAAACTGATATGAATGTCCCAAAAGGAAAAAAGCAAAGGAGATAAAAGAAACATTACATAAAAGCAATTAAAATGACTGAAATAAGTAGGGGGAAAGTTTAAACTGACTAAATAGCAAAGGAACACAGTTAAAAAGCAGTTATAATTCCTCATCTTTGGCTTAATAAATATTAAAATAATAAAAACAAACTAGTTAATATTAATTAAGGTTCACACTAATTACATGTTAGATATTTAGGTGGGACTTTAAATTGGTATAAACTTCCAAGCAATTTATACGGGGTCCTAAAAAATATATATAATCTTGACTAAATAAGTTCATTGCTTAGAAATTATCTTAAATAAATATTCACGCTAATAGATGAAAGATGCAGATGTAGGAGGATCCCTGGAGAATCTCCGACCTGCCCCACAAGGGTTTACATCAGATGTTTTAATACATATGAGGGAACCTGCCCAGGGTCTTATTTGGAGATGCTTGCAACAGACTGGGGCCTGGCATGCACACTGGGAGAATGGGGTGGAGCCATCAGGAATTTGCGCCTTCTGCAGAGGAGCCTGGCCTTGTCAGCTCATGTGTGGTGGCTTAGCATTCAATCTGTGAGGTGGGAGGCTATTGGCAGAACCCCCCATTTTTTTTCTTTTTTCTTTTTCTTTTTATGAGCGCTTTCTTTTAATAAATTCTGCTCTCCTCACCTTTCAATGTGTCCACGTGCCTAATTTTTCCTGGTCATGAGACAAGAACCGGGATATTAGCTGAGCTAAGAAGCAACAAATCCTGCACCAATGCTTTGTTCAAAGATAGAGTTATAATGTTATTTTTCCAGCATTGTTTGTATTATCAAAAAATTGTAAACAACTCAAATGTTCCAAAATGAAAACTAATTAAGCTAGTCATTGAACATCTATACAGTGAAATACCATGCAGCCATTACCAATTGCACTAAGGAAACATATCTATATTGTACATTTTTACATTTTAAAACATAATAAATTTTAAAAATATAATCCCAGCCATGAACAGTGGCTCACACCTGTAATCCCAGCACTTTGGGAAGCCAAGGCAGGTGAATCACTTGAGGTCAGGAGTTTGAGACCATTCTGATCAACATGGTGAAACCTGTCTCTACCAAAAAAATACAAAATTAGTCAGGCATGGGGTGCATGCCTGAATTCCAGCTACTTGGGAGGTTAAGGCAGGAGAATTGCTTGAATCTGGGAGGCAAAGTTTGCAGTGAATGGAGACTGCATCACTGCACCCCAGCCTGGGCAACAAGAGGGAAAGTCTGCCTCAAAAAAGAAGTATATATATATATATGCCCATTTGTAAATATACATATGTGTTTTATAATATTAGAAAAAAACATTAGACATCTGTATATCATAAGGTCAACAGCACTTGTTTCCAGATCATTGTTTTGGTATACTTTTTATTTATTTTGGGGAATATGTAGTTTTAAAACTTTTATGGTGTTACTTTTGTATTGTAACATATGTATAACTTTTGGACATGAAGCTTAGCTAAATGAGTTTATATTACTTAGCTATAGAAGCTTTCAAAAGAATTTAAAAATTGGAAAGGTAAGTATAAATAAAAAGCATGATAAACAGCAGTGTAACAAACTCAGGTGGAAGGATGTCCTAAAGAGAGACAAAAAAAGATTAGGGGTAAATCTCATATTATTTAGCATCTTCAGTAATTATATGAAACCAATAAGAAATAAGGAATAACTAAAAGTATCTAAGAATATACAGAATATACATGAAATGCAGCATTCTAAATGTATTTATAATATATAATGCATGTATATGTTTATATATACAGGCATATCTTGTTTTATTTCTATTTGTTTTATTCCACTTTGGAGATTTTGTGCTCTTTATGAATTGAAGTTTTGTGGCAACTGTCCTTCAAGCATTTTTTGGTGCAATTTTTCCAACAGCATGTGCTCACTTGGTGTGTCTGTGTCATATTCTGGTAATTCTTGCAATATTTCAAACTTTTTTATTATTATATGTGTTTTGGTGATCTGTGATCAGTAATCTTTGATGTTAAACTATTGTCATTATTTGTGAGCACCAAAATTGAGCCCATATAAGACAACAAACATAATCGATAAAGGTTGTGTGTGTTCTGACTGCTTCACCAAGCTCTTCCCCATCTGTCTCCTTTTCTCAGACATCTCCATTTCCCAAAACATAATATTAAAATTGATCCAATTAATAACCCTACAATAGCCTCTACATGTTAAAGTAAAATGAATAGTTGTACTTATTTCACTTTAAAACAAATGCTAGAAATGATTAATCTTAGTGAAGAAGTGAGCATATTGAAAGCCAAGATAAGCCAAAAGCTAGGCCTCTTGTGCTGAACAGCCTAGTTGTGAGAAGAAAAGCTCTTGAAGGAAATCAAAAATGCTGTCCCGAGAACACACCAACGCTAAGAAAGTGAAACAGGCTTGAAAGTGAAACAGGCTTGGAGAATGTTTGAGTGGTCCTGATAGATCAAACAAGCCACAACATTCTCTTAAGCCCAGGTCTAATCCAGAGCAAGGCCCTAATTTTTCTCAATCCTATGAAAGCCTAGACAGGTAAGGAAGCTACAGAGGGAAAGTTTGAAGCTAGCAGAAGTTGGTTCATGAAGTTTAAGGAAAGAAGCCATCTTCATACATAAAAGTGCAAGGTGCAGCAGCAAGTGCTGACATAGAAGCCGCAGCAAGTTCTCCAGAAGATCAAGCTAAGATTACTGATTAATGTGACTACACTAAACAATAGATTTTCAATGAGACAAAAAAGCCTTCTATTGAGGAAGATGCCGTCTAGGACTATCATAGTTAGAGACAATAAGTCAGTATGGGGCTTCAAAGCTTCAAAGGACAGGCTGACTCTTATTAGCCTGTAATGTAGCTGGTGGCTTTAAGTTGAAGGTGATGCTCATTTACCATTCTGAAAATTCTAACACCCTTAAGAAGTATGCTAACTCTACTTGCCTCTGTTCTATAAATGGAACAGTAAAGCCTGAATGAGAACACATCTGTTTATAAGATGGTTTACTGAGTATTTTAAGCCTTCTGTCAGGACCTACAGCTTGAAAAAAAGAAAAAGAAAATTCTTTTCCAAATATTATTGTTCAATGAAAATACACCTGGTCACCCAAGGGCTCTGATGGAAGTGCACAAGATTAATGTTGTTTTCATGTCTGCTAACCAAACATCTGTTTTTCAGCCCATAAATCGAGGAGTCATTTCAGCTTTCAAATTCTTTTTTTTTCTTTTTTTTTTTTTTGTTGAGACGTAGTCTCACTCTGTTGCACAGGCTGGAGTGGAGTAGTGTGATCTCGGCTCACTGCAAGCTCCACCTCCCAGGTTCATGTCATTCTCTTGCCTCAGCCTCCTGAGTAGTTGGGACTACAGGCACCCGCCACCACACTTAGCTAATTTTTTGTATTTTTAGTAGAGACCGGGTTTCACCGTGTTAGCCAGGATGGTCTCAATCTCCTGACCTCGTGATCCACCCACCTTGGCCTCTCAAAGTGCTGGGATTACAGGCATGGGTCACCATGCCTAGCCATCTTTCAAATTCTTTTATTTTAGAAATACATTTTGTGCTAAGTGTGGTGGCTCATGCCTATTATCCCAGGACTTTGGGAGGCTGGAACAGGAGGATTGCTTGAGGCCAGACATTTGAGGCTACAGTGAGCTATGATTTCACCACTGCACTTTAGATGGGGCAACAGAGTAAGACCATTTCTGAAAAAGAAAGAAAGAAAGAAATACACTTTGTATGACTTTCTAACTTCCATAGAGAGTAATTCCTTTCCTGGATCTGTGCAAAGTAAATTGAAAACCTTCTGGAAAGACTTCACCATCCAAATGCCATCGAGAACATTCATGATTCATGGGATCACTGAGTGTTTCAAAACTTCAGTGGAGGAAGTAACTGCAAATGTACCAGAAATAGCAAGAGTACGAGAATTAGAAGTGGAGCCTGAAGATGTAATTGAATTGGTTTCATTTCATGACAAAACTTTAAGGTATGAGGAGTTGCAAAGAAACTTGCTAATCTATGGATTTCTTGAGATGGAATCTACTCCTGGTGAAGAGGCTGTGAACACTGTTGAAACAACAAGAAATGATTTAGAAAATTACATAAACTTAGTTGCTAAAGCGGTAGCAGGATTTGAGAGGATGGACTCCAGTTTTGAAAAGAAATTTTCTACTGTGGATAAAATATAATCAAACAGCACCACATGCTACAAGAAAATTTTTATAGAAGAAAGCATCAATGGATGTTGTAAATTTCATTGTTGTCTTTTATTCAGAAATTGCCACAGTCTCCCCAGCTTTCAGCAACCACTAATCTGATCAGTCAGCTGCCATCAACATGGAGGTAAGACCCTCTACACACAAAAAGATTACTACTTGCTGAAGACTCAGGTGATTGTTCTCATTTTCTGGCAATAAATAATATTTGAAGTAGTTACACTTTTTACATATAATGTCATCATACACTTAATAGACTAGGGTATAGTGTAAACATAATTTTATATGCATCAAGAAACCAAAAAACATATTACTTACTTTACTGAGATATTGTGGTGGTCTGGAATAGAACCTGCAGTATCTCTAAGGTATGTCTGTTTTCATATCCATACATGTGTAAAGGTGTTTGTGCTAAGAGAGACATAAAGGAAAGACTTCAAAATTTTGAAAGAATAGTTTTAAAGTAGAAGACTAGAAACTCAATAAAAATGCTGCTTAGTGGATGGAAAATCTTCAAAAGTGGCCAATTTAATCCTTCTAATAAATAATGTCTTGTCATAAGCAGTTATTTTTTATAAATATCTTTTATTTTTTCTTCCTCCTCAAAGAATGACTGTTCACTCTTTCAGAATTTCAGAATTTTTCTCATATTTGAATAAAGTATCATATTAGGTATCTTGAGTAATGAGATTTTTCACTGAAAAAATGACCAAGTTCACAGTCAATAATTCTAAGATTTATTCAAAGATCATATAATTATATAATTCAAAGATTATATATATAAGCAATCCTCCTGTTCCAGCCTCCCAAAGTCCTGGGATAATAGGCATGAGCCACCACACTTAGCACAAAATGTATTTCTAAAATAAAATTCAAAGATTCCTCCATTGAAAAAAAAATTAGGAGTTCTAAGCAGAATTTGCTGTATGTGCCAGAGTACTAGCCCCATGAGGGCAGGGTTTTTAACTTTTGTTTACTGCTGTATATCTAGTAGTCTTTAACATTCTGTTTTATACAGTATTCCTTTTCATTACATTCTGTTTTATGTACAGTACATTACTTTTTTTTCCAGATTGTAGTGTTACTCTCTACAATCCTCTTATCCTATGCCTTAACAGTTCTTTCTAGTCTTTATTATAAAGGAAAAGAGAATCAAACAGAGAATAATCAATTTCAATTTCAATGTTTATTTTTTTCTTTTTAAGATACCCCTAAACATATATAATTACAAAGTTACCTAATATTTTAATGCAGAATTTAATTAATATAATAATGACTACAGGTTTCAAAATACCATTAGGATTGAACCAAAGAGTTGCAGCATCTTCGGCAAGTTCAATGAATAACTACTGATGATGTTTCAAACTGTACCCAACTAGTAACTTTTTTTGATGATTAAGGTCAGGGTGGACTTTTATGTTATATCAGAGGAAGGAAAAGTTACAGTCTAAAGACTGACCTCTCTTGGTCTGTGAGAAAATAACAAATTTCATCATCAATGAAGATGATGCCAACAGGAATAATAATCACAGCATACACATTTGGAGGAGCTCCTATGTTCTGGGTGCTCTGCTCAGAAGTTGTACCATCAATAATCCTCCCAACATTGCTCCAGGTTGAGTACAGTTAATACCAGTTTGGATATGAGTAATCCAGGTAGAGATTATGTAATTTACTCAAGTATGAAACAGAGACAGAAATCAAATTTGGATATTTTAAATTCTAAACCCATATCTTTTTAGCTCTGCTATTTTCTCCTTCTAGCAGAAATAAGAGAGTTAGATGGTACTTCCAAGTTTTGAAAAATTGATTACAATGCATATAATAACTAAAAATAAACTAAATGAAACTCTTATACTTTCAGTCATGTTACATTGCATTGCATATGTTTTTATTCATTTTAAGATAGTGTTCAGGAGTGCCTTAGGGAGACAAATTAGAATTGTGGTTAATTTAGGACTCTGACTTTAGAAACAATGATTAATCCACTTCACCTTATTCACATAATTGTTACTAACTTTCAATAATTAAATGCATATACCTGTAAAGTACAAGTCTTTGTCTAAACTTTTAAAGTTTCTTGTATAGCCTTATATCCTCTAATCTTGACTCTATAATAGTTTTGCAACTACTGATCAATAGCTACAATGAATAGGAGGTAAAATTATCTTTAAAAAATCTCTACACTATATATATTATATAAAGAACCTCTTCCAAGATAATAAAATAATATTTTATGTCATTCATTGGTTAATCTTTGTAAATATTGAATGCCAGTTTTAAAAACTGTCAAGATGAAGATGTTAGTTGTATCTTGAATAAAGTTAAAATGTATGAAATATTTGATAATATTATTCTTTCAAAATTCAATGTTTTTATTATCTTACATGATCCCATAATCCAGGGCTAAGTTTGTTATTATAAAAATAGAACTTATTAATTACATCAGAATAAAACAAAGCAAATTGTCTCATCTGAGTTTTTAGTTTGTGCTTGTGTCAATTTCAGTAAAACATTGCTCAGTGAAAACTCTAAAGTCAATCACACTTATCTCTCCCAAAAAAGTATAATTAGGAAGCATAATAATTCTTTAAAGAACTAGTTCTTGGTAGAAATTTTATTTTAGTTTTTTGATGTATTGTCAACATTTGGCTCTAATTACAAATTCTTATAATTTATTTTAGATTTTGAATTAACATTTAAATATTGAACACACTAGGATTAGTTGGTTAACAATTTTTCAGGCTTAGGAAATTTTGGGTAAAATTCCCAATACAAATATATGAACAACATCAATGTTATGCTTTTGATACACCATCAGAAGAAAAACAACTTTTGAATGTCTCTGTAAACACAGGTGTACGTAGTGCATTGAGGAAGAAGACTCTCCAGAAAGTTCTACCCAACTTTTGATTAGCCTGCAAGTAACCATTTGATGCCAGGATAGAATCTCTAGCTTCTTTGCACACTCCTCTGGTTAAGAACAAAGCAGTTTTGGGGTCCGTTCCAAGATGGCTGAATAGGAGCAGCTCTGGTCTGCAGCTCCCAGCATGATTGATGCAGATGATGGGTGATTTCTGCATTTCCAAGTGAGGTACCTGGTTCGTCTCATTGGGACTGGTCAGAAAGTGGGTGCAGCCCACAGAGGGCGAGCCAAAGCAAGGTGGGGCATCGCCTCACCTGGGAAGTGCAAAACGTCAGGGAATTCCCTTTCCTAGGCAAGGGAAGCCATCACAGACTATACAAGGAAAATTGGGACACTGCCACCTAAACAGTGCACTTTTCCAACAGTCTTAGCAAACAGCACACCAGGAGATTATATCTGGTGCCTGGTTTGGAGGTTCCCATGCCCATGGAGGCTTGCTAGCTGATAGTCCAAGATCAAACTGCAAGGGGGCAAGCCTGGCTGGGGGAGGGGCATCCGCCATTGCTGAGGCTTGAGTAGGTAAACAAAGTGGCAGGGAAGCTTTGTTTCCTGGGTGGAGCCTGCTACAGCTCAACGAGGCCCGCCTGCCTCTGTAGACTCTACCTCTGGGGGCAGGGCATAGCTGAACAAAAGGCAACAGAAACTTCTGCAGACTTAACTGTCCCTGTCTGACAGTTCTGAAAAGAGCAGTGGTTCTCCCAGCATGATGTTTGAGCTCTGAGAACTGACAGACTGCCCCATCAAGTGGGTCCCTGACCCCTGTGTAGCCTAACTTGGAGACACCTCTCAGTAGAGGCCAACTGACACCTCACACAGCCAGGTGCCCCTCTGAGACAAAGCTTCCAGAGGAAGAATCAGGCAGCAATATTTGCTGTTCTGCAATATTTGCTGTTCTGCAATATTTGCTGTTCTGCAGCCTCTGCTGGGGATACCCAGGCAAACAAAGTCTGGAGTGGACCTCTAGCAAACTCCAACAGAACTGCAGCTGAGGGACCTGACTGTTAGAAGGAAAACTAACAAACAGAAAGGAATAGCATCAACATCAACAAAAAGTACATCCACACCAACACTCCATCTCTAGGTCACCATCATCAAAGACCAAAGGTAGCTAAAACAACAAAGATGGAGAGCAACTAGAGCAAAAAAAGCTGAAAATTATAAAAACCAGAGGGCCCCTTCTCCTCCAAAGGATCGCAGCTCCTCTCCAACAGAACAGAGCGTTTGTCTTTGACAATTTTACAGAAGTAGGCTTCAGAAAGTCGGTAATAACAAACTTCTCCAAGCTAAAGGAGGATATTCAAACCCATCACAAGGAAGCTAAAAACCTTGAAAAAAGATTAGACAAATGGCTAACTCGAATAAACAGCATAGAGAACACCTTAAATGACCTGATGGAGCTGAAAAGAATGGCACGAGAACTTTGTGACACATGCACAAGCTTCAGTAGCTGATTCAATCAAGTGGAAGAAAGGGTATTAGTGAATGAAGATCAAATGAATGAAATGAAGCTGGAAGAGAAGTTTAGAGAAAAAAGAGTAAAAATAAATGAACAAAGCCTCCAACAAATATGGGACTATGTGAAAAGACCAAATCTACACCTGACTGGTGTACCAGAAAGTGATGGGGAGAATGGAACCAAGCTGGAAAACATTCTTCAGGATATTATCCAGGAGAATTTCCCCAACCTAGCAAGGCAGGCCAACATTCAAAT
>NW_016808467.1:1220441-1238025 GCF_001698545.2 Rhinopithecus bieti | reverse complement strand
AATCTACAAAGAACTCAATCAAATTTATGAGAAAAAAACAAACAACCCCATCAAAAAGTGGGCAAAGGATATGAATAGACACTTTTCAAAGTAAGACTTTTATGCAGCCAACAGACACAAGAAAAAATGCTCATCATCACTGGTCATCAGAGAAATGCAAATCAAAACCACAGTGAGATACCATCTCACACCAGTTAGAATGGTAATCATTAAAAAGTCAGGAAACAACAGGTGCTGGAGAGGATGTGGAGAAATAGGAACACTTTTACACTGTTGGTGGGACTGTAAACTAGTTCCACCATTGTGGAAGACAGTGTGGCGATTCTTCAAAGATCTAGAACTAGAAATACCATTTGACCCAGCCATCCCATTCCTGGGTATATACCCAAAGGATTATAAACCATGCTACTATAAAGACACATGCACATGTATGTTTATTGCGGCACTATTCACAATAGGGAAGACTTGGAACCAACCCAAATGTCCATCAATGATAGACTGGATTTAAAAAATGTGGCACATATACACCATGGAATACTATGCAGTCATAAAAAGGATGAGTTCATGTCCTTTGTAGGGATATGGATGAAGTTGGAAACCATCATTCTGAGCAAACTATCATAAGGACAGAAAACCAAACACCGCATGTTCTCACTCATAGGTGGGAATTGAACAATGAGAACACTTGGACACAGGAAGGGGAACATCACACACTGAGGCCTGTCGTGGGGTGGGGGAATGAGAGAGGGATAGCATTAGGAGAAATACCTAATGTAAATGACGAGTTAATGGGTGCAGCAAACCTACATGGCACATGTATACATATGTGACAAGCCTGCACATTGTGCACATGTATTCTAGAACTTAAATTTAAAAAATTAAAAAAAAGAACAAAGTAGTTTTAACTAGATAGCCATATGGTGACATATCTTAAATATGTAATTTTCCTAGCTCCATTAGCTCTTGAGCGGTTCCATTTTCTAGCTCCATTACCTGTAGGGTAAATATAACACTTATATTTTTCTTAAGTGCAATAAAAATCTTGCAACCTCTAGAATTAATTTTACCTTCATAATGTATCTTACCTTGACTTTATTGTTAATATTAATGAATTCTGTAAAGAAAAAAAACCTCAGAGTTACAAACTTTTCCTGGCCATTATATGATCATATTCTAAATTTTTGATTCTTTTGTTTTGCTCTTCCTATAATTTAAAATTTACAATAACACAGGTTTACATTTCTCTGCTTTCTGATGTCCTAAATGATAAGCACATCAGCTTGCTTTGTCCATAGCATGTCTTGCTCTACAGTGGTGATGCTGGCAACCACAGTCTCCAAGAAAATGATCTTAGAGTAAGGCAGACCACCTGCAATGTTTCTAAAATGATGCTTGTTTCTTCTAACATAAAATATGATGACATTTTATCAATCTTTAAAATAAAAATGTTAAAATATTCTAACATTTCCTTCTCCTTGATATGATTTACACTTTAATTTGTCTCAGAGATCTTGTCTAATGGGTGAAAAATACAAAAAACCTGTTGGAAATTTAGATTCACAATATAGGATAGAAAACTACCTAGAAATACATTTGCTTAAGCAACGTTAAGAAGAAAAAAAAACAATCCCAAAAGTTTACAGTAGGATAGGTCTAGTCAGAGGCATTTGTAGCATGGAATCTGCCACTTCCTAGCTTGTGACATATTGGGAAAATGACAATCTCTTTACCAACAAATAGGAACTCCTACTTTATTAGTTTTTTACCGGTGCATAAGAAATTGCCACAAATTTATTAGCTTAAAAAAACACCCATTTTACTACATTAATAGGCACACACTAGGTGATGTTTACATGTAGACAGTTTTTATTTTATTAAAGGTGTATTTGTGTTTAGATACTGATACTGAATAAAGAAGTACAAATAGAGTGAGTCCGTCAAAGTGCTTAACCCACTTATGATTCACGTAATCAAAGATGAAGTGTGAGATTTCTTTCCTAGAACAGGTATTGGAAAACTTTTTCTCTACAGGGCCAGATGGCATAGTAAATATTTTAGACTTTGTAGGCCGTAGGGTTTTACTGACACTTTTACTTATGCTATGGTCATAGTAAGAAAGCAACCTTAGTAAATAAGTGAAGAGAGATCGCTGTGTTCCAACAAAACTTTATTTACAAAAACAGGCAGCAGGCCAGATTTGGCCCCCAGACTGTAGTTTGTCCATCCCTGTTACAGAAAACAAAACAAAAAACAGAAATAAAACAAACAAACAAACAAAAAAAAAAAACAGAAAATTGGGAAGTGTCTTTGCTAGTTTCAGATTTTACCTATATTAATTGATCTTTTTTGGAAAAGACTATCATGTTGATAAATCTTCACCATATAACCAATTATCTAAAGTACTCTTAGCTTTGTAATACATGTTTCTATTATAATTAGTTTGGGAAAAATAGTTTTCCTTGAGAAAAAAGAACATGAGAAACTTGAAATTTTAGTTTTGCTCCTTTTCTGGCAAGAAATAAATTTCTAATTTCCACTGAGGAAAAATTTTTCTCCACCTAGAAGCTGTAGATAGAAAGTTGTCTTTTATGAACATTCATTGTTGTGACAGTGATTCATTGGAAGTGTTTGACATCCAAAGAAGAAAACAAATTATACCAAAAACAGACCCAAGGCCATTCTGTCATTCAAAGTTAGAACTTTTTTTGCAAAAAGCATTTTATTGTTCCCAGGCCACTATTCCTTGATGTGAACACTCCCATTGGCATAAACTCTGATTGGATAATGTGGTTCAAAGTCAAAATTAATAGTTCAGAAATAGTATCACTTCATTTTATTAATTAATTTGTTGTATTTTGTGGGTTTTTTTCACATCTGATTTAATGAATTAGCTTGTTTTTCTTTACTTCTTTCTTAGCAATGAGCAAAGACAAAGGCAGATGGGGGATAACAAAAAATGAAATGAATATTAAACTTCTGTGTTTGCCATAATTGTCTAGTTTAGAACACAGGAAAATTGAGGCTAAATTCCATCATGTTTAAAATAACTAAAAACAGTGTTTTAGTTTGTTTTGAAGGAAGATATAACTATTGAAGGGACATGAAATTCAGTAATCTGCCTTAGGATTCCTGATGTGTGTAGCTAATTGTGAAAAAAAATATTTTTGTTTAAAAATTGTGGGTTTTTTCATATTCAAATTTTTATTGATGTATAAATTGTTAAAATGTATTTGGAAGCATTTTAATCATAAACGTGGCAAATTTTTCTTGATGTTCTTTACTTATTCTAAAACTGTAACTCTTACAATTGCTTGTATAATTAAAATGCTTCTCTGTTAACCATGTGTAAGACAGTCATCCCAAAACATCACAAGTCTCAAAAAGGGAAATAGTCCTTTGATAGGAGCACTCAAAAGTCCCTAGAAAAATCAGAGTGGAAAATGAAGCAAGAACCCTAGAAAGTGAATCTTGGAAGGCAAAGATCAAAGGTCTATTTTCACGTATTTTCTAACAAACAAAAGCTAGGATACATGTACAAAGGCATTCTAAAAGATCAGGAGGACAAAGGCAAGACCCAGTAATGTTAATCAAGAACAAACTATAGGCCTTACAGAAATTTTTGGTGTGATTCTTCTACTATTTTTTTAACTTCTGACACATATAAAATGTCTACATGCAATTCTCTAACCCTTTAGCTACATATCCAAAAATTGTAAGGATACTTTGAAAAGTGATATCTCTTATGCAAACCACCAACTTGAAAGGGCTTTTATTTGAAAGTGTTTTCTTTTGTTCTAAGCTAAAAATAATAAAATGATGGGCTGAGCACAGTTTCAAATTGAAGTTAAGCATCAGGAGACTGTTTCAAATTAAACATGAACCTCTCCAAACGTAGCCAGCATGAAGACATAAGAGTCATGCACCTCCGTGAGAGCGCACACACTCACAACAAACCCCTTCTTGTTTACATGCCTGTTAAAGGTTCCCAGCAGCTGAAATTATTTCACTCAATTTGATTCCATCCCCATTCTCCATGGCTCATTTACCAATTCCTATACAGGGCTATTCATGCTCCTTGGGAGAAAGTGAAGGTGAATATTGTATTTACAAAGGCTAAACTCAGACATAAAGGATTTCAACAATTGCTGCCACAATTCAGATTCCACAATTCCCCTTAAGATTATCTTCTCTATGGAGAAGCTAGAGCTAAGCATTGAGTTCGTTATTTCAAACTCTCAATGACCAATGACGAGGTAGGTTGAGGATAAAGCTTCAAACAAGTCAAAGAGGTCAGATTCCCAGGTCTGAGGTTCTATTATCAGACATGAGGCCTATGATGAGTAGCATCAGTACTTTCAGTTATATGACAAGAAAATTTAGCATATTGAGCACTGCTTGCAACTTCTAAAACCTAGTTCTTATCTGCTAGCTGCTTGCAAAAATAAATTGGCTTTAATTTATGAAGATTTTGCTTATTACTAAAACATAATTCTCCTTATCATAATAAATAAATGTAGTTAAATCAAGAGCTGCTTTTGCCAAATCAGTTTATATTGTTAGAAGTCAGAATAGTGTGTAAAGTTTGGAGTGGGTAGTGACCTGGAGGGAACACCAAGGAGGCTTCTGAGGAGTTAGTCACACTCTTTCATGAGCAGAGTGCTGACATCAGAGATGTACGCTAACAAAATGTGACATTTTGGACATTAGAATTTGTGTATTTTCCACATTTATGTTTTGCCTTAATAAAAAAATTACTTAAAAACTTATAGCACTTTTGACTTCTGTGAGAATAGGTTATGTGATGCTGGATAATCAAAAGCACAACTCCATGTTATATAACCTGTGCCCCACTGTGAAACTGGGATGGTGAGAGTGGGCATGTCTTTTGCTTCACGAAAGTTCTTTCACTATTTTCCCTTCAAGTAGGATATAGGCGTTTGGATTGTGGTCGACTGATGGCAGAATTACTCTTTTTTCTTCTTTTAAAACTTGAAATACAGTTATAGGATATTACAAATAAATCAAAATATTTTATACTGTATATAACATACATTTTTATAGATCAACATATATATAGTGATACACACACACACACACACACACACACACACACACACACACACACACGAGGGAAGTCCTGTAACTCTGGTCAAATCTTTATAAGTAGAAAAGTAGTTACATATTCTTGCCAGCTGTACTTGTTGATATCATTGCTTGGAAAAGCTATGAACTGAGAAAAGACAAAGTTCACTATTCTGATATAAGTTGGCCTGGGGTTGAGAAAACCAGATCATGTATTGCTAAAATTCTTCTTGCCATTACTCATGCCAGAAAGTCTGGTTTTACCCAGAGGAGACAGAAGAACAGTAATCAACATTATTAATACATGAATGAATCCATATTAAATACAGCATTCACATTTTCTCTGTTCCTGTTGTGTATTTGATCTTTTAAACAATGTCAAATGATGAAGATATGTAAATATTTCAACAGCAATTGTTTGGTTTATTTTCTTTGGCTTCTTACAGTTTTGCATATATACTTTTGATGTAGGATAGCACATTTTTGAATGTATATAATGACTGTATCTGCATTAGAAATTATAACTTTTCTCAAAATAATTATCCATCTGTCTCAATTAAGGCTAGGAGGCTTCAGTTTCACTTAACTCTCACTCAGTCATTCAGGCTTACTTGGAAATTGAGGTATTGAATAAAGCGGATGCTGATATTAAGATTGAAGTCATGACTAAACTGAGACAGCAGTGTAGAGACAGTTGATGTACAGAAGGCCCTTGAAAGGGACTTCTCTATAAATTTAAAGAACTACACCAACATAGACAACTTTTCTTCCAGAAAAAAATTGATTATAGAAATATAATTATTTGTAAAGAATTTCAAACTCCTAAATGACAAATAGCAGTCATGCCGTTCATTGGGAATGCTGTGTATCCCTCCATTCTAGGTAATTTCTCTAACATTTAATATTTCTTTTAAAGATGACATAAAATTGTTTCTAACCATTCTTTTCTGAAATATAACAAAAGAAAAGTTGCAGTACATGCCTTGCATAAATAAAACAATTGCTTGAATCTAAAATGAAAAAATGTGTGTGTTAGTTTTTTAATTCATGTCATCGAATATGGAACATCTAGAATCACTGTATCAAAATGCTGAAAATATACTTTTAATTGAATACATTTATTCTTTTACATGAGAAAAAATGCAATGAATCATTATGGAAAGAAATGTGAAATGAAAAGTTAAATTATTAGCTCCAATATTTTAATATATTTAACTGAGAAAAAAAAATAAAATCAATATTTAAGTCAACCTTGAGCAAAAGTGCTATTGTACGTAAATAAATATTTCTACAATGGAAGTTTTCTGCCAAAATGTTCATTTATAATAAATTAATTGGTATTTTTAGTATGGCGGACATACTATGCCATCCTCTAAAGTCTGCCAATATTTACTGAGAAAAACTCCCTAGGCTATACCAAAGTGTAAAAGTAGCAATGTTTTTCTGAACCTAAAAATTGGAAAGCATCTCTTTTTTTTCTCTTGCATAAAATAAGTGCATGCCGCATAGGGGGCTGCGGATAAAATAAATTTTACTGCCTTGAGTGAATGAATATCAAATAAAATAATTGTTTTAAAATCTAGTTGGAAAGTGGTACAAATTGAATTATAATTTAACTGAACATTGTGGAATCACTTAAATAACTCAAGTTTATTGAGAGCGCACAAGGTCAGGTATTTTTGCACAGATCACAATTTGTCCCTACAATGGAATTGTGAGTTTAGCCACTATTATTTTTCCCCATTTACCTATCATAGAATACTAGGGTTAGAATGATTAGGTACTAATATCCAAATTTACAAAGCTATTAATTTTTAGTTGTCTGAAATTGAACCCAAGCAGTTCTAACTTTACAACTTTTACTTTCAACTCTCCTCTATTTCAAGATGAATTGCCAGACTTATATAACATATCAAGTATTTTTCAAAATATCCGACTGTGTAGCAGTAGAAATGCTCTAAGAAATTTTTCTCATTTTGGTTAGGCTATATAAAATATTTTTATTAATAAAGAAGCCAGAGATATAGAATTTGCAGCTGGCTAATAAAACTCTGTAAAATAACCAAATCATTTTAAATTTTTTATTTTTTAAATAATAAATGAAATTTAAAAAAATAATAATTGAAAAGTAAATAGTTCCTAGCTCTTAATTCTAGTGAGAGGAAATATAAAGTAAAGATATTTAAAAACCTACATTATTCTAAAGTCCATGAGCTAAATATAAAACTGTAAAAAAAAAACCCAAAAAACCCAAAAGCACACATGGAAACAATTCCTTCTTAAAAAAACAGCAGCTTGAAAAGAACTACTTACAAATATTGGCTAATCTCACCTAATATTTTAGTCAGAGAAAACTGATGTATTGAGGAGAAAAAAAAAAAATCAACAAAACACTTGGCATAATGTAGATTTTCCAATTACTAAAATTTTCTCTTTCAACTACTTCTGGTGTCTTATGCATGCATCTTAAATGGAATCCCAACCAAAAAAAAAAAAAAAAAAAAAAAAAAAAAAAAAAAAAAAAAAAAAAAAAACACACACCAGAAAAATAGAGAGTACCAAATACAAAGATGATTTGAGACTTTAGCTTATTCAGCAGTATCACATCCCCGCCTTGCCTTACTTCGTAAAATTCCTGCATTTTTATTTGCAAGTTGTAAATTTTCTGCATTTATTTTCTACTCTATAATATTTTGTTCTTAAATAAACCTAACTGTAAGTCACAGTCCCCTCCCATAAACTGAATAACTACAGTGTTTTTTTTTTTCCAAATCCTAATGAATTGATTAGAAATAATGGAATAACAATCCTAATAATGTAGATGCAGGCAAGTTGAATTTGATACAAAGTTAAGCATGCATGCTGTGATTTTTATTCCTGTTAAACACTCCCTGGCAGTTTACAACATTAAAACATTGTGAAAGGGTAAAGCACACTTTGTAGTTCCAACTAGCATAGAAGCCAGCCTCTAGCTCATCAGTAACAATTTCCAGATTACTTTAATAGTATTTTGTTTTAGGGGGAAATTGTACTATGCACTTTTTTTCATTTGGTGTTAGCAGTACAATGGCTAAGGTATGAAACTGGACCTTTACACACACACTATACACAGATGTACCTGATTTAGTTTAATTAAAAAATCATTACTTACAAATGTAAACATCTTAGAAAAGAAGGCTCCCGGAAAGCGGGCCTCATTAACAGATAATTAATTCTAAAAATCTGATTAATATGTTTTACACACTTTTACTTCGATTTTCATAATGTGTACTGTAAAGTTAAGAACTTTTCAAATAATTGGTCTATTTCTTATCTATTTTCGAATACATAAACTGTAAAAAGTAAAATAAATGTGGTTTGCCAGCTGCCTCTTTCCGAATTTCTAAATACATAAGATGGTTTGATTGTATTTCCAAGTAGGAAAAAAAAGCATGTATACTGACAGCTTTTCATGTTGATTAGTTTCTTTAATAAATTACATGAAAATTAATATGGTCCAACTGATTTTAACAAAATACTGAGATCCTGAAAACTAAAGATGAAAATGTTAATTTTAGCAAAGAATGCAACATCAACAAAGTAAGATATATAATGTAGAGATTTTAATATTTATCCAAATTAGCATGCCATGGTTTAACCTGAACCAAATCCTTGAATAATTGGGTACAATCACAGACATTGTTACACAGCGTCTTGGAGAATCAGACACTGGGACTAGCACTTCAATACATGAGTTTCAGGAAAACACAGTTCAACCCATATTTTGTCTAGGGAAAGTTTGCTTATCGTCTTATACTGAAAAAAGCACGTATCTCAAGAAAACGCTGATTAACGCTCAAATATTAGTTCTTTCTTTGGACAACTACAGTTAAATGATATAGATCATATTATATTCTTAGCCTGTGATTAAGAATTGGTAATTAATTCCCGCCTCTACTAAAAAATACAAAAAAAAACTAGCCGAGCCTGGTGGCGGGCGCCTGTAGTCCCAGCTACTCGGGAGGCTGAGGCAGGAGAATGGAGTGAACCCCGGAGGCGGAGCTTGCAGTGAGCCGAGTTCACGCCACTGCACTCCAGCCTGGGAGACAGAGCGAGACCGCCTCAAAAAAAAAACAAAAAGAAAAAAATAAATTAGTAATTAATAAACTCAATCTAAAAAATTAGGATATTCATTTTGTTTTGTAAGCACTATAAATTTCAGAGACTGACTGAAAGCAAAACTATTCGTTTAAATTGCCCTCTGTGCAAAAGATTAAGTCTGAGGCTATTACTCTAATAATGTAAGTGATGCACACTGTACCTTGAAGAGTTGCACTAACTGGTCCAGCTCATTTAGGCATCTGCTGGTAGCGACACTAAAGTCATGATATCATGGACTGTTTTTCTTTGTATCCCCCAAAAGAAAGACAATGCCAGAGATATATTCCTCAAGAATGAAGTATTTTCAACTCACCCATATTAAAAATGCTCTTTTAATTCAAGATTTATTGAGATCATAAAATGAATTATTTTGAACACTGATCAACATCCATGATGTGAATTATGTGTGTTTTCTGAGACTATTCCCAAAGACAAGAAATTATAGATCATATACAATAGTATATAATGCAGTCCTGATAACAATTTCTAATTACGTTTTTGAGACTAAAACTTGTATGGCTGAGGGAAATGTTTACCTTCTGATTTAGACTCCCTTCTTTTATTGTTCTTATTTGTTCTATTTTATCTCTAGATGCTATTCCACATTTTACTCTATTCATAGGCTGTATCAGTTTGCTATGGCTGCCATAACAAAGTGCCATGGACTGGGTGGCTTAACAACAGCAGTTTATTGTCTCAGTTTTAGAACTGAAGAGTTCAAATTCAAGGTGCTGTCTGTGTTGATTTCTTCTGAAGGCTGTGAGGGAAGAATCCATTCACAGTCTGTTTCCTGGGTTTGGGGACAGCTGTCTATTTCCTTTCTTTCTTCATATTGTTTTCCTTGTATGTATGCACAGTACAGTCCAAATTCCACCCCATCCTACTATTTATTTATTTATTTATGTATTTATTTATTTGAGACAGGATCTTACTCTGTCCCTCAGGCTAGAGTGCAGTGGCTCAATCATGGTTCACTGCAGCCTTTACCTCCAGGGTTTAGGTAAGTCTTCCATCTCAACCTCTGAATAGCTGGAACTACAGGCCTGCACCACCATGCCTGGCTAATTTTTTAGTAGAGTTGGGGTGTCATTGTTGCCCAGGCTAGTCTTGAACCCTTGGGCTCAAGCAATCTGTGTGCCTCGGCCTCCCTAAGTGCTAGGATTACTGGCGTGAGCCACCACACCTGGCCCCAAATTTCCCCTTTTCATGAGGATATTAGTCATACTGGATAAGACCCACCATAATGACCTCACTTTAGCTTGATTACCTCTATAAAGACCCTGTGTTCAAATAAAGTCACACTTGAGGCACTGGGGGCTGGCATTTCAATACATGAGTTTCAGGGAAACACAATTCAACTGATAAAGAAAGTAATCATTTAACACTTGAAGAAAATTTCTGTGTGAGAAGGTTTACAATGATAATGCAGAAAATAAAATCTCCCTACTTGCAATTGTTTTAAGTTTGTTATCAATACAAAATTTTCTGGTAACAATTTTTTTTAACTAGTGAGTCTCCCACAGTTCTATTTTGAGCTGTGTCTGAAACCCTTTCTTCTTTCCTTCCGTCTTCCTTTTCTTTCTGTCTTTATTTTCATCTTTTTAGAGGCAAAAGTAAAATAAATAAATAAATAAATAAATAAAACAAAAAACTATAACAAAACAAAATTGGATAAAACAACAAAATAAGCTTAAAGGACAGGGACATCATTTTTCATTCTCTGTAGCTAAGGCCTAGCACAATACATAGTATACAATAGGTGTTAAATAGCCCATTTTAAATGATGAAGTAAAACTAAAATATAAGTCACCAATTATGAGTTAAATGAAATATTCAGATTTCTACAATGTTAATGTTTATCATACTTTCTGCATATATTACTTACTAGCAATATAATTAAAAATAAATAAATGTTTTCATAGTCTCACTTGCCCTGGGTCATAGCAATCACAAAAAACATTTCTTCAGCTTCGTGCCTAAGCACTCTGAAGATACTCCAGCTCACAAAGTCAAAGACTGAAAGAACTGATGGCTAGCCTGTCATATTACAGCTTTGTCAAAGTGTGAGGATTCTCCCACTCCAGTGAAACTAACACCAGTAGTGCTCCTGATACCTTTTAAGAAAGAGATGTTGTAACAAGCTTCTGGCAGAGGGCCACCAGGTTTGAATGCTTGGATAGGCTGTGTCACTATCAAAGTGTACTGAGTAGCGCCTCTTTCTGCTTACCCTTGTGTAGCTTTCTGAAACTAATTTTTGTGCCTCACCCATATTTCCCCTTATGCTTGCCAAGTTCCTCAAGAGACAATTTGGTTTCTTTTTATCCTTCAGATGTGTATGATTGGAAATATTCAAAAGCCCCATGAAAGCCCTATTCTTCTTTACCATAAGTTACATCCCAGTTTCTCTCCTACTTGTTGCATCCTGAAAATGATCTATATCTAGCTGCTATGACTAGTTTACTTTAATTTTTTCATACCTGGAAAGCATTTTCATCTCATCCAATGATCTGTACATCTTTGCATAGATATAACAATTTTAATATTTTAACAGACTAATGACAACTGAATCAATTAATTTGAGTAGTAAAAGAAAAACTACCAGTTTTAACACAGTTTGAAGTATAGCCCTTAACAGTTTTGTTTATGTTTGTCCATTACAACACCTTCAAATTTTAGAAATCCTTGACATGTTCTCAAAAGTATTTTTCTCCCTTGCAACCTTCCATTCCAAAAAATTATTTTATTTTAATGAAAAATTATTTCCATCAGGACAGATGAAAAGTATCACAGTTATCATTATTTTTCTTGTCTGAATTGGCAAATAAATGTGTGGTTGTGGTTCCACGATATTTTACAGCCTCCTCTCCTCTTTTGTTCTGAAATGTTCTTGGATCCAGTTGAAAGAAAATGGCAACATATGGTCCATTAGTTTAAATGAGGTGGGGGAAGAACAGGATGGATTATTAATGATAATAATTTATACTTCCCTTTGCATCTATATGCTGTGGCCTTGATGAGAATTTGGCAGGCCTCACAGTAAAATGAAGTTTAAAGTTAAAGGTTGAAATGTGATGGAAGGATTTTTGAAGCAAAAAAAAGGAAGCAAAGGAAAACTATCCACATTGGATTTTTATGGATTTCCCATCTGTACTTCTGTAATATGATTTGTCTGCTAGCAAATAACATTTCTTGTGTGACATTACAAATATTTAACTAAAATTATTTTTTGAAATGTTTTTACTTTGCTTTATTTTAATTCAATGATTGCTTCAAGTTGTAGTAATTGAAGATGCAAATCTGGTATTATTCTGTATATTTGAAGGCTAGTTGTCCTTCAGCTATCAAAGGAGTAGGTGTCTGTACTTTTTAGAAAACAACTTTTAAAAATAATGAGAAGTTGATGTGCCTAGACTGCCTTGCAGAAAAAATGTTTCCAGTGTTCTTATTTCCTCAGCATACCTGATATACATAAAATAATCCGTTCCTTTTGTGAATTTTCAGCCATATTATATTCCTTTATTTTTTATTCTCTATAACAAGCTCTAAAATTATATAATTATTACTTTTTAAATATTTCTTGATTTAGTATACCCAACATCAGTTCTTTTAAAAAATGTGTAAAATATTACCTACAAAACAAAGTCATGGCCTTCAAACTTGTGCTGTTATTTTAGCAGCAACATCCTTGTTTTTTCTAATGACAAAATGAAATTTCATAAAGAACTTCTACTCGGGTTTAGAAGAGAGTGGAAAACGTGTAACTCTACCACTCATTATCCCCATTTCCACAGCTCTCTCCCTGCCCCTGTCACAGCCCTGAGGCATTTCCCAACAACCCTAGGACTCCTGAGGACTCATTTTGAAGTCTACTATTGCATAAAATGTGAGACTGCATCCATCCTTTCGAGAATTGAAAACTGTTCTCCACAATTAATTGGGGGGAAAAACACCACCAAATCTTATAAGGAGATTTTTTATAAATGTTTTCCTAAAAATTTTCATTGTCAATAGAAATATAAGGCAGTGGTTTGTCAGTGCAAAAACGACCTGGCCAATGACATGCAATTGTGCCCCTTGACTCAGCAAGTCTGAATAACAGTTTAATTTGTTTACAGAGCTATGAGAAATCACCATTTGTGTACTGTATATATTTTATACAACTGGGGAAAAGAGTGTGTGTTCTTCAGAAGACTTGGCAGCACAACTGAACTTTTTCCTTGTTAAAATCATGAATTCTTCTTTTCTTGGCCTTGTGTTTAGGTGATATGGAGAAAGCAAAAATATGACGGTAAATAAGAATACCTAATCACTGGAAAACCCAAAATATATAAATCGTACTTAGCTAAGTGTGACATTTGGAGGACACACTACAAGTTTGTCAACTCCTTTCAAGTGAAATAGAAATATGACTCATATGACAGAGTTAAAACAAAGCCATGAGCCTTATTTTCTTCTTGGCTTGCTGATGTGGTTCAGCATTGTTGTTCCTTCTTGACGAGGAACAAGTTCTCCTGGGTGTAAAACATTAAACGACCTATTCAGGGTCAAATACTAATTCAAATTTCAGCTGCACAGTGTCCTGCTTTCAAAAAATATATAAAATTGTATAAAGATAGAAATAGTTAAACTTAAAAAGTTTATGAAAAAAATAGATCATGAGTTCTTCTGCAATTTAATAACCTGTTCCTAATTTCATGTAATAATTACTTTCTTTGCCAAGTTGGATAGCCTCAACAGCTAGATACTAACTTATGAACTGATTATAATAAATACAGCAAAGCATTTATTAACAGAAACAGGCACAAAATGTAGAATATCATAACGTGTTGACAATAACATAAGCCCAGAAAATAAGCTGTAATTACAATGCATCACAGCCATACACTAATGCTAACATAATACTTGTGGAATCTTTATTGATTCTAGGTAGTATGTTCAAGTTTAAAAAGAAGTGGGAGTTTGCACAATCATGCAGTAAATCGGTTTCTTTCAAAATATTCACTTTAATTTTCTTAGGTACTATAAACAGAATGTTGGTTAGACGTCCCTTTTCCATATATTTGCCAATATTTTGTGAATGTTGAGATTTTTAAGGTTCATTTCAGTAAGAGAAACAAAATAATTAGCTCACAGTATGACATGGAGACTGAAATATTTGCAGGTTAAAAGGAAAATAACTTTTAGTTTACATTTTCACTGTGCTCTCTCAAAGAAAATGGGAGACCAATTAGACCACAATATGAATACCATTAAAAGCCACTAAAAGTCTGCTGAGTCAGTGGAGGATGTGGAATAGTCAGGTAGAGTCAGAAGGCATATACTTAAGTTTTGGTTTAGCGACTTACTTGTGGGATTTTGGCAAGACCCAAAGTCCTTGCAAAAGGAGAAAGACTATTGAGTCTATCTCAGAGAATCCGGGAGGTCAGACTTTAAAAATGCAATGATAGATATCAATATAATAATCCTATAAACTTAGAGATTTTACAAAATCAAGATATTGTTTGCTGGTTATTTAATGTAAAGACTTGAAATAAAGTAACAGAAACATATGACAGCTTACTCTCATTGTGGATCACTTATTTAAGATAATACATAATGTGTATAAAGCAATTAACCATCTGCCACACACTATTCTAATTGCATCACATTAATTAACTTATCAATGTGACAAAGATTTACTTTTATCTCCATTTCACAAATGAGAGCACTATGACAAGGCCAGCTTCTATTAAGTGACAAAGCTAGATTTCAACATGCAAGTTGACCACTGAATCTCTTCCCAAAGCACTCCATACTTTACCAACATTTCTAAGAGGTAACTTTTAAGAGAAAACCTGAGAATAAGGAGAGAATGGTGAGGGGAATTAGAGCAGAAGAGAGATGAGAAACAAGTATCCTGAGATGGGCAAGACACTCCTATACTATTTCTGAGCTGTATGAACTTGGGAACTTTCCCTGTTCTTAAAGGTTTTCTGATATTAAAAAGATGGGACATGTTTTAGCTCCATTATGAAAAGAGGTTGAAAGAGTTCACTCTTGGTGTTACAACAAGTAAAAGCAGGACAGAATGACAATCAAAGCCTCTTCTTTCACCCATCATATAAATGAGGTTGTAGAGCAAACTGTCATACTGAAACCTGGAGAAACAGGCTTATCCAAAGAGATACAGCCAAGATCAACTTACCTGGAATTGAAGTCACTAAGGCCATGAGTTAATAAGAATATTTACCTGGTTATTATGATGAATTGCTGCAGGTCAGGTGTGAACTAGCTTGAAAGTAAAAAACTTTTAGAGATTATAAGATCAGAGAAGTTTCCACAATTTCATTGTCTATGCCTCCAGAAACCCTACCTGGGGCTCTGTCAGGGGTAGGACAGGAATAATCAGTGTGAATGTCCAGTGACTTCATCATAACAAAAACCCACTTTCTAAAGAAGAGGACTCTCCTGGAGCCTTTTCCCAGATGGAGGAACTGCATTTCTCACTCTAGCCAACTCTATACTTCCTGTTTTACCTAAGGGAAACATAAAAAAGAAAACATAAGGAACATAAACAATAGGGGTTAAGACTTCAAAAACATAGATTAGATATGTTGAAGTCAGAGAAGGGAGTAAGAAGTTGTCCTAGTCTATTTTATGTTGCTATAACAGAATATCATAGATTACGTAATTTCTATAGAAAGTGATCTCTTACAGTTCTGGAACTGGAAGTCCAAGATCCGGTGGCCACATCTTTTTGGCATCTGGTGAGGGCTGTGTCCTGTGTAATGACATGGTGAAGAAGCAGAAAAAGAACTGGACACATATGAAAGGGACAAAACATGAGGGAAGCCTCTGTTTATAACAACTCACTCTTTTGGTAACTAATTTAGTCCCACAAGAATGAGAACTCGCTCCTATAAGAATTAACCCAGTCCTGGCCAGGCGCGGTGGCTCAGGCCTGTAATCCCAGCACTTTGGGAGGCTGAAGCAGGCAGATCACCTGAGGTCAGGAGTTCAAGACCAGCCCAGCCAACATGGTGAAACCCCATCTCTACCAAAATACAAAAATTAGCTGGGCATGGCGGCGGGCACCTGTAGTCCGAGCTACCCGGGAGGCCGAGGCAGGAGAATGCTTGAACCAGGGAGGCGGAGGTTACAGTGAGCCAAGATCAAACCATTGCTCTCCAGCCTTCCAGCCTGGGTGACAGAGCAAGACTCTGTCTCAAAAAAATAAAAAAAATAAAAAATAAAAAATAAAAAAAATTCACCCAGTCCCAGTCCCATAATAATCACATTAATCCATTCATGTGACTGGGATCCCTTTGGCTGAGCCAAGCACAGGTTAAAGATCTCAACATCTCTTAATGCTATTATATTGGAAATCAAATTTCCACCTGAATTTTGAAGGGTACAAAAATATTCAAACCGTAGTAGGGTTTAAGGGGCTATACCAATGAATAAACAATTATCAAGGTCACAATTCTGAGACACAGGCATACTAAAACACTGAAGTATAATTGGGAAATTATAGAATGCTCCTGTTCCCCTAGCCTTATGCCACAACAGGGTTTTGGTATACAAACATTGGATTACAGGTGAAATACTAAAATCAAACAGAGGAAAAATACTTAAGTCAGCCCAAAGTGAATAGAGAAAACAAAAACAAGGACACTGGAGATATTTCACACTTCTCACACCTGTGGCTATAGCAAACACTGAACATAGTCTAACAGCCAGAGTAACACAAATCCTCATACTAAAACCAAACTTACTTTAGTTCTTTTTATCTGATATAACATGTCTGGTTTAAAAAAAAACATTGCAAAACATGTCAAAATGCAAGTTAAAACACAGTCTGAAGAGATAAAGCAATGATCAGAAATAGACTTAGAGAAAACATAGATTGTGGAATCATCAGGGAGAGAATTTAAAAGATGAAATATGTTTAGGGCTCTAATGGAAGAAGTATGCAATACGAAAAAATATATGGGATATGTAAAGTAGAAATGTGGAAACTCTAGGAAGGAATTTTAAAATTTGGTGACAGAGACCAAACCACAGATCCAGGAAGCTCAGAGTGCTTTTAGTGGTATAAATGTTTTCCCCCCGAAAAAACCACACCTAGGCATATCATATTAAAACATCAGAAAGACAAAGACAAAAAGAAAATCTTGAAAGAGCTAGAGGGCAGACAAAACCAAAATGCCTTACCTATAGAGGAACAAGGATAAGAATCTGAGTATGTTTCTCATAACCATGCAAGCAAGAACAGAGAAGAATGAAATATTTATTGTTGAAAGAAAATCTACACTTACATATCCAGCAAATCATTTTTTGATGAGGAAGAAACAGATTTTCTCAACAAATAAAATCAAGGGAA
>NW_016808467.1:1205964-1220309 GCF_001698545.2 Rhinopithecus bieti | reverse complement strand
CCCAGGCTGGAGTGCAGTGGCCGGATCTCAGCTCACTGCAAGCTCCGCCTCCCGGGTTTACGCCATTCTCCTGCCTCAGCCTCCCGAGTAGCTGGGACTACAGGCGCCCGCCACCTCGCCCGGCTAGTTTTTTGTATATTTTTTTAGTAGAGACTGGGTTTCACCGTATTAGCCAGGATGGTCTCGATCTCCTGACCTCGTGATCCGCCCGTCTCGGTATCCCAAAGTGCTGGGATTACAGGCTTGAGCCACCGCGCCGGGCCAAGAAACCATTAAAAATTTTAAATAAAAGTATAATTTATATGTAATGAGAGGTGATTGAAATAGTATTGCATAAGGAGCTCAAGTGAAACCAAAGAAAGCAGAAACAGAGAACATATGCAATGAATATATGCAAAAAACATATGCAATGATTAGAAAACACAAACATGGAAGATATTAATACAACTATATAGACAATCATTTCAAACCTGAATTATCTACATACATCAATTAAAAGAACAGACATTGTCAGAGTAGATTAAAAGGAAAGACCCAACTATACTTTGCCTACAAGAAACCTGCCTTGAATAAGTTAAAAATAAACAGAAATAAAAAGATATACCATAAGGCTAATCAAAAGAAAGCTGGAATAATTACATTAATTTCAGACAAAGCTGGCTCTAAAACAAGGAAGATTATCAGGAATAAAGATGGGGATGATATAATGACAACAGGGTCAATACGTCAAGAAGCCATAACTACCCTACACCTACATGCATCTAAACAGTATTCATAGTTAAACAGTAAATACTGGGTATTTACTGAGCCTTAAAGCACATGAGTCAAAAACTTAAAGTACTACAATGAGAAGTAGATAAATTCACAGTTATAGTCAGAGACTTCAACATACCTCTGTTAGTAATTGATGGATCAAGCAGGCAGAAAATAATAACAGTACAAAGGATCTGAGCATCATTATAATCATTTTGGTCTAACTGTCATTTATAGAATAGTCTACCCATTCACAGCAGAACATACATCTTCCCAAGCTCACATGCAACCTTCCCCAACATAGGTCACATTCTGGGCCACAAGACACACTTTAACAAAATTTAAACAATGGGAATTATACAAAGTATGTTCTTAGGCCACAAAAGAAAGTAAATCACAATCTTACAAATTACTTCCTTCAATTTTTAGATTATTCTAAATTTACAAATTCCATTTTTAAAACTGAAATCCTTTTTCTTTATATTCCCTTTATCCCTACTTTGCTTATCCTATTGGAGCTGCGCATAATAAGTCTACTCTTCATTTTAAATATCAGCTCTCCAGATATTTGAAAGCATGCCTTAGCAAGCAGTTTTATTAACAATAAGTGTGTTGATTGCCTTTGATCATTACATACAATCTGGTCTCTAAACTCCTTGACCTCTTGGGTGCTAAGGATACATTTTCAAACTTGGTATCCTCTTAAAATTTCTAACTGCTTAGAACTCAAAACACCTGATGAAGGAGATTCCCAGCTAAGATGGCAATTGAACCTATGAGTCTACAACTCTCTATTTCAAGAAAAGAAGTAATTTAAAAGAAGAAGCACATACTGTCTAAAGAGATTTTTCTTTTGTTAAATTTAAATTGAATAAACCTAGATGGCTTTTCAGAGGATACATGACAATTTAGTACTGAAGACAAAGGAAAGCATGTTCAATTTTCTATTCAGCCAATTACTCTATTCAGTCAATGTAAAGATTCCATTTAAACGTGAGGTCCACAGTAGATCATCAGAACTTATTACATAAAAAAGAGAACCCACTTTATTAATTTGGTTTTCATTTGCATATACAAGTTTGAACATTTTGATAAAAGTAATAGGCCAACAAATAGCAAGAACATCCTGAAAACTAAAACTAGTTTTCTAAAGAATATCCTTCCTTTTCACCTTGGGTCGGTCAATACAGCCTCATTAGCTATCCACAGACATATGTGTATAATTTCAATTTTTCTGTCAGAAGTGAGGAATATTAAGCAAAGAAAAGGCAGTAAGGTACCTAGCTGCACTTTGTAAACAAAGATTTGATGACAAAGATTTTGGCTATTTATCTAAATTGTTCTTAAATTCCAAGCATGTAAGATATTTTTTGGTAATTTAGTCATAATATCTTCAGAGAAATTTCCAGTTACTTTGCAATTGCTGAAAATTTCATGCAGATAAAATTCTTAAGACAACTTTAAGAAATTAAATTGTGGTTGGAAATGGAATGTGTTTTGCAGGACTACAGATGGAACAACAAAACTTAAGAATTGATACGTATTATATTTTAAGTTATGTGTTTTCCCTTAGAGGATCATATTTACCTGGATCATAAAAGATAATTCTGGTATTTTAAGAAAGCCAAATTTAAATTAATAAAATAGTCTGCATTTTTATGTCCTCCAGTAATTGTCATCAATATCTGTGTGCCAAAATAAACACTCCTCTGAAATATATCTAACTACTATAAAGTCCAAAGAAGTCTTAGTTATATAATTTAATATTAGGTGTTCTGGGAGAATTAACCAGAATTGGTGTAAAGTATTTGTGTGTTTGCATTTATTTTTCATATTGAAAGAGTATAAAATATTATTACTATTGCTTTGTTGATTTTAACCAATATTCTTTCAGCTCTTTAGCCTGAAAAAGGTTAAAAATAAATTGTTTGTATGACACATATGCACGCACACACACACACACACATTTGTAAGAGTGAAACTGGAATCCTCACTGGCATAATTACTTTGAGGCCATTCATCTCTCTGCACACCACATCCATCCACATCCCTTTAAGGTCTGAGGACACAATCTCATACTAAGAAAGTCACTGCATTACCTGCTTCTTCCACTCCTGTAACCAACAGTTCAAACTTCAAGGCACAGAAAGAACTTCTCTGAACCAGGAAACTACCTCAGATCCCTGAAAAACTCAACATTTCTATGTGCTGCAAGGTACTATTATGTCTGTTCCCATCACACTTATATTCCTGCCTCTTCCTTGCCTGCCATGAGCAATTTGGATTCCACAGTTGGCAGATTTCACATGATGGATCTAGAGCCTTTGATTGCCTACTCTGAGGCCCTATGAACAACCATCACTGTAACTTGGACACTGGATTAGGCAACAGATATTAGTTATTTAAAAACAGCGGAATCCCTCCTATCTGACACATTTGAACACAATCATTGGTTAAGATCATTGTAAAAGGATGTCTAATCTGGAAATTATTTTAAAAAGTGACATAGCCATGACAAACTTTTAATTTTAACTTAAAATATAGAAATTCTTGCTCATTTTCTATTGTAGGAGTAAGGCTATTTCTTGAAGAATGGACCTACTCTTTGCATTTTAATCATTTTTCTTACATCATCTGTAAGCAGTGTGTACAATCTATTATTGACAGTTTGGATTTCTTTAGAGAGAAACTAGAAATTATAAAAATAATTGCAAGGCAATTTAAATGCAGAAGGCTTTTAGCACTTTATAATCCTCTTCCATCAACAATCTTGTAAATTTTCAGTTAATGTTATTTCAATTAACCTTTATCTATATCTTTCAAACTATGTCACTCAGTTTTCATAGATATAATTTTTTTTCTTACTCAGTTTCATCTTTCACTGATATATGCAATATTCAATTAAATTTCATTAATACCACAGATATAATTTGTGTAGAGTTTTGAAATTACCCTACTGACTCACATTCAGCAAACAAAGTGGTAGGAGCAGAGATGCAAAGGTTTCAAGGTGCTATGTTTTCTAATCAGCATGTTTACAGAGAAAATGGAGGACTTCCATTAACACAGAAGTTGATTAAGCATAAACCATTTAAGCCAATTTATGTTACACCTATCAAAGCCATCAGTGTATTTAAAGACATGAAAAGAGCTTACATTGTTTGCAACATAATCAGATCTTCTGGGGTAGAACTTAATCCATTTTTTAAACTTTGGATTAAAGTAACTATTATTTTTTGAGTTCTGAATTCAAAGAGAGGGAATAAAATGTAGCAGAACAAAACTAGAATTGAAAACAGAATGAAAAAATAACCTTTAAGTCCCACTTCTATCCCTTTCCAGACTTAGGAAAAATAAAATAAAATAGTGATCTACCTCACAAAGTTGGTGAAAAAAATATAAAATATAGTATATACTAAAGTGTTTAATATTCCAGATGCTGTCCACACATTTAAAATAAAATGTTATTTTCCTTTTTTTCTGTTATTTAAGTTTCCTAGTAGAATATAGTAGATGCCTGCTTTTAAATATGTATTATATCAACATACCTAACAGACAGCTGGAAATACAGTATTCACCAATATGAAAATTTTCCCATAGTACAGCAAAATTTTGAAGCCAATTCTAAAAACATATTTAGCACAAACATTGACTGAAATATTTTTAATGAGTATCATTGCTACAATCAAATAGAAGAAATAAGCAAAACCCACTGCGCCATTACACCATACATCACTACAAGGGTCTGACTTATGGTTATATGGAATTTACAATTGGATTAACCACTCTATATTTCAGTCATAACATTTACATTATTTCTTTGCCAACATTAGATTTATGTTCATTCACCATAAAAGGGAGCATTCATTTCCATTACTTTATATATGTTGGTAAATTCTAAGGCACAAAAATCAAGTTAACAGTACTTCTATTGTAAGTGTTTTATCACATCTCTGTACATCAGATTTCAAAAACCAAAGACTCATGTTGAAATTGGCTAATAACCAAAACACTCACTGTCAAATTAACCATTCCCATCTGAGGTGATAAATGGAGAGTTCATAAATGCAAACCATGGCATATGAAAAATAGCTCATTGACATCTGTTCTTAACATCTGGCTTTGTAATCGATGCACCAAAGCAAATGGGATATGCAATTCTGTTTAGACCCTCAAAATTAGGCTTTGTGATTATTTATGTCTGAGTTATATGCCCATGTAGCATCAACAAAATGAAAGAATGTATTGTTTTATTAATAAAAGACAAGCATTCAGGTCCATGCTTGCTTTACACCTATTCTTTATTCAGGAATAACTCAATACCAGCAACAACATGACAATATTACTACAAGCTTCTTCTCCCAGGAAAAAAAAAAAAAAGCCACACTCTTTCTATACCATATCCCTAGCTCTTCAGGAAAAACATTATTAACTTAAAACTTAAGGTATATACACACATATATAGTATCTCAAAGAGTTCTTTATAGGAAGACCCCTTTAAAACTATTAAGTATTTATTTCTAACAAACACTAAGAAAGAACTTTTCCTAAAGGATTTTCAAGTTCACTAATATAAGATTAGTCATTAGATACAAATGTGTGGTAGTTGTCTTTACTGCAAAGTTTATTACAAATGTAACAACACTATGATATGGAGACATGTGAAAAATAAAAGCAAGTTAAATGAAGTGAAGAAAATGATGGTATTGGTGATTAATGTGCTTCTACCATGAAAACTTAATGAATTTGGATACAGTCCTTAAAGAATTCAAAACAATTGTTTTGTATGGCTGACTATATGACTAATTCATCCAGGAATAATTTATACAAACTTTTGTAAATGATTCAATGAATCAAATTGTCCCAGTCTTGCATAATGATGTCTGCATCCTCAGGAAATAAACTACAAATCATTCAAACCATAAGTTTTGGTCGAATTCTTAGGTTTATAAGCATGACTAAATGAGTCAAGTGGCCAGCTTGAAGTCTGTACTATTCCTGCTTATTTAGAAACAATGAATGACATTATTCATTTATCAAGAACTTGCAGTACACACAACTTACCAGATCCCATGCAGGTACCTGAGAATGCAGAAAGTGAATTTACAGGGCACCTGGTCTGATAGAATTAAGCAGACTCGTAATTTCCTATATTATCATAAACTGATAGGAAGAGGAAGTACAAGACATAATGAACACATGAAAGGACTACTTATCTCAAACTAGACAAGCAGGGAAGGCTTCCTGAAGAAACCAATTTCTATGCTGAAAATGGAAGAATAAGTATACTAGGCAAGGAATGGGGTGGTACGTGACTAGGCAGAGGGAAGAGTGCATAAAAGCACAGAGATAAGAGAGAACATCAAAGTAGAAGGAAAGAAAAGAAATGCACAGTAGCCCCTCCTGTAGCTGTAGTTTTACTTTTATGGTTTCAGTTACTCGTGGTCAGCCATGATTCAAAAATAAGTGGTTACAGCACAAGATATTTAAGAGAGACGAAGACCACATTCACATAGATTTTATTACAATATATTGTTGTAATTGTTCTCTTTTATTTTATTTATTTATTTTGAGATGGAGTTTCACTCTTGTTGCCCAGGCTGGAGTGCGGTGGCAGGATCTCAGTTCACTGCAACCTCTGCCTCCCAGGGTCAAGCGATTCTCCTGCCTCAGCCTCCTGAGTATCTGGGACTACAGGCGCCCACCACCACGCCCAGCTAATTTTTATATTTTGTAGTAGAGACGGGGTTTCGCCATGTTGGCCAGGCGTGTCTTGAACTCCTGACCTCAAGTGATCCACCTGCCTCCGCCCCACAAAATGCTGGGATTACAGGCATGAGCCACCGCGCCTAGCCAATTGTCCTATTTTATTATTCATTACTGTTGTCAGTCTCCTACTGTGCCTAATTTGTAAGGTAAACTTTATGATAGATATATATGAATAGGAAAAGCAAAGTGTATATAGGGTTTGGTACTATCTGTGGGTTCAGGTATCCATTGGGGGTCTTGGAATGTATCCCCCACATATAAGGGAAGACTACTGTAGTATGTCAAAAGAATATCATGGAAAAGAGGAAAAGCATGTTAAGAAATAAAGATAGCAAAGGAAGCAGGATGCAGAAGATTAAGTAAGGACTTTTACACAATGTTAAGGATTTTGGATTTTATCCAAAGAGCAAATGAATGATTTAGCAGCAAATTGACAAGATAACATTTGTGATTTAGAATGATTACTATGGCTAATATATGGCAAGGGAATTGGAGAGGAGATTAAAAACTTGAAAGGATGATTTTTGAGACTCTTAATATTTGTAATAACACCTTTATTATTGAATATACATACTGCTAGTCACTCCCTTGGAACAAAACTAAATTTTGCAAATAAGGTGCCACATTAATCTGTTTTACCTACCTCACTGATTTCTTTGGAGGAAAAAAAGTGTTAGTGTACAGAAAAGTACTGTTTTAAAAGTACTGTTGCATTTTTCCTTCTTAAAAGGTGTTATGCTAAATTCCTCTCAGGACTTTTATACCAGTTAAGTATTACTGAGGAACAACCACCCCAAAATTCATTAATTTAAAGCAACAATAATTTATCATTATAGCTTACAAATCACAAGACTGGGGCTATAGGGATATAGGCTGGGATCTCACTCATGTATCTGAGAAATCTCACATCCTCTTACTGGGATTACAGAGCTAACAGGTATGCCTTTCCCAAGGCAATAGCAGATGTGCAAGATGGAGTAAGACCAATCAAAAAAGCATGTTTCAAGACTGTGGTTGAATCATATATGTTAGCATGTCATTGGCCAAAGTAAGAAACATGACTGAACCCAGAGTCAAGGATGAACAAAGACTGCCAGTCCACAGTGGGATGGTGCTACAAAGTTACACAGTGAAGGGCATAGCTATATGAACCAGAAAGAATTAAGTGAAAAATTGAAGTGAATGATGCAATCTACTAAAATTTAGTAGTAGGAAAAGATGTATGTCTTTTTTTTTTTTTATGAACACAGTGACTACAATAACTCTTACCCTCCTTGGCCATTAAAAAGCTGAGGTATATTTTTGTAGCCATTATTAGTAATTGCATAAAATTAGACCATGTCTTAATCATGGGTTCCTAGTGTGGCATCTGGCATTCAGGAGATAATCTATTTTTTAATGTTGTTAAATGAATTTTGGGCAATTAATGAAGGTCAATATAAGTTAATATGTGTAAAACTTCAAATCACTACCAAAGTTTAAAGCAATAATTTAAATAAATGCAATAAAATAATTATTAATTAATTTAATATTAGTTACTTGTTAATTGGCTTACTAATTACTCTTAATATCTGATATATGCTTATGACTATTAAGATTATTATTATTATACACTTGGTTATTAAAAGAGTTGATTATTATGAATATATATTTCTTATTTGAAGCTAATATTTTAACAAAGACCATTTTATTATACATTTATTATTTGTTTACTCTAATGTTAGAAGGAGAAAATAAGGAAAGAAAAGAATCAAAAACTTTACAATTAAATAAAGAAGTAAAGGCCAACAGCAATAGAATGGACATGAAAATAATTATATTGTAATTTTGCTAGCATCTAATTGAGTATGCAATGATAAATATTATGTATTAATTTATCTTATAATACTTGTATAGATATAGCAATAATGGCAACTCAGATTATATTGATACTACTTCAAAAAATTAGTTTTGAAATTAAATTATCTAATATATTGTTTTCCAGACCCATGAACAGATTTTGATAGGCATTTTCCCAAAATGGAACCGTTGATGGAGGCCTAATCTGGAATAAAGACCAAGCAATAAATGTCCTTATTGTGCATATTTGTGGTGGAAAAGATTGGTACCACAATACAAAGTTTAAATCTCATCTTAATTCTTTATTAAAATAAAAATAGTTCAGGTAGTTAATAGTATACAAGAAATGAAGCACCACACACACACACACACACACACACACACATACACACAGATACACTAAAGAGTAATTTCAAAGAAACATAATTCTAATCACACTGGATGCCTCCCTGACTACAGACATTCTCATCCACAAGTAGTAGTCTATATCAATACAGAAGTTTTCTTGAGAGAGTAGGTGATAAGAGTGTGGAAGGCTTCCATGAAATGAGTGGGTTTAGTTCCCAGAATAATAAACTTAGGACACAATTTTTAAGAATTGATTAATATTTTCTATGCCCTAAATTTTGGTGGTTTTTTTTTGTTTCTTGCATTTCTTTAGTCCAATGCTCATCTCAAGAAGGCTAAATATTCACTCCATAGTTATGTGGAAACATGTAATTGTTCTTTCTGACAGTCAAAACAATTTCATATGGCTCAATCTAATTCATGACCATTTTTTTCTTTAATCAATTAATACTTTACATCTAATTCTTAATACTTAATATGAAAACTATGGTTAAAATTCAATACTGATACTTATCAGACCTTTCATCTCTATTATTCATTTACATAAAATGATTACATAATTACATAAGTGGTTACATTAGTAAATAGGCTCCCAGACAAAGATAATGTTAGTGGTACCACTACTGCTACACAATTTCCTAGAAGGCATCGCATCACACCAGGTGATATTTAAAACCATTCCTTCATTAGCCAGCATATAAAAGTGTGATTGTGGTATATAAAAAGTCATTTAGCTGTGGAACTTATTAATCCATAGGTACTATGGAAACAATCTATAAATGCCTTGATTATTTTTGAGGGAGCACATTATTTCACACTCACATTGATGTTCCCAGATTTTGTGACTCAGTCTCTGGCTTAGATCATGTGCAGCTGGTCCCATAAGTAGTGAATAGCTTTGGCTTTAGAAAGCCTCAGGCTGCCTTGGCTCTAGGTATTTTGAAGTGGCCAGAGCTCTTCTCTGCCAAAATGTCTCAGCCTGCTGTCTATTTTCAGCAGAATGTGTGAATATTGGTGCCTCAGCCAGGCCCCTTCTGCTTCAGGTATCTCTGCGTGTCATCTACAGGCACTTTCATATACTGCTTGAAGAAATGGAAGTCAAAACATTTTTGGAAAGCAATTGGCCATTATTATTAACAACTTCAAGCTTTGGCCTGCACTTTGACCCTAGTAGATTCACTTACAAGAATCTACCTGGAAGGAGAAATATATGTGTATATACATATACACATACATACATATAAATATGTATTTGTAAAAAGATGTCGTTACAACAATGCTTGTCAAAACCCTATTCCTACTAAGAAAAAAGTGAAAACTAAACCTAAAGTTTCTCAAAATAAAGAAAATGTTAAATTATACAATATATTTATACATATCATGAAGCCACTGAAAAGAAAAAGTATAACACTTATCAAAAGAAGTATAAATTATAAAGATTAACAGAATAAAGAGTAATTTCAACTACTTAAAAATACATAGAAACTTATCAAAAGAAGTATAAATTATAAAGATTAACAGAATAAAGAGTAATTTCAACTACTTAAAAAATACATAGAAAACATACAGGAAAATACTTTAAATAATGTAAAAGAGATGCCCAGACTCTGGCAGTTTGATATCTGATGCATTACTTTTTTTTTTTTTATAAGTAACTGAGTTTTCCAAAGATAGGGAACAGTGACACATGACCAGAGCCCAGCCATGTTTTTTCCTTTTCTTTCTCCCAACTCCTGCCATCGGAAGTAAGGGAATGGGAAAGGCACTTTTTTCTCACTTGTCTATCTTGCCCACAGAATGTCCACCTGAAGGTGAGTAGTTGAGCTTCACTGGATTATCTGTTCCTAAGGCATCCTACTAGGTGACATGTGGAAGCAAAGTTTCCTTAGCACATATGCTTTATCTTGCTCAGTGTGAACAATTACAGTGACACTGGGAACTGAATCATTCTTGCGGTGCCCCAGACAGAACAGGGTAAATTTGTTGTTTATCTTGTAGTACCACAATAACTTGCATAAATCATCTTGATCTCTGCTGTCTTTCCAGATTTCAAAGGATGTAAAATCACAAAGTAACATCCAGAAATCCCTCAGGTAACCATAGGTTACTATTATAAACAGATATTAAATAGGCATTTAAAACATAAGTTAGTGTATACTCAACCAGGACTTCACATATCAGGATTTCAGGACATTTCAAGAACACTTTCTGGAATGTATACGGTTGCTCTACCTTCCACACCTTTGACTTTGTGCCTCAATTTTTCTTAGTTGACTCCAGCAGTGCAATGTCTCTGCATGTGGCATTCAGCTGGTCTGCCTCTTCCCAAGACTGAGGACTCCTGCAGTCCTTGACTTCCATACTCCAAAAGGAGATTCATACTTAAAAAATGGTTTATTCATTGCCTTAAACATATGTATCCATAGTCATACCTGTACTTATATTAATAAGTTTAATGATAGTTGATATGAGTGATATCACAGATATAAAAACACTTATATTATATTAGTATAGATATTATGTAATTTTATTATTAGCATAATATATCTAATATCCAGTGGATTATTTTAAAGAAGCTGAATTTCTTCAATTTTAATGAACATTTTCAAACTTTAATCTAACATATTTTCTTCCATGCAAAATTTTCATTGATATAATCAATTAAAATTCATGTAAAACATAAATGTACAAATCGCCTTGTATGGATGTATGTTTTATGTCAACTTTTCTTTGTTCTGTGGCTATCATGTGCGCTCCGTACCCCAGCCATCTTGCACGTGCATGCTCTTCTTCACAACAAGAATGGGATGAAAGGGTGTGGAGGAGTCAGTGTCAATCCATTACAACTACTGGAAAAACAACTTAAAACACATGGCCAGCTGATAGTGGTTCGATAAAATCTTCCCCATATGTGCAGGGCATCCAAATTTTCAGTTGATTTATTTTTCTTTAGTAAAAATATAAGTTATATTTCTATCAGGGTGCATATTCATTAAATTACGTGGGAAACTTTGATGTAATACCTTTTTCCAGCTTTATTGAGGCATAACTGACAAAAATTATACATATTTAAGGTATACCTGTGATGTTTTGCTATACACTGCGAAATGATCACCATAATCAAGCTAATTAACATATCTATCACCTCCCATATTTACTTTTGCATGTGTGCTGAGAACACTTTCAATCTAGCCTTTCAGCATATTTCAAGTGTCCAATACAATTAATTATAGTCACCATGCTGTACATTAGATCTCCAGAATTTACTCATCCTGCACAACTGAAACTTTGTATCCCTTGACCATCTCTCTTTTTCCTCCACCTTTCAGGCCCTGGCAACCACCATTCTACTTACTGCATTTGAGCTCAACTTTTTTATTCAATATTTTATTTTATTTTATTAAGATTGAGCACTTTTTCTGTTTCTGTGCCTGGTTTATTTCATGTAGAATAATATCCTACAGGTTTATTCATGTTTTCACAAATGACAAGTTATTTTTTTTATTTTAAGGCTATATTCTATTATGGTATGAGTGTGTGTGCATATCTGTGTATGTGAAGTCACAATTTATTTGTCCATTCATCCATCAATGGACACTTAGGTTGATTCCACATCTTGGCTATCATGAACAGTCCCGCAATTAATACTGCAGATATGTCTTCAAGATACTGATTTACTTTCTGTTAAATATATACAGAGAAGTGGGATTGCTGGATCCCATGGTATTTCCATTTTAATTTTTTGAGAAACCTCCATATTGTTTTCCATAATGGCTGTACTAATTTACATTTCTGCCAGCAGTGTACAGGCTTCTGTTGTCTGTTTACATCCTCAACAACACTTGTTATCTTTTGTCTTTTTGATAATGCCATTCTAACATGTGTGAGGTAGCATTACATCACGGTTGTGATTTGCATACCTTCGTGATTACTGATGCCAAACATTTTGTTCATGTATCTGTTGGCTGTTTGTATGTCTTTTTTTTTTTTTTTTTTTTTTTTTTTTTGAGAAATGTCTATTCATGTCCTTTGCCCATTTTTTAAATCTAGTTATTTGTTTTCTTGCCATTGAGTTGTTTGAGTTTTTTCTATATTTGGATATTAATCCCTTATCAGAAGTATGGTGTCTTCATTCATTCAGCTGCAATAACAAAAATACAATAAACTGGATGGCTTATAAACAACAGAAATTTATTTCTTACAGTCCTAGAGGCTGGGAAATTTAAGATCAAGGGACTGACACATTTGATGTCTAGTAAGGACCCATTTTCTGAATCACAAATAATGCCTTCTTACATGGTGGAAGGGGCAACGCATCTCTCTGGGGCCTCCTATAGGGCACGAACCCCACTTATGAGGTTTCTACCCTCATAAACTAGTCACCTCTTAAAGATAACTTATCCAAATACAATCACATTGATGATTAGGTTTCAACATGTAAATTCTGTGGAGACACAAACATTCAGATCATAGCATGTGGTTTGCAAATATTTTCTCCCATTCCATCGTCTGTATTCCATCTCCCATTCCACTGTCTCTATTTTGTTGATTGTTTACTTTCCTATGCAGAAACTTTTTAATTTATGTAGTTATGTTTGTCTATTTTTGTTTTCATCACATTTGCTTTTGGAGTCATATACAAAAAATTATTTCCCAGACCAATGTCAATATATTGTCTTTCTACTTCTTTGTATATAAGTGTTTTGTTATACCATTCATTAAACACAAATATCAAACAATTAGAGCTTGCAAGGACAAAGTGTTATAAGTATGGTAAAGGAGAAGAAAGGCAATATTATTACACAGAAAGTTGTGATAATATCTTTTACATGGAAAAGTAAATTTAAAATAATATGTTTGATTTTAATAGTTGGGGAAAAGGTTTTAGTTCACTTGAAAATTCATCCTATAATACGTGAAAATATAGTCACTATAAATTTTAGTTCTGGTAACTTCATGTAACTAAAATACCATTAAAGATCATCATCATAGAAATAAATGACTTATGGTCTTTTTTCGGTTGCATAAAACTTTAGTAGTTTTAAACACGTTTGATCTCATATATGAGTAAACCTACAAAGACTCTGAAACCTTAAGGATTAACTTTACAGGGTAGAAAAAAAATGAACATGAAATTAGAGGAAAAGTGAAATATATAAAGTACTTTGAGGCTGCAAGTAAGTTATGGATTTTTATTCTTGGAAAGGGTAAACTATATAATATAACAGATGTTGTATTTCAAAATAAAACAACATTAATTTTGTCTGAGCATATATCCATAGTCACAAGTCCCAATGAATATTTTGAATGCCCTAGCCACCAAAAAAATAAATAAATAAAAAGAACCAGGAGTAATTAAGTCCACTGCCTTAAGTCACATAATTGTAGCAATGTGCTTATTGGCATATGTATAATCAAACTGTATTGGTTAAAACTCCTGAGACCAATTTTGTTTTCAAAACCAACTTAATGAACCAGACCTGGTGGTTCATGTCTATAATCCCAGTGATCTGGGAGGCCAAGACAAGAGGATCGCTTGAGGCCAAGAGTTTGAGATGAGCCTGGTTAACATAGTGAGACCCTACTTCTACGAAACATGTAAGAAATGAAAAAAAAAAAAAAAAAAAAAAAAAAAA
>NW_016808467.1:1185119-1202552 GCF_001698545.2 Rhinopithecus bieti | reverse complement strand
GGAAGGAAGGAAGGAAGGAAGGAAGGAAGGAAGGAAGGAAGGAAGGAAGGAAGAAAGGAAGGAAGGAAGGAAAAAAGAAAAAGAAAAAGGAAGGAAGGAAAGAAAGAAGAATGAAAAAGAAAGAAGAAAGAAAGAAAGAGAAAGAAAGAGGAAAGAAAGAGAAAGAACAAACGAACAATGTAATGCATCCCAGGTATAATATTAAGTGTGTGATTTATTAGTCAACTTTCATTCTATCATTTAGTATTACTTATAACATTACAAAAATAGTTAGTAGAATTAGTAATTGAATAATGATGTTTTATAATGGTATACTGATGAAAAATAGTGATAAATTTCATGACATAAATGAAGGCATTGCTTTAAAGAAAACAAACAAGTATGAAAAAACTAAATTTATATTTTATTTAAAAAATAATACATCATCAAAATTATAGTTCTTAGCCTTATCAAAATATATAGTGATATATATATCAAATATATATACTATTATGTAGTAATTATCACTATCAAAATTTATTTTATGTATGTATTTACTTTTTTTCTTTCTCCTTCCTTTATTCCTTTATATAAACATATATTTAACATAAAGTCTACGACAGTATGGAAATATTTTGCTTCCCGCTATATTGGTTTGTTTTAAACTGTATCCTCTGAATCTAAAAATTGGGCCAGAAATACAGGTATCAATAATTACCTCAAAAATTGCAAACATTGTCAAGATCGTTAGTGTGTACGTGTGTGTGTGTGTGTGTATATACATATATGTGTATATACATAAAAAAGCTATATATATATATACACACACACACACACATGATAAATGTTGACAGACTATTTCATTTTATTAATCTTCAGTTTACAGTAATAGGCTACTTTTTTTTGTTTTGTTTTTGAGACAGAGTCTTGCTCTGTCGCCCAGGCTGGAGTGCAGTGGTGCAATCTTGGCTTGCTGCAAGCTCTGCCTCCCGGGTTCACGCCATCTTCCTGCCTCAGCCTCCCAAGTAGCTGGGACTACATGCACCTACCAACATGCCCAGCTAATTTTTTTGTATTTTCAGTAGAGACGGGGTTTCACTGTGTTAGCCAGGATGGTCTCGATCTCCTGACCTTGTGATCTGCCCGCCTAGGCTTCCCAAAGTGCTGGGATTACAGGCTTGAGCCACCGTGCCTGGCCCAGTAATAGGCTACTTTATAGACTTCAGATTGCAGATAAATCATTTTCCCTCTAATTCTTAGATCACTGTGTGTTCCGTTTTCATATGCACTTGTCTTTAAACAATTTATCTTTGAATGTGTCACTCTCTCCTTGGAATGCACAAATGTTCTGGCATTTTACATGGCTTAAAATACCTAACAAATCTATGATTTAGGCATGACTGGGAAGAAACACTTATTTCCACTCCACAGTGTCTCATACCTCAGCTGAGTTGACTCTAATAGCTGGTGGCTAGAATAGCTAGGGACTGGCTAAGCATCAATTTTTCTGCATGTTTTCTTAGGTCCCCTTTGTGTGCTCACTCAATATTGTCTTTATATCATGGCAGCTTCAGGGTAGCTAAATTTCTAACATTGTCTAGGGCTCCAAGGGCTAGTGTTTCAAGAAGCATGGAGGAAAACTGCAAAGTTTCCAACAACCTCACCTATAAATTTCCAGAAGGTCATTTTGCTTTAGATTATTGACTATATGAGTCACTACTGCTATCCTTGTTTCAAGGGGAGAAAATTAAACATTACTGCACAACTGGTTGCAGAGCGAAATATTGAAACCCTCTTTTATCTACCGCAATGAAAGACTCTGGCTTATCCCCTATTGAGCATTCAATCCAGAATATTCGTATTTCAACCAGAAAAATCATCTATGACTGGTTTTAAAATATATTTCCTTATTTATATCAGCAGATGATCTCCAATGTTAGGCATTTTTAAATTTTTTTATTATTGTTATAGCGCCTAGGAAAGAGTAGTCATTTCAAAATTATGTATTTTTTGAGTGAATGATTTTCAAAGTAGCTGTTTAAGATAGCAAAATAAAAGATACCATTGGTTTCCCATGACACATAAAATGAATTTGAATTCCTAATCTTAATGGGCCTTCATAATTGGGACTCTCGTGATTTTTCCTGTCGCAATTTCCATCATCCCTTGCAAGGTCTGCAGCCTAAGTCTAATAAATAAGATTCAGCATGAAAAACTGTTAAGTTATTCTCCCCCATTAATGTAGTGAGGTCAAACTGTCCACAATCACCCGAACAGTGCATTTCCCATTTCTAATTCTTTATGTAGTTTATAACATATACCTAGCATATACCTAGGATTCCCTTTCTCCTTTGGTGAAATTTTATCATTTTTTTAACTTTAAAGTCAAATGTCATCTTTCTGTGAAGACTTCACTTAACAGCTCAGTTAACCACTCCTACCTTTTGTTCCAAAATCTCTTATCATTTATGATGCCTCTGCATTTCAGTTGCTTACTTAAGAACTTCCTTGGAGTCACACTTCACTGCAGGTGTGATTCCTTAAAGTATTCACAGGAAGCCCAAAGGCTAAATTGACTTGGCTGTAAAACCAGGCAGAGGAGCCAGGCTCACTAAGCTCTGCCTCTGGTTCTGTCTTGCTCTGGCTAAATTCCAGACTACATTTCCTTTCTAAGAAGTCTTGTGGGTTGGGATGGGATGCTCCAGAAGTACAGTAGGTGTAAGAGGAGCTAATGACCTGGCAGAAGACTGAATGTCTACAGGCACATCAAAGATTATTACAGGGAGCCCCTGTCACTCAAACTGAGAACACATCATTAGAGACTCATTTGGGAGATTAATGCAGGTGGCCTTTATCCTGTATCACCCGCTGGCTTGTCCTGTCACAGTACTTTGGTCTCACTTGGTAGTAAATCCACAACCCCATCAACAAGCAGAGCACTATTTACTAATCTTCACCTTCATCTTCTGCAAAACACTCATTACTCATTCATCTAGTAAACTATATTAGGCACAGTTCTACATTCAGGGAATTTCTTAGTGAATTAGATAAAAGGATTTCTTGTCTATAGGCTTATATTTAAATAGGAGAGACAGGAAAAAAGTATGTAAACAAATACAGTATAAAAAAGTGTTAAGTTCTGTGAACAAAGAAAACATGGAAAACAAGGGGATGGAAAATATGTTGGCAAGGTTGGAAAAGGCACTCATTGAAGAGATGGTATCTGAGGTGCAACACAGCCAAGGGACAGCCTGAAGGAATAGCATTCCCAGAATAGGTAACAGTGAAAGACAGTGGACCAGCAATAGGAAGAAGCTTGATATGTTCTATGAATACCAGTATGGCTGAATATTAGAAAGTGAGATGTACAGTAGTAAAGGCAATCTTCTCAGGGCACAGTAAAAATTTTGACCTTAGACAATACAGTGGGAGTCTCTGAAGGGTTAAGCAAGGGAATGATGTGATCTAACCTATATTTTTAAAATAGCTCATTGGCAGCTATGGGGAAAAGGGATCATAGAAGACAAAGTGAAAAAAAAAAAGGTATAATTAAAGACATGAGTATAGACAAAATTCCTGGAAGCAGGGCCTGCAGCCTAAGTCTAATAAATAAGATTCTGAATTTGGGGGGAAATATTTGGCTATGGGTTTTTTCTTAAAACCTACAAAGGAATCGATTCAATTTCAAGTAACCCTTGCCCTGGTCATATGATTTCCTATTCCAGTGAACTCCAGGGCAATGACAATGTCATGGAGTTGCACTGTGTAGTACTCCACCTATTGCATATTGCCTTGCAGAACTATACATAACTAAAGCTTTATATGTCCTTAAACATCACCAGATCAACATTGTCTTATAGTGTTTTATGGCACAGAACTATAAGACCCCACACAAGTGCTTGTCTCCCATTTTAATAAACAGTAAATCCATTTAATTTTTTTGTGAAGTATGTTTTCTCTTCCCATAGACATGATACTACCTCAGGCAGAGGTAGAATAGATTTCCTTCCAAAAAACATAAAGTGATGATTTAGGAACATACCCCTGATTAACAAGCCAAGCTTCATGAACCAATTGCATTTTCTTTCCCTGTATCCCCAGCAATAAATCCAACTGACTATATTGTGGTTTTATCTTCATCATATCTTTTAAGTTTGAAATTGGTTTCTGTTTCTCTCTGGTAAGACCTAGGTTACTAGGCCATTATTATCAGTGAGGTTTCTTGGCATTTAGCAACAGAAAGCACTGTGTTTATATCTTGAGGAAGAAATGAAATACTGGAAAAATATCAGATTATCACAAAAATAATAGAAGCCTGAAGTATCAGTTTGGAATTTTTTTTAAAAAAACTAAGCACTTTTGAGAAGACCAGACAGTAATAGGCATAGCAAGGTCACACAAGTAGAAGCTGGCAACTAGAAAAAATATGACCTTCACCCATCTCCCTGTTCATGCCTTGTCATGAGATTTGGATGACTAAGTCTGTGCTACCTGTTTCATCCTGCATTTATCGGAGTGGAGAGAATGAGTATCTGGTCTCTTTCACTTCTATATAGTAAGTGCTCATTACTTCTCACCAAAACTACTTATAATAGAGTCATCCTGAAAATACAATCAGAATACCAATGGAAAGGAGAGGTACGATGGTGTACTGCCAAAATATAACAAATTATTCATCAATTCCTTATTTGTTCATTTATTCAACAGATAACTATCAAAGCATGTGCTTACTAGTCACAGGGAATAGCTGGAAAATACACTGAGAAAGATTAAAATAAGGGTAAGTAAGAAAAGTAGACATGAGAATAAATACTGTTAGAAGTTGTAAGCCTGCAAGCCCTGATAAAGAATTTATATTTTATTCTCAGTGCAATTGTGAGATTTTATCAGAGGAGTAATATTAACTAACTTTTTAAAAAGACCACTCTGAGTGTCAAGGGGATTATAGAATGCAAACGGATCAAGAATGGAAGCTGGACAATTATTAAGGTTCTAGGGTGCAAGCATCAGAAACGTACTTTAAGTATGTGGAAGAAAATCAAGTAACCCACAGAAGCATTCAGAAAGCTAGAGGATCAGACATAGAAGTCATACAGGAATCAAGAAGGTTAGACAATAAGAAACACAACTGAATTAAGATAAAGACATAATCTGGTGGGATGTCTTCCCAAATGCCACTGCCACTGGTTACAATATTCTGTGCTGATCTCAAATTTTTCCCTGCATTCTACATGTCTCCATGTTGCCAAAGGCATTTTCCCAGTTCTTCCTGCCTTTGTGTATCATTCCGTTTATATTCATACTCACAAGTTACCCAAAGTCTAAACCTGTGCCCTATGCCCAAACTGAAACTTCCAAACAATGGGGACAAAAAGAACATGGCTTTTTTGATTTTTTTTTTTATTATACTTTATGTTCTACAGTACATGTACACAACGTTCAGGTTTGTTACATATGCATACACGTGCCATGTTGGTGTGCTGCACCCATTAACTCGTCATTTACTTTAGGTATATCTCCTAATGCTATCCCTCCCCTCTAGCCCACCCCATGGCAGGCCCCAGTGTGTGAGATGTTCCCCTTCCTGTGTCCAGGTGATCTCATTGTTCAGTTCCCACCTATGAGTGAGAACATGTGGTGTTTGGTTTTCTGTTCTTGCAATAGTTTGCCGAGAATGATGGCTTCCAGCTGCATCCATGTCCCTACAAAGGACACGAACTCACCGCTTTTTATGGCTGCATAGTATTCCATGGTGTATATGTGCCACATTTTCTTAATCAAGTTTATCACTGATGGACATCTGGGTTGGTTCCAAGTCTTCCCTATTGTGAATAGTGTGGCAATAAACATACGGGTGCATGTGTCTTTATAGCAGCATGATTTATAATCCTTTGGGTATATACCCAGTAATGGGATGGTGGGTCAAATGCTATTTCTAGGTATAGATCCTTGAGGAATCACCACACTGTCTTCCATGATGGTTGAACTAGTTTACAGTCCTACCAACAGTGTACAAGTGTTCCTATTTCTCCACATCCTCTCCACGACCTGTTATTTCCTGACGTTTTAATGATCGCCATTCTAACTGGTGTGAGATGGTATATCATTGTGGTTTTGATTTGCATTTCTCTGATGACTACTGATGCTGAGCAGTTTTTCATGTGTCTGTTGGCTGCGTGAATGTCTTTTTTTGAGTAGTGTCTGTTCATATCCTTCGCCCACTTAATTGCTTTATTATAAGACAAAAAGGAGTACATTCATAGGAATTTGGAGACTGAAGGAAGATATAGGAGTTATAAATCATTGCAACAGGCTAAACTCCTAAAGTGTGATTGATTCTAAGTTAGGATTTGGGGAATATTTCAAAGTAAAGGAAAAACCACAAATAAGAAGCCTAGCCAGTTAAACCTAAACAGAAAATGTCAGCATTGCTTAATTTATAACAGGAAGAGGACAACTCAAGACATTTTCCTCTGAACAGAAAGACTTTTTTGGCTTTCAATAGTAAGTACAATTTTAAGTGTATTATACACCTGATACCGTAAACCATATACAATTCATACCTGAAAATTTAAACAACAAAATGAAAACAAAGAATATTTTCACTATTCTACTCTTAAATTATTTTGAAAAGTTTTATTGTTTTGTTATATTTTGCTGTTTGCTTATTTCAAAATGTTTAATATTTTATAATATTAATACTAAAAGGCAATTTTTTCTTTAAAGACCCGAGAAGATAAAATTATTTCTTTATTTCCAAATGATAAAGAGCAATGCTAAATGACACCTGTTTTCACTGTGCCTTTGATTGCTTTTTTCTGACAGTGTTAACAATTTAAATTTTACTATTTGAAGGTATACATTCAATGAAATATGACTTTAAGTAGAAACCATTCTACATGTACCTTTCCAGAGTTCACCTTCTCGAAACAATCTATTCTGCAGTCATACAGCAATGTAGACACCAACTTTCTGCCTTACATATTGTCAGCGACAGGAGAAAAAATGTGTCTTGAACAAATGTCTCTCCTCAAATGGGAGAAAGTGACATTGCTAGTGAATAGAGGTGCTGCCTCTTATCTGTGCTTAATAACCTCTCTCGCTGGCATCCATTCAGCTGTCATTTAGCACAAAGACACGTCTGCATGTCATTTAACAGGCCAGCATTAACACACCTTACCAATCAATGGCTGCTACCCATTCCACAAGGACACCAGTCTGTTACCATTACTAGACACTGTCAACAGAAAATGACACCAGAGTCACAAAAGGCAAAATGATGTCAGTTTAATCAGAGAGCAGACAAAAAGGCAAACAATAATACCCAGGATAGAAGTGTAACAAGGAGACTCAGAGGTTGGCATAAGCCACTCTTGGCAGGTCCCAGTGAAACTGGCTTGAAATTCAATGATATGAAATCCAATAGAATGACAGACAATCAGAACTGTTTTCCCCCATTCAATTAAAATTGGTTACTGCTGTTGGCAGAGGGAAAATCTGTATAAAAATATTGTAAGAGGGTACAACATGAATAGATGTTATAGGAAATCAAACTATGTTTTTTCCATTCTAATAAAAGCATCAGCATCCTAAATTACATTATTTTAAAATTTGTTCAATCCGTTACTTCAGTTTTCTTTCTATGAAAAATTAGACATTTTTTAAAGTCTCATTATATTAAGCCAACAGCTTTGAATCAGTATATGTATACACTGACAAGATAGCTGTTCACATTAAGTAGTGATAATAATGATGGATTTGTACAATTATGGATGTGGAATAGGCCTCAGAGATTATCTGGCCCAACCTGCTCATTTTACAGATGAGAACTGAATCTAAGAAAGAATAAGTGAAATGCCCAGGAGCACAATGGCAAAGCCAGGGTCCTGGCTCTCAGTGCAACTCTTTTTCTAGAATGCTGTTTAAGATTCATCTTTTGCAGTAATAATGACAATTTCTGTCTAGCCAAAATGTAGCATTTCATTAATTTTCCATACATGTAGTGCATGTTATCATGGAACAGGGAAAGGGGAATTATTTTAATTAAGTTACTTCAAATAGAACATTTATAACCAATGAAGCATAATTTTACTGACCCTGTAAACCTCATAAGACTCCTCTTTCCTCTCCAGATACTTGAGGATGTGCAATGTCTTTAAAATTCTCTAGAGATGGGGCAGGCACGGTGGCTCACACCTGTAATCTCAGCACTTTGGGAGGCCGAGGCAGGTGGATCACCTGAGGTCAGGAGTTCGAGACCAGCTTGACCAACATGGTGAAACTAGATCTCTACTAAAAATATAATAATTAGCTGGGCGTGGTCGTGGCCGCCTGTAATCCTAGATACTCAGGAGGCTGAGGCAGGAGAATCGCTTGAACCCAGGAGACAGAGGTTGCAGTGAGCCAAGATCACGTCATTGTACTCCAGCCTGGGCAACAGAGCAAGACTCCATCTCAAATTTTAAAAAATAAAATAAATAAAAAATCCTTGAGAGATAAGCACAACAACCAGGCCAATAAGAACTGGCTGAAAGCAGCAAATACTTTGGCAAAATTTCAGAGATGCCATATCCTGATTCTCTACTGTACTATTCTGAGATATCTAGCTGGTTTATGATTCGGTTTTCACTGGATTGGCTATTTTGGTCTCATCTCTGGCATTGTTATCTGTACTTCTTTATGTAGAAGTTTGGTGCTGCCTATGCTGCCCACTTGAGACACCAATTTTAGTCAAGTTGAACTCATCCCTTCCTCCTACCCAATTTCCCCCAGCTCACTTTCTGCTAAGTCCTGTAACTCTGGGATGTGTTATACATGTGGAGAGCCAGGTGGACAGGCCTTTTTCCCTGGACACATTCCAGCTCCCCACCCTGGCCTGACAGCTTTTACCAGTTGCTGAAATTAAAATTTGGTTTCAATATTTACTCCATCTTTATTCTCTAAAGAAGTCTATCTCAACATTTTAAAATCCATGTTCTTTTTAAATAAAAAAAGAAAACTTTTTTTAAGGATAAAATTTGGATTTTATTTTCACTCATATTAATTGGCTTTAATACACACATGTATAGTCAGAGAAAATTTTTAAGCAGTGATTACTTATGAATGAAAAGAAAAGTTAAATATATAAAAAAATGATACTTTCAGGTCAATAGCTAACACTAACCGTGAGTATTAATACCATGAGTATTAAGTTCCAAATACCTAGGATTATACTGGATTTGTAAACCAAATCATGGATANGGATATCCTTGTTAACTTTCTGTCTCATTGATCTGTCTAATGTTGACAGTGGGGTGTTAAAGTCTCCCATTATTATTGTATGGGAGTCTAAGTCTCTTTGTAAGTCTCTAAGGACTTGCTTTATGAATCTGGGTGCTCCTGTATTGGGTGCATATATATTTAGGAGAGTTAGCTCTTCCTGATGAATTGATCACTTTACAATTATGTAAGGCTTTCTTTGTCTCTTTTGATCTTTGTTGGTTCAAAGTCTGCTTTTCAGAGACTAGGATTGCAACCCCTGCCTTTTTTTGTTTTCCATTTGTTGGTAGATCTTCCTCCATCCCTTTATTTTGAGCCTATGTGTGTCTCTGCATGTGAGATGGGTCTCCTGAATACAGCAAACTGATGGGTCTTGACTCTTTATCCAAGTTGCCAGTCTGTGTCTTTTAATTGGACCATTTAGCCCATTTACATTTAAGGTTAATATTGTTATGTATGAACTTGATCCTGTCATTATGATGTTATTTTGCTCATTAGTTGATGCAGTTTCTTCCTAGCATCGCTGGTCTTTACATTTTGGCATGTTTTTGCAATGGCTGGTACCAGTTGTTCCTTTCCATGTTTAGTGCTTCCTTCAGGAACTGTTCTACTGCAGGCCTGGTGGTTAAAATCTCTCAGCATTTGCTTGTCTGTAAAGGTAAAGCCTCCAAGAAATATGGGATTATGTGAAAAGACCAAATCTATGTCTGATTGGTGTACCTGAAAGTGACAGGGAGAATGGAATCAAGTTGGAAAACACTCTGCAGGATATTATCCAGGAGAACTTCCCCAACCTAGGAAGGCAGGCCAACATTCAAATTCAGGAAATACAGACAATGCCAGAAAGATACTCCCCAAGAAGAACAACTCCAAGACACATAATTGTCAGATTCACCTAAGTTGAAATGAAGGAAAAAATGTTAAGGGCAGCCAGAGAGAAAGGTTGCATTACCCATGAAGGGAAGCCCATCAGACTAACAGCAGATCTCTCAGCAGAAACTCTCCAAGCGAGAAGAGAGTTGGGGCCAATATTTAACATTCTTAAAGAAAAGAATTTTCAACCTAGAATTTCATATCCAGCCAAACTAAGTTTCGTAAGTGAAAGAGAAATAAAATCTTTTTGGTTTTATTAATGAAAGTCAGGGAAGTGCCTCCAGCCAATTTTTAAACAATAGATAACTCCCTAAAACTCAAACTCCATAAGCAATGATATTAAGAGGCAGCATTTTCCTAAATAAATAACCACAGATGTAAACTACTATTGAAGTGTCAATGGCATGGAAGACTTTGGATCTGCAACCTGAAAAAGAATGTGTTGGAATGGTTGAGTGCAGGCTATGGAATGAGATTGTCTGAGTTGAAACACCTGCTCTTCCACTTAGTTCGTACATGATATTGAGCAAGTTACATAACTCCACATTCCTTTGATTCTTTTATCATTTACAAAGGTATAATAACAGTAGTTATTATGAATTGTAGGAGAAATATAAGAATTAGTTTATGAATGTATTTAGTCCTGGGTCTAGCACCTAGTAGTAAGCATATTATAAATCTTAGCTATTCTTTGTTAGACTGGTAGGAACGGATATGAAGAGAAATATATAAATGGAAGAATAAATATTAGAAAGAGAGTGCATTGGAATTCCTCATTAATTGATATGCAAGGAAATTGGGATAATCACTTATGACCTCAAAATTAAGGCTTACGGAAGTATTGGATTACAGTGCATTTACTGAGATAAACAAATCTCCATTTGTTTTGAAATGACTTAGTTTCAAGACTTTATTCACCCGCCCTAGCATACTTATGAAATATTTTGTTCAAAATCCCTCTCCATTCTTTAGGAATATTCCAACATTTTACCTAGATTGTAAAGTCACTTTCACATCTGCTGCAGCACACAGAGAGAACACACAATTAATTATTGATTTTATGCTTGTTCATAGTATCTCTATCCATCTAATATATATAACAAAGACTCAGATTATTGGCATTTTGCACATTTCTAAGAGTTCTATGTTTAAATGACAATCATTTAGCTCTTTCCAAAATATAAAAGGGTTGATTAATATTTCATAGACACAGCCTAATAGTATCTGTTTCAAGCTTTGAATCTTTCAACTTTTGCCATGTAATGTAATGTAATATATTCACAAGTTCCATAAATTAGGATGTGAACATCTTTGGGAGGACATTCTATCTACCATGCCCTCCAAAAGGCAATATAAATAAGATATAAATAGACAAATCAAAAGTTGTCCTAAAATATTTCAGAATATTATTTTAGTTTCTGTAGTAATAAAGCAACATATGCAAGGTATTATTATCATTATTATTATTATTATTATTATTATTATTTTATTTTATTTATTTATTTTTTTGAGATGGAGTCTCGCTCTGTCACCTAGGCTGGAGTGCAGTGGCGTGATCTTGGCTCACTGCAACCTCCACCTCCCCAGCTCAAGCGACTCTCCTGCCTCAGCCTCCTGAGTGGCTGGGACTACAGGTGCGTGCCACCACTCCTGGCTAATTTTTGTATTTTTAGTAGACACGGGGTTTCACCATACTGGCCAGGCTGGTCTCTAACTCTTGACCTTGTGATCCGCTCACCTCGGCCTCCAAAAGTGCTGGGATTTACATAAGTGAGGCACCACACCCGGCTGGTAATTTTTTTTTTTTTTTTTTGTAGTTTATCCAATTCCATATTTAGGATCAAACCTCTTCTTTGTTCTAAACTTTAATTAAGGAGGAATACATTTCCCAAAACTAAAACAAAGTTTTAAAAAATAGTTGAACAAGTTTATAACATGAAAAGAAACAAGAATCAAAATCACCAGAAGATGGAGTATGAGTTTAACAAATATTTGTTACCCCACTTCCTTCATAGGAATAAAGAAAAACATCTTTCTAAAATATGATACTGAGGCCTTTCTGAAAAGAGTAGAAGAGATAATAATAGACAGAAAAGAAAAAAGGTATTTATACGAGATAGGAAATTATATCAACAAAAATAGTTAGAAGATTATTGCAGTTGAAATATGAAGTGTGTAGAGTCATGAAAAACAAAAGGGAAGTCAAAGAATATAAAACCCTTAGAACTTAGATTAGGAGAAAAATAAAATTTCAATAAAGCATCTTACACTCATTCCAACTGGCTTTTAAAATAGAGACATTTTTTTCAGATGCATAAATACCTGCCAAACAAAAACAGAAAGAGCAATGGAAATAGCCCAAACATTCCTAAGCTTCATGATAGGGAAGAGGGCTGATAAAAGTTACTGTAAAAACAAGACCAACCAAGAAAACCAATGCTAATCAAGACTCCCTTTTATTTCCCAAAACTGCATTTTCTTTTCAGATTTCAGATCTAATGAAAACTTGCATGGAACAAAATTTTGGCATCTATTTATTTCATAAGGACATTTTGTTTAAAAAACTTATATTAAATGCTTAATTCGTCCACGGAAGCAGGGAAGGAAATATTGGGCCATCATTAATCATATCAAAGCATTACATTACTCCAAAGCAGAAAACAATGTTCTCATAAAAACAATATAAAGGCAATATTAAAGTTGAAGCCAAATAATTATGCTTTGAAGTACAAAACCTGCAGCAAAGTAGGGTACAATGACCTTGTTGGAGACAGTTTCAAGTACTAAGCTACACTTTGAATAAGTTAAAAATTTGCTTTGTGAATGTGTGGGTGTGAGGGTATGTGTTAGCACAGGAAGGAACAGAAAGTTCTCAACACAGTCACTTCCATTCATGCTCTGTTACTAAGAGAGGAGTTTTTTGAGTGATCCCACTATACAAATTTACTACTACTTTAGTTCCCAAGAAGTGAACACCAAAAGAATAATGTCTATTCACAAAGACAGATTCATGAATGAATATGGCAATATTTGAATAAGATCCATATAGATGAAGTACCTAGTCATTGCCTTACAAAAGAGGTCATCAAAATGTTTGTTGAACAACAATGTAAGAAAAATCACCAACCAAAAATGATTGTGGGTATTTTGTAGTTAATTTACCACCTTTACATAGCTATGTGACTTATCTGCATGATCAATTTGTATGTTTTCACACAAATGCACTTGCTCCTATCTTAGCTTGTTATTGAAAAGGCTCCGTTGTCTGGGGTATATACCCTGGTTCTTTGTCACAGTCGAGAAATAATTCAGGACACAGACACACAGTAGGAGTGGGTTTAGGAGTGGAAAGTTTAATAGGTAAAAAAAAAGAGAGAAAAGGCTTCCTTATGCTGAGAAAACAGGTCGCCCAAAAGAGGGTCTCCGGTTTGCAGCCGAACGCAATTGGTTTCCTACAGAGGCTTGAGGAGGCAGTGATTGATTTATATAGGGATCAGGGGATTGGTTTAACCAGGTGTGCCATTTACATAGCCCAAGAAAAGACTGGCCCTCCCACCCTAGTCTTTTATTATGCAAAGGCAGCATCCACCTGGAGGCAGCCATGATACCTGTACAGGTGGTTTTACCTGGAGGTTGCCATGATGCTGGCACACACGGTGACAAGGAAAAGAGGGCAGGAGAGGCCATACTGAATGTACCTGGCTTCCAGGTACAGCTGCCTGTATTTACACATAAAAGCTTCTAGTTTGCATATCCATGCTTGACTTCTCAGGCTGCTTTCTGTTAGAGAAGAAATGGTTTGGGGTTGCTTTTTATTAAAGGAAAATTCCACCGAGAATTATTTTACCCTTTCTAGCTGCCTAAAAATAATTTCTTAATAACTCTTGTATTATTATGCCTTTCCCCTAACTTTTCATGGCTCACTCCTTGTTTTGCAGGAAAATCAGTCAAGGTCCTAGAAAGAGAGAGAAGCAAAGTCAGAGTAATTGATGAAGGGATTATTTACAAAGTCTAGACTCGTCAAAGGGAAACCAAAAATGAGAGGTAACAACAATGTAAAAGTCATCACCCCAGCACTGAAAAGAACAGGGGACAATAGCTGCTCTTGGATTCAGAAAAAGCTTAGCTTAGCTAGAGCTGTAAGAGACGGCCTCCCATCAAGAGCTATGGCCTTACAGAGAGGAGCACAACTTTGGCAAACCCATGAGCCAAACTCAACTGCAAGCCTGAGGGAAGAGGAGCCCGCTTAGTACAGTCACAGACCAGGAGAGAGAGGCAATGGGAAGGGGATAGGAGAGAGGGAGGCAAACCGAATATTCAGCACATTCCTGATTCCTCTAATATCCTCTTAATATCACCTTCTCAAAAAGTTGAGAAAAAAGCAGAGATTTTTATGTGCACTACACCTTACCAGAAGCATCTGGCTTTTTAAAACTAAAACATTGAGACTTTCCTGAAGAAACATCTAAATAACATAATCATTACCTATCGTCAGTGCATTTTTCACGGGATAAGTGAAAAGAAGAATAAACTTAGACATGGAGAAACGAACCAATCGCTTTTCTGTAAGGAACTGGTAGAGCATTTTAGGACCCCTAATACAATGAGGTCAAGGTGAGAATTTGCCCTGAAATAAATCACTCTTCTCATTGTAGGGAAGGTACCCAAGAAATTATTGCCGGCCGGGTGCAGTGGGTCATGCCTGTAATCCCAGCACTTTGGGAGGCTGAGGCGGGTGGATCACAAGGTCAGAAGATTGAGACCATCCTGATTAACATGGTGAATCCCCGCCTCTACTAAAAATACAAAATAATTAGCCGGCCGTGGTGGCGGGCACCTGTAGTCCCAGCTACTCAGGAGGCTGAGGCAGGAGAATGGCGTGAACCCGGGAGGTGGAGCTTGCAGTGAGCCGAGATTGCGCCACTGCACTCCAGCCTGGGCGACAGAGTGAGACTCCATCTCAAAAAAAAAAAAAAAGAAGAAGAAAAAGTTATTGCCATAGGCCGCACTACACAGCCAAGACATTCTCTATTGTTGCTGGTCTCTTCAACCCACAGAAATCTGGGTGAGATTTTGGGGAACACCCTTCCTTCTTCAGTGAGATCCCTCCAATTTTCTGCACTGAGAATTGACTTCTAGGCCTGCACAAACCAGGTGACACCTGCATCAATTGACTGTGGAGTCTGCGACTACCACAGAGGTTCTGCAGGATTGTTCTTGTAGATGGAGACTCTCTAGGTTCTGGCACTGTTTCCAGGTCCCCTCTTAATCAGTGACAATGAGGCAGTGTCTGATATAATCTATCAGGCAGGGCTGTTCTGGAAGCCAGCAGTTGTCTACGTAAGCATCAAAGAGGACACTGGCATTCTCTCCCAGGAGTAGATAAACAAGATTATGAACTTCCATTTTGAATGGGACTTTAAAAGCCTGAGGAAATTCATCATCAGAGGTAAGACAAAAAAAAAAAAAATCTAGACCTTGTTTTCAGGAGAAAAGATGAGGCTTGAGAATTGCAGAAATGTGCAATGTATGGTATAATGAGAAGCCTGTCTCCATTTTCTGATGTTTGACTGCTCGTAGCTTATAAGTCTTACCTCTTCCTCTTCCTCTCTTGTCCCACATCTGGCCAGCCAAGAAGAACGCCTAGCTGCTCCCTCCCTTAGCACCTGAGGCTAGATTCAAACCATGCATATCCCTGCTGGTGCATGCGAAGCCTCACTCAGACTTTACTCCCTTACAATTGAACCCAAGCCAAGTATCCATTCCATGCTCTCTCAAGCTATTTAGGACCTGCTTAAGAAACTTCTCTGCTCTCTCTGGAAATGTCAGTAACACCCTGTTTTGTTCTGTCTTGGTGTGTATATGTGGTGTCACGTATATGTGGCATCATCAGTCATCACACATGAAACAAATTTTGGATGGGACCCCCCTGCTTTTGCAAAGCAGCAATAACATAAAGGAAAACTTCTGGCTTTTCTATTTCCAATTGGTGAAGAAGTCATACTGGTTGCCTACAATTCACAGTCTTCTCATTTTCCTAATAGGTGTAACCACCTTTATTCTCATTCAGTTCCCTAACCCAGTCTACCTTCTGCTCCTTACCAGCTCCTCAAACATCTTCAACTCTTGTCAGTTACACCAGGTTCAACTAGCCTTATGTGGAGATTGTGGTCACAAAACAAAACTTGAAAAAAAACTGAAGTAAGGAAAATGAAGTCTCTACCCCAAATCAATGTTTCAGTGTATAGTTGTAGAACAGCAAGTTGTGAAGTTTTACTAGTCCAATTTGCGAACTCACATGCAAATATGTTCCTAGAACTCCTTTCTCCAACTCTGCCCATTCCAGTTTCATACCCGTTTCAAGATTCCTATTATTAGCTTAACTGGACATTGCTTAACAGCTTATTTTATATATTCAGTGATCCTGTGTAACCTATATTTTAGAATCAATTTGGATATGATAAGCTTGATATAGAATTGAATATTTAGAATATTTCTCAAACAATAGGATAACCTATTGTGATTTATATATTACTATTCACCGAAAACATTTTCTGTGTAATTTCTTTTTTTCTTTTTTTTGAGAGGGAGTCTTGCTCTGTCCCCTAGGCTGGAGTGCAGTGGCGCGATCTCGGCTCACTGCAAGCTCCGCCTCCCGGGTTCACGCCATTCTCCTGCCCCAGCCTCCTGAGTAGCTGGGACTACAGGAGCCCGCCACCGCGCCAAGCTAATTTTTTGTATTTTTAGTAGAGACGGGGTTTCACCGTGGTCTCGATCTCCTGACCTTGTGATCCGCCGGCCTCGGCCTCCCAACGCTCTGGGATTACAGGCTTGAGCCACCACTCCCAGCCAGTAATTTCAATTTAATTCAAAGTCTCTTGAAGATTTATGCATCTTTAAGAAAAATGGTAATTAAAAAAATATAGGCATCACAGCAACAAGTTTTGCTTTTTTTTGTTCCAGGAATTTTGCAAATAAATGGGGTAGAAGTCTACCATAATGGAATCAAAAAATTAATTAGTTTGGGCCACTCAGTGTATTGAGACATGTATATAACATAGAAGGGAAAGGAAGAATGTTGGTTTGATGCAATGCAATTCATTCCTTTTAAGTGAAAAGTGGACTTTTATTTTTAAAGGATGCCTTTGTCAAACGCAACTACAGTAAGCTACACACAACCTCGCTGGTTTCTCACCTCATCACTCTCTCCATAATATGCCTTCATTGTAGATTTCTTTTAGATATGAACATTTCCACTTAATTTGGCTCTGCCCCATGGCCCTTATCTGACCCAAAAAAAGCCCTTATGCACTTATGACTCAA
>NW_016808467.1:1177570-1181892 GCF_001698545.2 Rhinopithecus bieti | reverse complement strand
CGCGCCAAGCTAATTTTTTGTATTTTTAGTAGAGACGGGGTTTCACCGTGGTCTCGATCTCCTGACCTTGTGATCCGCCGGCCTCGGCCTCCCAACGCTCTGGGATTACAGGCTTGAGCCACCACTCCCAGCCAGTAATTTCAATTTAATTCAAAGTCTCTTGAAGATTTATGCATCTTTAAGAAAATGGTAATTAAAAAAATATAGGCATCACAGCAACAAGTTTTGCTTTTTTTTGTTCCAGGAATTTTGCAAATAAATGGGGTAGAAGTCTACCATAATGGAATCAAAAAATTAATTAGTTTGGGCCACTCAGTGTATTGAGACATGTATATAACATAGAAGGGAAAGGAAGAATGTTGGTTTGATGCAATGCAATTCATTCCTTTTAAGTGAAAAGTGGACTTTTATTTTAAAGGATGCCTTTGTCAAACGCAACTACAGTAAGCTACACACAACCTCGCTGGTTTCTCACCTCATCACTCTCTCCATAATATGCCTTCATTGTAGATTTCTTTTAGATATGAACATTTCCACTTAATTTGGCTCTGCCCCATGGCCCTTATCTGACCCAAAAAAAGCCCTTATGCACTTATGACTCAAAGACGGCATACGTTTCTGCAGAAAGCCAGACCAGCCTAGAGCCAGTAATAGGTTGTTAAGATTTAACAAGGAAAAGTAAGGTACCCATTAGGAGGTTTAAAATGGCTTGGCTGGGAGGAGATGGAATCTAAAGTTTAAAGAGATTGGAAATAGCCATGTTAAAAGTCATTTTAACAATCAGGTTTAAAAATAGACTTTATTAAAATGCTTAATAAAGCATTCTGTGAAAGCAAAAATAAAAATCCCAAAACATTAATTACATACTGTAAAAGTGAAACTGATATAAGATAATTTTATACCACTCGGTTAATGCATATTCCCCTGTATTTAGGTGTCTATGAAAAAGTTCATGCATACATTCATGGAAAATAATTGATTGTTCATAGTATAGAAATGGGACATTTAAATAAAATGTGTAAAAATGTTCATGATAAAAGACTGGCAATATCATCTCAACTGGCTTTTAAAAAAATGAAGGTGTATCTAGCTCTAGCTTTTGGAGGGACATGAAAATAAAATTCAAGGAAGTTAAATCAAAATGTTCCACTCATGTTCCATGCTGTTTAACTACTTGCGTTGCTTTATTTCCATGCAATTTTTAAATAGATGTTCTAGGTCTTAGCATTAATATTTAACATATAATTTACACTATTTAATTTTATAAATTATAAAATTAATATGCTGCAGTGACAGTTAACTGTTGAGATGTTCAGAACAATGATGAATCTCTCTCAGCAGTGTGAAATACATACAGCATTTTTCATTAAGGTCTAATTTACTATAGTAACAGTCAATGTTTTAGAGTAGTCCTGCAAGTTTTGACAAATTCATGTAGTCATATAGCCACTATCACAATCAAGATGAAGAATAGTTCCATCACTCCCAAACTTCCCTGTATGTATAGAAATTTAATAACAGCAACTTTTGAAAAGCCTGATCCATGACAAAAATTCATTATTTTGTTTCATTTACTTTAGTTCTGAATAATATAGGACATTCAGTTATAGGATTGATAAGTATAAAATCAAATACGATTATTAAACTCAACTCTCTTGTCCTTCACAATAAGGAACATGTATTCTCTCTCTCTTTCTCTCCCCCACGTCTTCCCCACCTCCTATTTAACCCCTCCCCAACATATATACCCATTTCTACCTGTTTCCAATATAAATCAGGATGGTATCTTTTATTTTGTTTTCTTTTCTTTATGCAGAGAGCCAGCCTTCTGATTTGGATTAACAGGAAAGAAAATCTCTCCAAAACGACATTACCTCACAAGCAAGAATGTAGCACTACATTAGTTTTTCAAGATTGGATAAAGCATGTTTAGGCTAAATGTGGACATCAGCAGTTTTAAAACCTAAATCTGATGCATCTGCACTCTTTATTGTCTTAGAGGTTCCATCAGTGCATGCTTAAAATCTTTCTCCTGGCAGCAAAAGTCTCCAGTGAGGTTTTTATATGATTTGCTAAGAAATGCCTGGTTTCAGAAGTCATTCTTTTCAATCCCCAGGGAAGCGTATCTGCTGGAGTAATTCTGCCTTCATGCTACCTGCTAAATGACTTGGGAAAATCTCCTTATACAGAAGCAACATTTAAATTAAAAAAGACAGTTTGAAAACCTGTGTTTAGTTTGTTCATGATAAGACTTGCAACTTCCTCAGTTTTGTTAGCTGATAACTCCTTCTGTTTTTTATTTTGTTGTTTTGTTTTTTTGTCAAACTATTTTTAAAATTATGGGTGAGGAAGATAAGATGGAGACCCCTGTGTGGGAGCAATAAAGCACACCTTTTACCATATTATTCTTAGAATGTCTGCAAAGCTCATTTGCACATACCCATGATCCCTCAGTGGAAGGTGTTATTCATAAATTGATGAAGATTTAATTCAAAAAAGCTTGTCATGGATCAAATGCAGATAGAATAGGAGCTGCCTAAGCCTGCACTGTTGTAGGTTTCCATGAATTTTGAAAAGTACTGTAAAGTGTACTGGCCTTTCAGGTAATTTGAGCCATATTCATGTACACACTTTATCCACTTTTATGTGGAACATGTATATAAAAACCAAAATTATTTACATTAGATCCTTACAATACTTTTTTCTTATGAGGACCAACTTATTTTTTCAGTAACTCAGGTGTCAATCTTTCCACTCTTACACTTATGTTCTGCCAAATTCAAAGTTTAGCCGTTTCATTCTCTTTTAACTTCTCAGCCCCACCCAGACTCCTGAACAGACTCTCAAGTCATTATAACCTCTAGTAAGAGTTTATAGAGCCTCAAGCATTCTTTACTCTTCCTAGAAGCAAAGTAATATTCACAAAATATTCTGTTCAAGAACTTTATATCGGTAATTCTCAAAATTTCATGCGCATCAGAATTATTCGGAGAGCTTATTAAAACACAGGTTTCTAGACCCTATCCCCAGCATTTCTGATTCAGTATGTCAGAACTTGGAGTGCGGCCCAAGATATTTCATTTCTAAAATTTCCCAGGTGATGTTGCTGCTACTGAGCCAGTGATCATACTTTAGGAACCATTGATTTGTCTTATTCTTTCTAATAATTGATTATATCAATTAGTGGCATCAGGAACACTATTTTTTTTTTTTTCTATTTCCCTCCCCAGTGCTGGATAGTCATTCACTGCTCAACATACTTGCCTCCTTAAAGATTTCTGCTTGTTACCTCTACTAGTGCAATTAAGAAATACCTAGATAATATTTTTTGACACTCAGCTTTATTCCAATCCTGTTATTTTCTAGGTGGCAGAACCTTAGAACCCATAGATATGTTTACAGAGTCACTCACTAGCAAGTATGTTCAGAATTGGTCAATGGGATGTGATCCTGAAATATTTAAAAAGCAAAAGACAAGAAAACATGATTATTTTCTGGTGGCCTTTGTGGAAAGTCACGTTGGTAGTGGCAGATGGCAGATGGCAGATGTGGGGTTTGGCACTCAGTTTTTGGATCCTCCCCACATGTACTTTGGTGCTGAAGATGTGGCTTCTTCGTGATCTTTGCACTTCCAAAGGCATTATGGACAGACTTCATGACCTTTGCTCCCCAAGAATTCCTAAGGTTGGGTATACTGCTACTAGTTTTGTTCTAAACTTATTCATACTAGAATACCTAGGTGACTCCTTCTTTACTGAGCTAAACCAGAGTGAAACATTAAAAGTAATGAATCAAGGAGTAAGATAAAATTTTAAGAGAGATAATTCATGATGTGGCTTTTTTATTCCCTTCCATGATGGTAGAGACTAACATAATGAGACCTTACCTTTTTTCCTATTCACAAGAAAAACACACACTTATACCTGTGATTCTATTCTTTGGTACATATAGCAGGCCCTTGAAGAACTGTTTAAATTAATTACTCCAGAATTAAGGGTTAATGTTGCCTCAGTATTTTGGAAACTAAAAGCTGTATTTGTTATTCTTGTGTATATGAAATGTATCTTTTTTTAAGTGTTTGGAAAAGATGAGTTGCTGGCATACTAGTAGTTTCTGCTGAAAATTTACAAACAAAACAAAAGCAAAAGCCAAGACCCTTCTATAGTTAAACAGATTGGGGAAATGCTCAGTACGCTCCCTCATCTTAAAGAGTTTTGTTGCATATAAAAAAATCTCTGAAAAGTCCTTCAGTACTGTATTAGTCAGGGTTCTTCAGTGAAGCAAAACCAATAGAACAGACATCCATGCAGAGAGTTGGGGGT
>NW_016808467.1:1170934-1177366 GCF_001698545.2 Rhinopithecus bieti | reverse complement strand
TAGACGGGGAGGGGAGAGAGAGAGAGACAGAGGGCAGAGAGATATTTGATTTATTGTAGGGAATCAGTTCATGCAATTGTGGAGATGAGAACTTCTAAGACCTGCAGTCAGCAAGCTGGAGACCCTGGAGAGCCAATGTGCAGGTTCAGTCTGAATCCTGAGACCTGAGAACCAGGAGAAATGATGGTGTAAGTGTGAGTCTGATGGTTCACAGGCTTGAGATCCATGAAGAGCCAATGTTTCAGTCTAAGTCTGAAGGCTAGAAAAGACCAGTGTCCAGATGAAGCAATCACGAAGTTGGAATTCTCTCTTACTCAGCCTTTTGTTTGATTCAGGCCTTCAATTGATTGAATAAGGCACACCCACTTTAGGGAGGGGAATCTGCTTCACTTAGTCTATGACTTCAAAAGTTAACCTCATCCAGAAATGTTCTCACAGACACATCTAGAATGATATTTGGCCAGATGTCTGGGCCAAATACCCCATGGCCCAGACAACTTGACACGTAAAATTAACCATCACGAGTACCTATGCTGAAGCATTTCCCAACTTGGATGCCCAAATAATCCTTATTTCATGTAACATCCCCTAATGTTTTTCAGACACACTATTATTCAACAAAACACTTGTAGAAAATTTGGTCCTTAAAAAAAAAAAAAAAAAAAAAAAAAAAAAGTTACTAGAGGTGGTCAGGGAGGATTGGGCAATACATCTCTGAATCAAGAGAAATTCTGAGGACACACTCACGGAGATTCTCAGAAATACAGATATGACAATGGTATGAAAACTATCAGAACTTAGTTCTCATTATTACATTACAATAAGAAGTAGGGAGAAGTTTTACTTAATGTCTTTAAAATTTGCATTATGTATCTTGTGATGTTTCCCACAGGATAAAATATTAGAATATCTGCAAAAGACTTTGTGCTAATTTTATAATAGGAAGTATAAGGAAGAAGCTGGATTCCATCCCACAATGAATGGTGGAACAGGAAATGGGGAACTTTGGATAGTATTTAACAACATTTTTCAAGGAAAAAAAGTAGGGAATTTAATACTGAAGACAAAATGAAGAAAAGAAAGATACAGCCCATCAGATTACAAAAAGAAATTCCAAGCTTTTATATAAGGAAAGGGATCTGAATATTCCAAGTCCTCAATATGCCTCCACTTTTACTACCACATAGATTCTCCAAGATTTCTCCTCAGCCTTTCTCCTCACCAGTATTTGCCCTACTGGCAATTTTACACCAAATATAATAGCTATTGGTAGTGAGTAGGAGCTAAGCAAATATGTTATTTACTTACATATTTGTGATTATAGGATTTCTATATACAACTTAAAAAGGTCTTTTAACTCTATTCCACATTTAGATATAGCATGAATAACATCTCTCTTAAAATAAACATTAATAATACAAATCTTTAATCTTTAATTAAATCTCTTAAATATGAACTAAACCTTATTTTTCATATCCCATCATCATCTCACTTTTACTCTCAATTCAAGAAGTTGTGAACAAGTTTGCAAATCAACCCTGCAGACACTTTTCCAACAGTTTACAGGGAAAATTCATAACACATATCCTTAATCTTTAATTAAGGACTAATCTTATTTTCATATCCCATCATCATCTCACTTTTTTTCTCAATTCAAGAAGTTGTGAATAAGTTTGCGAATCAAACCTGCAGACATTTTCCCAACAGTTTAAAGGGAGAAAAACACAAAAACAACAAAAGAGAAATTCAAGGCACTTCATGAAGGAGCTGGTTGACTTTATGTGTTGAAATATATATTCGTGGAGAATATATATTCTCTTGTTGCAGCAAATTTAGAGAACCAACAGAAAAAGTAAACAGTGGTCCACAAAATGGTTGGATCATGGAAGCAGTAGTAATATTATCATTTCTTAAAAATAAGATTATTCCTCTTTAGCTTTGTGCCTCTTTTGGGCTAATTTAATATAGACGCTGTAACCAAAAGGCAGAGAGACATGTTTTTGTTTTTTGGTTTTTTTTAAACACGTAAGTGGACAGGTCATCTCACTTGAGACCCATCTAAGTATAAAATCAATGGTATAAGTTAGAAAAGACAAAGTACATATTAGCTACAATGAAAGGTTTATGGCAGAAATGTCAAGATCATATAAATGATACTCAGTTACTTATTTAGTTAACTTGTCAATGAGAACTCATTAGACTACAGTAAATACCAGACTAGTAGCAGTCCTGTGCGTTGCTTAAGTTCATGAGGCAAATAGAACAACTTGACGATCCTTTGTTTACACCTCTGCATATTTTTCCTCAAGGAGGTAAGTAAGGTATACAGCCTAAGTTTTTCCCCAATTGACAGAACTTCCACATTGCAGAAGTCCTTTTTTGTCACATGCCCTGAAATTGTTTTATCTCTATCTCAAAATACTCTGTTCATTGTTATTGTCTCCATCCTCCAGTCATCTGTCTAATAAACATTTACTGAGAATCTATAATGTGCTGAATGCTAAGTAAAAATAATAACAAAAATAATAGTAAAGAAACTATCTCTGCCATCAATAGGACAGAAAAGTTAGGTAACTATAGGATAATGTGTGAGTGCTTAGGAAAGAAGTAAGCATATGTTGGCAAGAGAGTGAGTGAGGTCAGGGAATAGTTTCTCAAAAAGGCATTTCCTGAGCTGTCTCTTAAAATTGGTATTATGCAAAGGAAGAAATAATAGGGTGAAAGAAAACCAGACTTTGGGAAAATATTGCAAGAGCCCCAGGCAAGTGGAAGAAAAAATCAGGAGGCTTGTGCCGCTCGCACCAGTCGCCTGCCACCAGTGCCTCAGCCGCACAGAGGAGGTGACCAGATACAGAATGTGGAACCTGGTCACCACACTCTGCATATTGAACTCTTCTTGCCAGTTGCCACAGCCGAAGAAAGATGGCCTCAAACTCACTCCCATGTTCAAAGTCTCATGCTATCACCTCTCACTGACAGAACCTAAATCACATGCAGAAACCTAAACACAAAGGAGTTGGGGTAATGAAATTTTATCCCTTTAATCTCTAAAATCCAAGCAAGATACAAAGAATGGATTGGGAATAGAGGTCATGTTCCTAATGGGCTTCACTGTCCAATGTGGTATCTATTAGCCACATGTGGCTACCGAACGCTTGAAATGCAGCTACTCCAAATTTAGATGTGCTGTAAGTGTAAAATACACACTAGAGTCCAAAGATTTAGTATGAAAAAAAGAATATATAATATCTTATTCATTATTTTATATTAATTATATATTAAAATGGTAATATTTGGCTATATCGTTCAAGTATTATTAACATTAATTTCACTGGTTTCTTTTCACTGTTTTATTAATGCAGCTCCTGGAACATATAAAATTACATAGGTGGCTCACATTACATGTCTATTGGGCTGCACTGCCATAACCATCTCCAGTATAGTGTAGATGTCTGAAGGAATAGGTTAGGGATAAAGAGAAACAGAGCATTATGGGTGACATACGTGGCAAAACATCAATGGCCAAGGGCTTATATTTTAGACTTAGACTCATGAAAACAGGGATGGGAGAAATAGTAGATCAACCATCTTAGAAGGGGGTGAACTCTGGTCCTGGTGACAGATAACTTGATTTACTCACTGATGAGGACCCAGAAGCTGAAGAACTGACAAGCTGTGATGGTTGATCAGACCCTAGGGGCTGATTGGCAGCAGAGGCTCAAGTCTCACCTAAGGGAGGGACTTGAGTATTTTTCTTTTTAAATCAAAGTTCCTTATGCTACAAAAGAAAATTCAAATATTGTCTTTCTTTCAAGTAACCTTTAAAATAATTTTCTTTAAGAAAGCACATATTAAATTATGTACAAGATAAAATTCTAAGCTGAATCTAGGTCTAAATATCACAGCAACTTGCAAAATTGCAAAATTTTTAAATAACAAAACAGATGTCATTAGAAGACAAATGTAATCTAATTAGCATACTAAAGCTGGAATTAAGCCAGGCTCAGCAACTTACATGGTAGATTTTTCTTCCAAGAAAAGATCCAGAGTTGTCAGAGCAAGCATATTAAAAAAAGAAATGTGCACAAATGCACTTTTAATCATAATCAGGAATCCAGAAATGTAACAGTTGTTCATTTCTCAATAATGGTAAAACTGAATAATGTTTATTTGACACTTGTTTCACTCTACAATATTATTCTATTAAAGAAAATTAACCAAGGAAAAGGGAAATTGAGAAACATAAAGGTAATTTCCATTAAGGTTAACCATCCAAGCAAAGATGAACTAAAAAAAAAAAAAGAAACAAGGCTGGGCACCATGGCTCTTGCTTGTAATTCCAACACTTTGGGAGGCCAAAGTGAAAGGATTGCTTGAAGTGAGGAGTTGGAGACCAGCCTGGGCAAAAAAAGGAAGAAAGAAAGAAAAAACTCTGTCTCTACAAAAACTAGAAAAATAAAAATTGGCTGAGTATGGTGGCACATACTTATAGTCCTAGCTTCTCAGGAGGCTGAGGCGGATAGACTCTTGAGTCCAGGCTGCAACTATGTCAACTATGATTGTGCCACTGTACTGCAGTCTGGGTGACTGAGCAAGACCCTCTCTCAAAAAACAAACAAAAACCACGACAAAAAAAAAACAAACACTGAGGGTGATTGAGGGTGAGTAGGACTAGATACCTGTTCCTTCAAGATTCAGAACAATAAAACTAAGCATAGCAATGAGAAGTTGCCTTTAGATTAGGAAGGCTGAACAACAGAATGTTAACAAGATGAGAGATGCTGCAGAGTATTTGAGACTAATAGCCTGAGCAACAAGAAATTGCATTTAAAAAAATTTTCTCTCTCTAGTTATGTCACTCTCACTCAACTCAATGCCCAACTACTTTGTTGAATGATATAAAAATCAGAATGCTGAAGGGATTATTCAAATTGTGCTTTATACTACATAGGTGCAACCACTGCAGTGTTGGATAAAATATAGGTGGCCATTTACACTGGACTTAAAAGTGGCCAATTAATTAAGGAACGGTAAAACATATACCATTGATACTTGTTTAAATATGTATCTTATATTCAAATATAAATAATAAATGCACTATTTTTTTTCAAGTGGAGAGAAATATTTTTTAAGCCAGAATTTTATGTTGTAAAATACCAGTCTTAAAAAACAGAATTTCTTAAATTTCTCTTGTAAGTCACTCTTCCAAAGTTGAGCCTAGGTGTAATTTGAAATAATTTATTATATTTTACTTGAAACACTATATATTTATTACTGTCCATAAAATAACCTGCAAAATTTCTATTTCAAATTACCTTTCTACTTTAATGTGTCTTCTCACTTTTGAATTTTATCAGTGTCCAAAGAAATATCTTTCTGTGTTAATCTTATTAATCATCACCATTTTGAGAAGTTCAGCACCTCATCTTTTCCAAGAATAATATTTCACTCACCATGGTATTTAATCATGACTCAGAGGCTGTATGACTGGCATCAATGTGCTTTCCTTATCAGAATGAGTTTGTGTTGCATAAGTTCTCAGTGGAGGCAGGGGTGAAAGTGGTCCTCCTCTCACCTACTCACCTACTCCTATTGTTTATGCCCCCAGGGCACTCACTGTCTAGTACTTGCATCTGTGACTCTTCATTCAAGGGCTTTTTCTCAGCAAGGAGCAGGTCAATAGTGCTGAGAATGTAACTACTTCCCAACCCCAGCGTCTTTAGCCATTGACAAATGAGATTCGAAGGTTCAACACAGCAGCTTCCCCTTCCCTTGAGTGAGACTATACCAAGAAGGGTTGTACTTCTCAGTCGTTCTCTCGGTAGTCCCCAACAGGTCTGTCTCATTTATCTAAAGAATTAGTGTCTAATTAATAAACCCTGTCATGAATTATTTTCCTTTTCTATGTCATTCCTCTTTCCTGCTAGGATTCCCAGATTAGCTCTTAAACTACTTGTACTCACATTGCTGGAAAGAAAAACTAAAGGTTAAGATAAAGGTACTAAGGATGTTTCCAATAAATCTATGGTGAAGGACAGTGTGTATGAGGGAAATAGCGGGATGATATAGATTGTCTCATATGTATAACGACAAATATCAGAGAATATCCTATGGTGGACATAAAGCCCCAAAGAGTGAGATTTTTTTTTTTATCTTCAGCCATACTAACAGAGAAAAATATATTAAACTGTTCAAACATTTGCTTCCTTATTATTTCTCTTCTGGTTTCAAAGAACATTTTAACAAAATTGTGTTTTAATTGTTAATTTTATGTAGTTTTCAGATAACTTTATAATATAAAATATGGAATGTATGGTATAGAGAGGTAAATATCTTCTATATTTACATTATGTATAAATCATTTATTATTAATTTTTACTTTATCTCATTTTAGTTAAAACTATTTTATGTTTTACAAAAATGTTAATATTA
>NW_016808467.1:1167916-1169164 GCF_001698545.2 Rhinopithecus bieti | reverse complement strand
TTTTTTTTTTTTTTTGAGATGAAGTCTTGCTCTTGTGCCCAGGCTGGAATGCAATGGCACGATCTCAGCTCACTGCAACCTCCGCCTCCAGAGTTCAGACGATTCTCCTGTCTCAACCTCTGGAGTAGCTGGGATTATGGGCACCTGCCACCATGCCCTGCTAATTTTTGTATTTTTAGTAGAGATGGGGTTTCACCATGTTGGCCAGGCTGGTCTTGAACTCCTGACCACAGGTGATCTGTCTGCTTCGGCCTCCCAAAGTGCTGTGATTACAGGCGTGAGCCACACCGCATGGCCTCCAAAGCTTTTTTTTTTTTTTTTTTTTTTTTCTTCTATGCATTATTTTCACAGAGCAAATTATGCACTTTTCTATTTACTATTTTTCACAATAATTTAATCTTCTTTTGCTGACATTTTGATGTTATGAGCTTTTCCCAAAATTTCTATATTGATTGTGAGGATGAGAAGAGAAGTGACAGTAATATTTTACCCTTAATTGTTAACCTTCTGCCTGAGTATTGGCAGATGGCTCCTCCCCAGATCTAAAGGCAAAGTTTTGTATTGTGTTAGGCACTGCAAGCCTCTTCTCATGTCTGGCATTCAACAGGTGCCAAATTCACTTGTACAACTAGTTCTCATTCAAAATCCCTGAGCACTTAACAAGAAATCCAAACCTGGCAAGATCAAAGTTCATAAAACCAAAAGAAGTAGTTACGGGGAGATTCATATGATTGAAATTTACTAAAATATAGACTGTTAGGTCAGATAGACAACTTTTGGTTGTATATTGGAAAAGTCAACATGACATTAACCCAAAGTGTTACAAAACCTTATCAGTTATTAACATTTATATTTATGGTAGTTGGTTAATTATGGTACCTTACACATCTGTTTGGGGGAAATCAGCAAAATAATAAGGTATCAGTCTCCCAGGATAAGTGATATATTTCCTCAGAATATAGACTATGCCTTTTCTTTCTTTTCTGTTCAAGTTACACTTAAAATCCTTGTTTTAAAGAATTTTCCTTCTCTTCCATGGTTTAAGAATGTGAGTGTCTTACATGTAAAACCATATAAGTTAGAAGCCACTATAAATGAGAAAGTAGAAATCAGTCATCAATCTCAGATTATTATATTTTTTTAAGCTACGATGTGCAAGTTTAAAGAAAGGTAAATTAAAAGAAAAAAAAAAAAAAAAAAAAGAGGACAAGGGGGGGAGCTCACGCCTGTAAACACAGCCCCTTGGGG
>NW_016808467.1:1154856-1167771 GCF_001698545.2 Rhinopithecus bieti | reverse complement strand
AAGAAAAACAAACAAACAAACAAAATCTAAATTTTACCTTTAGTTTAGTTTCTACATTACACACACACACACACGCGCACACACACACACACACACACACACACACACACACACACACACATATATCACTGTTCAGGCTTATTAAGCAGAAACTTTGAAAGGGAAAAGAATTCTAAGTTTTTTCACGTGTTCCTTTGCTCAATCATTTTGGGAAACCCATGTGCATGCATCATCTCTATCCTTAGGTTTGCCCAATTTTAAAATCCTCGGTGTCTGCTCAATATTTCCTACTTATAGTACACATGAAATGTAGTCATAATGTTTACTTAACCAATATAAAAATAATTTTATACCAAACATACATGTAGCCATCTAATAAATACAGCTTAAAATATCTATTTAAAAGTAAAATATTTGCAGATGAGGCAATTCAATTTGAAAAGTATTTTAAGTATAAATGTCTAAAGAGGTAAAAATTAAGAAAAGATGTTAAGCTAATACTATCTTATAATTCAGTTCTTATTAGTGTATAGACAGCAGTTAATTCAGTTGAGATTAGCTAGTACTTAAAGAAAGTGAAAGCAATTTACATTTTGGTGTCAGCAACATCAATTGTCTTTGCCATTTTGCCTCTAAGGCTATTTGGGGCTGTCTGCCACTTGTGAAATGCTGCTTTTACTGTATTTCACAAAATTATTAAACAGGATACCTTCTAAATTAAATTTCTTCATGGGTAAATTTTCTTAAAATTTGAGTCTAAATCTGCCACTCCAAGGTAGAGTAAGTATTGAGAAAGAAAATGTTCTCCACACTATCATGCCATTTGTCCACCAATAATTTGAAAAATAATTTTCTCTTTTCTTTCACTCAGCCAATACTTACTGTTCCATGATGGAGACCCATGAAGAATCATTATTGATACAGTGATATATCCAGGTAAGCAGACATGCACACAGACCCAAAAATGCAAACATGAAAATCATAAAACTTCAACTTTTCAAAGTATATCTTAGATTAAAAATGCAAAATAATAGCTATTATGCATATACACTAGAAAATAATTCCAGTATTCATCTAAAAGTAAAATTTCTTCATCAGTGAATTTCTGAAACCAATGTGGTTTATGAAATATTGATGTATATTTTAGAGATAGGAAGATGGTGAGAACTCAAATTAACCTGTTTACTCTCTGACTCACCATCACAGCTCAAAACTGTATGCTTCCAACATACAAATCTGTATTAATCTGGTATCTTACTGAGCTCATAGTGGAGAGTCTCTATTTGAATAGTATCTATTGGAATAGCCCATTAGGATAATTCAAATAGATACTATAACACTCTACTCTCTTCAGATACCATCGCCTGTGTGGCTAAAGGACACGAACCTTAGGAAAATAAATAAATACATAAATACACAAATTCAAGAGAGTTGTTAAAGGCTTTAAAAATGTTTTAGTGCAAAATCTTGTTTTAAAGCTTCATAAACACTCTGGACCTCTAGATGTATAATGACCCCTTTAATTTGGCTTTCCTGCTGAGCCTTCTAAATTCAGAGTAAACAATTATTAAAAAAATAATGAGGTTCAGATTAAAAGTCCACAAACAATAGCATAATTAACTATCTTAATAATATCTTGGAAAAAGAACACTGACCCAGATGCCACAGAGCATAAGTTAAATCTAATGAAGACCCAAGGAAAATCATGCACCTTCTCATGGGAAATGCAAAACCATCCTGCCTCTCTTCTCCTATTATCCTTGTTTAATCTTCTTCAGAATTAGGTCCCTAGAGTAATTTCAAGTATGTATTCTAAAGCTAATTGCTCTTCTTCTTTTTTTTTTTTTTTTGACTTAATGATTGGAGCATAGTGGGAAAATAGAACTAACATTTAAAATGTGAAGAAAGTATTTAAATTGTCTACATTTAAAGGTTGTTTTCATACACATTTAATGGTCTTAGTAAAACTACGTTTGAAGTACTGAACTAATCTATTGAATTCAATTTTACATGCAGAGCCATTTTCCAATACACTGGCAACATGTATTGTTATAGTATGTGCTTCATTTTATAGAATGTTCTAAATTAATACTTTTTGTTCTAAATTAATACATTAATTTTATCCATGTTAATAATGCAAAACTAGAGAAAGTCTTGGCAAGTGTAATGTATATTGTAAATATTCAAATTTCATTTAAATGAATAAATAATTTAATTGCATATGGCATATAATAGTGTTATAGTACAAGTTTAGTAGCATGAAGAAATCCACTGATCTGAAATCATGGATATCAACTTCCAGATTTCTGAATAACATTTTCCCTTACAGTTGACCATAAAATTAGCACTGAATGACTTCAAAAAAGTTTAATTCATAAGCAATACATGAGAAAACTTAGATCAGATTGCTTATTGCAACATATTACAAAGGGGACAAGCTGAACGACAGTCAAGTATTGGGTTCTAATGCTTTTGGAAAAATCACTTATATTCCTTAGGACTCATTTTCCTCTTCAAAATAAAGACTTGAAATAGATGATCATTAAGGTCCTTGCTAGTATTAGAAAGGTTTAAGTATTAAAGGCAAATTCCCATACTAAACCTATCAGATTGCAGATAAAAAAACTCCTGCTAGGTGCTTGGAGAAGATTCCAGAAAATAGATTCCTTATTCTACTTATGAAAATATTTGTCAGACTTTTTTGGAGAAGAATTTCTCAATATCTAGTAAACTTGTTTTATGGATTCATCATATATATATATACACATTTATATGTATACATAATTATATATGTGCATAAATGTGTTATATAACTAAGACAATATTTGACTAAATAAACCAAATTAATTATTAAAACTAGATTATCTGGAATAATAGAATGTACTCTATTAACAATGAGAAAACTTCTCCAAAATGTGAAAGCATTTTCACAGTTTTCTATCACTTTATGACCCAGTTTCCTCATTTGTAAAACATATATTTGCATGCCTGATATAAAAATAACACATAAAATATCCAGTGAACTAGAGTTTCTCTACAGAGAGGCAGCAACTTGGGAGAAATAAAAAGTTATTTTATGGAAAGAAGGTACATTTTAGAATCACATAAAGTTCTCAACAAAGACCTTAAAACTACCCACCCAGTCTCATCCATCCTTTTCTCTATTCCTACCTTTTATCAAGATAAGTTGTTTCTCATTCTCATCTTAAAGTAGAAATATCACAGCTCATTTTCTGCCAGTTTACACCACTCAACCTGCCGTTAAACACCGGTGTCTTATCTCACAGACCAGCCAGACACACAAGAAAACAATATTGTCAGTGTCTGTTGTGATTGGCCAGTGCCTGAGCCCTACTGGCTGTTAAGGATTTAGATATTTTGAAGATCATCCATTCTTAATCATGACTCCTGTAACTTACTTTTTATCGTCTTGGGGCAGTTAATTCATCTGTGGATAAGTCAGGTTAAAAAGAAAAAATATTAATAAACCAGTTAGTTAAATAATCATTTCTATAATTCTGTGAAAACATCTACACATTTAAAGGCTTTCATTTGAGGGACCAAATGAAAATAACCAAATAACCAAAAGAGTTATTTGGAAATAACTATTTCCTTGTCAAAGGCTTATAATCTAAAGGATGCCCTCCCACCCTTCCTCTGTCAACCATCCCTTCTGAGAAACAGAACAGTCACCTGCTTCTTAGAAAATGTGATGGAGAGCTCATGAGACATGGGGCCTATTTGGGGAGGAGAAGGAAGAGAGGTGCCACGCAGCTCAGGATGCTACTGGACCCCATCCGTATCTTGCTCTAACAACTGTTTGAAGAACAGGGGTTTCAGACAAAGTAGAAAAAGTCAGCTTAGAACAAATAACTGTACTTATTTTGTTTTGTATTTTAACTTTTACTCAGAAATGCTCAAATTTTACCTAGAAATTTAAACTTACCAATAAGTTACAAAATAGGAAAAATGGGAAAATAAATACTCATATACCCTTCATCCAGATTTACCTATTGTTAATGTTTTATCCCATTCACTTTTTCATTACTTTCCTATCCACCCATCTATACACATGTCTATATGTTAGGTGAGTATGTGTGGATATTCATGCAGACAATTTTTCTAGACTCACTTAAGTGCAATTTCCATATACGATTGTCCTTTACCTCTGAACACTTCACTGTGTATTTCATAAGAATAATGATATTATTTTACACAACTATAGTACCAAACTGTACTTACTTTTTACAATTTAAATTTTATCTGACAACATCCGTGTAATATTTACTATGTACTAGGCATCACTTCAGCTTGGTTCCACCCATTACTGGCTGCACAGCATTGTACAAATGACTTAGCTTGCTATGCCTCAGTTTGCTCATATGTAAAATCAGAGTAACAATAGTACTAACTTTAAGTGGTATTTAGAACAGAGTAGGTATTATGTAAGTTTTGTTAAATACAATTTAAATTATAAGAATAAATACAGTTTGGACTGTTATTTGGGGTTTTTCCTGACCTTCACCTTATTGCATTCCAAATCTTCTCTTTATATTTGTACTCCATGGCAGTGAACATCACTGGAGAAAATACCCAAAATCCATGTTCTAAGGCTGATTCTGCTGTACTATGCTTCTTCCTCTAAATCCTGACAGTTTATTTATACTCTTCTGTCATTTATATCCATATTATAATTTCATGCAATGAATCACATGCTCCTTTTTAAGTAATTTTGACACAAAATAACACCATATAAATCTGTTAAAAATGTATGTCACTATAAATAGAGAAATTGTGATGACAGCAGGACAGGAGGATTGAGAAAGGCACTCTCTAACCTTCTTTTTCTAACCTCTAACATCTGTCAAAATATCATGTATCTCATTCAACATTTTTGTCATTATTATGTATGTTAATATTATCAGTGTATATTATCTTATGATAATAGTTCAAAAGTGTCCAGTAGAGAAGGATGCCTTATTTATTGTTAAATATATGATGTACCTTTGTTCAACATTTGTTTCAGACAAAGGTGACAAAGGGATAGACAGCCTGAGGAATAAACCCAGGCTGGGGGTGTCCTTGTAACAAAGGGGCAGGCTTGGATTTTTGTAGAATTCATTAATATATGGGGTAAACAGCGGAGCGAGAGATAGAATGAGATTCCTACTTCATCTGGCTAGGGTTACTGGTGATGCCACCAGTCAGGAATACAAGTCAGATGTGACATTGTTTGAATAGCTGTTGGTCCTTCCAATGGTCAAGCCCAAGGACCTGGACATAGACGGAGAAGCTAATGATTGATACATAGATTTAGGAGTCCTCAGCATGTAAGAGTAATACACACCAAGGAAGAATATAAATATATCAGGACACATCTAAAAGAAAAATGTCCCTCAGATATACATATATATGAACACAAGCTAATAGAGAAATGAAATCATTGAAGAAAGAAAGGCAAATTGAAGATGAACAAAAGTGAGTGCAAAGGTAAGAAGAAAAGTAAGCCACGGAGAAAAGCTGGAGCACGGCTGGGCAGAGGATACAGTGCCAAGGCCATGGAGGAATCCATCTACCCAGACACAATGCTCCACTGAAAAAAATAATGCCACACACGAAATGTGTTTGTGTTTTTATAGTTTAGAGTGTCTGTAAAACAGTTCTCATTACATTAATTTCCAGTGGAAAAAGTAATATACCTTTCAAAACACTAGATTTGTAAATGCCCAGGAATGTCTAATTTTGCCATCCTCATAATGTCGTGTAATAAAAGATGAAAAAGAGCCCTTTACAAGATGTTTAGAAATAGAATAAGCAGCAAGGAGAAAATTTCCTTTTCCTTTTAAACAAATTTGAAAATGGGCATTCTTCCAAACTAATAAAAGTATGCTTACTTCCACCAGGCCTATCCAGGAAACCCTGCTTGCAGCCCTCAGCAATCTTACCAAGCAAGTCCTTGTCTCAGGAGTATTTTATGTCAATCAATGCTTTTGATAAGATACATAGGAAAACAAGCAGGTAGATCAGCCCATGACGGTCAAAAAATAGTACCAAGCATGGATATGTGTCTCTTTTCCCAAAAAGAACCACCTCTACTTAAGAGGAAGTAAAGTAATTAAAAGCAGCCTGATTACTATCAGCGATTAACTGACAAATACGAATAGTGATACTAGTGATACCATGAAAGAAAAGAGCCAGGGCTTACATTTAATTCATCCACACAGTTAATATCAGCCATCAATTTAGAAAATTGAGAGAGAGCAATGATGGAGTAAGCAAAACTGATTGAGTAAGCATGCCTGCTGTACTGTTGCCTAACATATTTTATTTTAAAAAAACTGTAATACCTATGTGTACTGACTGTATTGTAGGAGTGTACAGTGGAGTCTGGAGTTAAAAGGGCATGGGGCTAGATAACAAGCCATACAGGTTCGAGATCTGGTCTTGCCTCCGATCCGGGTGTAACCCTAAAGCAAGCACTCAAGGCAAAATGAAAAGAATAGACTCATTCCTTTTGCTTCTTATTAAATTTTTTTTTTTCAAAAGTCTTTTATGGAGCCTTGATGACTAAATCAAAGACTCGTCTTCAGGTTAAGAGGTAGAGACCTGACCACCAACCTTCCTCTCACTGTCCATCCCACCCAGTGGACAGTAGTGGTCCCAAAAGCTCCTCCACAAAATGTGAGGGCTCCTCAAAAATAAATTATTTCATTTGCTCATTTATTCAAGAAATGCTTATGAGCAATCCATTTGTTAATCATTGGGAACATAGTGATATGTGATTACTCACTCTGACCTTAGAAACTACTGGGTTATATGATCTAATTGGCTGTTGGACTCTCAATGTTACTCAGTTACTGAAAGAGTCAGAGGCTGGTGTAAGTGAGAGGTGCAGAGCCTCAATCTTTCTTTCTTCAATAGAGTAAAATTGCTCTACGGGCAAGGAAGTTTTGCTTCTATAAGCTTTAATTATAAAATGTTTCTCATTACAGCTAATTCTAAGATATTATCCAAATAGATGTCATGGCGTTGAAATTCTGTCGACTAAATTTGCACTTAGAATCAGTGTGGAATTCACAGTTTCAAGGTTTTCTTCCAAATGCTCTTCAATATACTTTCAATTATTGAGAATCTAGTCCTGTCCTCTTATCCCCGGAGAGTCAGACTTCTGTTATTGCTCTGCACCTAAGCCTGACTCTCTGAATTCTCCAACTTTTCTAAACCTGCTTTTCCCACATAGAATACATGTGATCTTTTACTTGTTTCCTCTCAACCTCGTAATCTCTTGGATAACAGTCAGCTAGGCCAGACTAATGCAGGATAATGAATACGTATAAATCTTTCAGAGAACTATGAAGGCATTTTAAAATGAACTTCAAAAATCAGAGCCAACTCAAAGAGGTGACTAGAAAAGTGAAAATTCCAGGAATCTTGGAAATTCAGTTGCACAGGTACTTTGAGCCGTGAAGGACTTTGGGACCTCCTTCAAGTTTTGTTCAATCATCACTTGTCCTTAAGAATATTTTTCCTCTGGGGCTCGATAATGTTTATAACATGAATTGTTTCTAGATTTTTTTTTGTTAGATAATTTGACCAACACCACAACAGGGTCTCCTATTTTCTTAATGCTAATAAATACATATAACCTGAATCTTGACTCTTAAGTGGATCTTTATATGTCTATAGTGCTCTTTTATCTTCTTTAGAACAACTTACCACTGCCTAAGTTTGTCTAAATTCTTTTTTTTTTTTTTTTTTTTTTTTTTTTTTTTTTTGAGATGGAGTCTCATTTGGTCACCCAGGTTGGAGTGCAGTGGCACGATCACTGCTCACTGCAACCTCTGCCTCCTGGGTTCAAGGAATCCCCCTGCCTCAGCCTTCTGAATAACTGGGACTATAGGCATGTGCCACCACGCCTGGCTAATTTTTGTATTTTCAGTAGAGATGGGTTTTTGCCATGTTGGCCAGGCTGGTCTCAAATTCCTGGCCTCAAGTGATCTGCTGGACTCGGCTTCCCAGAGTGCTGGGATTACAGGCCTGAGCTACTGTGCCTGGCCAGTTTGCCTAAATTCAATTCATATTGAACTGAGAGAGGAGGCAATTAAGAAAAGAAAAATATTAACATGAACACTGTCTGTAACCAGTAATAATTATCTATAGTAACATCAACCAGGAATTTTAAGCGATCTTTACTATCACATATTATAGAAATTTACAAAATAAAGCAAGTAGATCACCCATATGGGTGTCTAATTATTACAGACCCACAGGCTTTACAAAAAATGCAGTTATTAAATATTAATCACATGTTTTTAAATTTTCTGGGTGGCTATATTCTAAGATTTCCAATCTTGTTATTGTACCGTTCTCTGCCATATGTTTGAATGCAATCACCTCATTCTCCTACTTAAAGCCCATTAACATGAATTATGAGAGTCTTTGTGGTCTGGATCTTACCTATTTCTCCAGCCATATAACTTGCTATGATCTCCTCTGCTTCCTCCAGCCATTAGTTCTCTAGTCTCTGGGCCCTCAGATATACGGTGCTCCTTCTGTTCTGATTTGCCTCCTCACCTATTCCTCACCACTCACTCCCTTTGTCTAGCTAAGGAGTGACTCAATCTCACAGGTCTCAATAGAATTTCCTCAAGGAAGTCTTCTGTGTCCCCTCAAGTGGGTTAGATTCCTCTTCTAGCATCCTCTGCTTGTCCTATCAGCAGTATTCGCAGACTATCTCAATTGTCTGTTCACCTGAGTGTAGCCTCCCCTACATTGCACTCAATCAGAAAACAAGGCCGTGTTTCTGTAGGACACTTTGTAACTCAGCACTGAGCATTATGCCTAGCATGCATTATAGCATCAAAAATAAATATTGAATAAATAAAACCTATGAGGCAAATTACATTCTACTTTTCTTTTTCTAAATGTTAGTCATTTTCAAGAACATACATATATACAGACACACATATATACACACATATATAGATACACAATATACATATATACATGCATATGTGATCAATAAAAATATGTAAGCACTGATGAATATTTCATATACATGTGTGTATATATACCCACTCACACATAAAAACACACACACACACATATGTATGAATGAGGAGAAATGCCAACTTATTACCCTATGTTTTACAAAAGTTTTGGCTACTAGCTCTAGCTTTTTTCTTTAAAACCCTATGTTATAACCAAATGAAACTGAAACAGCCTTGGATATATTTTTACGGGGGGGAAGTTTTAATTAAAATCCACAACTTGCCTCAGAGAAGTACAATTTTGTTAAAATTTTGCCTCATGATATATTCTAAATTAAAAATTAGTTTGCAGGCATCTTTTACAAAGAGTTAGATCCCCCTAATGTAGAAAAGAGAGGGCACAAAAAGGTCTGCTAGGTAGAGAAGAAAATGACCAGCAGCCTGGTCAAATTGCCTTGGTTTGGAGCTCTTCATGAGGTAGCTGGAGAAAAAGGCACTGCTCATGAAGTGGGCAGAGTGAAGGTTTTCATCATGTTACCTGGTTTCCTTGTGTAGATCATCAGATCACAAGAGAGTCAGCTTTGGAAATTAGTAATCAGTGCCAAAAGAGCACTGTTCCAAAATTAATATAAATTGCTTTAATATTTCTCCCTTCTATAAATTTAAATTCATGCTGTAGGTTTGGACCTACTTTTGAAATATTCTTACAAAGGAAAGTTACCAACTCCACAAACTGTTTGTGAGAGTGTTAGAAGTGCCAATTGAAACAGGAATGTAATAACACTGTGAAATTGCATTATCTGTCAAGTTTCTAAAGCTTATTCAGGTGCTTATTTAAACCCTTGGAACCTGGAGGGAAATGAACATGGGATGACTTTTCATTCAGGTTGCCATAACATTTCAGTAGTGAAACTTCATAGTGGTCTACCAGGCACCGAAAATAAGGTTTCGGCAGTAAAATAAGTGTCAACAAACCTCATGCTTCTGTGCAGAAATAGCAGCTACTAATAAGGTAACATCAGTACATTATAAATAATCCCTGAGACAGTCTCAAAAGGGGTCTACAGTATCAAACACGTGCAGCAGAAATAGAGTAAAGACACCTTCGAGGCCATCTAGAAATGCCAAAACAGGGTAGTTTATAGCACAGGCAGTCTGAAATATGCCAGTCGGCTCCAGGTGCCAACATCCACACTTTGGAGGAAATCACCAGGACCTTTCATTATTTGATGGAACAAGCAGACAACAGGAATGTCTCAGTGTCAGTGCTTTTATTAAAAGAAATTAATATTCATCAACACATCTTAACTCAGTCAACAGTTTAAAAGTTGCAATGAAGCATGTCATTCAGGCCAGGAGGTCTTTGGTCCAAGTTAAACAAACTCAGAGAGAATGTCTGGTTACAAGAATGTGTGTTCTATAACCTAATAGGACTATGCTTTCTACATTAGAAATATCCAGGTGCTAAATTAATCTTGTAATTGTATTTTGAATAACTTGATGAGTACATTTATTCCGATTAGAAACATATGGCATCAATATTTAAAGGTAAAAATGTATAACTGATTTGCTATTAAGAGGTTTGTTTGTCCCACGAGACTTTGAGTTACTTAATTGTATATACTATATCTGGTAAAATATATGCCTCACATATAGTATATATTCAACCAATATTTGGTGAATATATACAGATTGGGCAAACACATTTACAAATCTTTTCATCAGAATAGCTGATATTGCAATAGACCATCAAAAATATTTATCAGTTAACAAAAAAATAGGAAAATAAACTATCAATTTTCAACCAATAAAAGGAAGGTTTTCTGTAATAAAATTAGCATACAGTGTTAACAGTACATCAGCAAAATGACAGAGTAAGAAATTTAAAATATGCCCCTCTATAAAATAATGAAAAAAAAGAGCAAAAAATATCAGAATCAACTTTTCTGGAACTCTGGAAATCAACTAATGGCTTGTGGCAACCCAAAAAATATTTATTAAAAGAAAAAAAGCAATTGATTTATTTGCATTCCCAGTGATAGAGGGAGCAAAATGAACCTTATTCACAAGAAAATGTAATTAATTATTCATTCTGACTTCTCTGATGACTCCCTAAATAAACAACTCAAAAAGTGTGTCTTTATTAAAATGATTAGAACTGACTAGCTTATTTCTAAAGCTTATTGCTACTTCCAGGAATAATTTGTCAAAATTATTTGCAGGTTGCTGCTTCCTGAGGGGATAGATAACAATGGGGGCAAATTATAGCTTGGGCAAAAATCTTGGGAAGAAAGGCTGGGAAATAGGATATCCTTAAGAGCTGTGAAAAGTTTCCACATTTTTCAGGGAATCTAAAAGGTTGTGTACGTGTTCAGTGTTGTGCCCATTATCAGGATAACCTGATAAAGTCCTAGCTTCCCACCTCCTAATGACCCTGAGGCTCTATAAAATCAGGAAGTACTGTCTGGAGGAGTGTTGAAGGTGTGCCCACCACACACTCAGGGCTCCTTGAGAACTAATGGAAGATACTTTGTTTCCAAGTATTTAAAAAAAAACCCTGCTCTAACATTAGCTGACCACTAAGCTATATAATAGAGACTTCAGGACCACACTAGAGGGTAAAGACTTAATGAGATTAGTTTAGAAAAGTCATCAAGTCAACAAACAATAGCTGCAATAAGCAGAAAGTACAACAAATCCTGGGGAAGCAAGAGAATCCAATTTCCAGAGTTGCTACATTATAATATTGAAAATGTACAATCTTCAACAACAACAACAACAAAAAATGGGAATGCATGCAAAAGACAAGAAAGTGTGGCCTATATATATACTCAAGGAAATAAATAAAACTGTGCCAAGAAAGTCCAGAGACTGGACTTTACAGACAAAGATTTTAAATCAGCTAATTTAAATGTGTTCACCGAGTTCACTGAAACTATGTTTAAAGAATGTTTTAAAAGTATGAAAATGATGTCTCACCAAATTGAAATTACCAATAAAGAGATAAAAGTGGCTGGGTACTGTGGCTCATGCCTGTAATCTCAACACTCTGGGAGGCCGAGGTGGCAGATCACTTGAGGTCAGAAGTTTGAGAACAGCCTGGCCAACATGGCGAAACTCTGTCTCTACTAAAAATGCGAAAAATTAGCCAGGCGTGGCAGTGCAAGGCTATAACCCTAGCTACTCAGGAGACTGAGGAAAGAGAATCTCTTGAACCCGGGAGGTGGAGGTTGCAGTGAGTCAAGATCATGCCACTGCACTACTCCAGCCTGGGCAACAGAGACTCTGTCTCAAAAAAAAAAAAAAAAAAAAGAGAGAGAGAGAGAAAATTTATGAAAGAAGACTTCATAAATTTAGGGGTTCAAAAGTAAAATAACTAAAATGAAACATTCAGTCTAAAAAGCCGTAACAGCAGACTTGAGCAGTCAAAAGAAATAATCAGCAAACTTGAAGACAGGTCAATTCAGTCTGAAAAGAAGAAATAAATAAGAATAAAGAAAAATAAACAAGGTATAAAAGCCCCATAGGACACCTCAAGCATACCAACAAATGCATAATGGGAGTCCCAACAGGGGAAAAAAAAAAAAAGGCAAACATCGTTAAAGAAATGATGACCTAAAACTTTCTAAATTTGTTAAAAACATTATTGTTTCTATCCAAATATTTTTATAAACTCCAAGTAGAATAAACTAAAAAAATCCATACCTAGACACATCATGATCAAACTGTCAAAAGGTAACGAATCTTAGAAGTGACAATAAAGAAGCAACTTAACATATACAACAATACAATTAACAGTTAATTTCTCATCAAAACCCAGGAACTGCCAGGCGCGATGGCTCAAGCCTGTAATCCCAGCACTTTGGGAGGCCGAGACGGGCGGATCACGAGGTCAGGAGATCAAGACCATCCTGGCTAACACGGT
>NW_016808467.1:1116503-1154461 GCF_001698545.2 Rhinopithecus bieti | reverse complement strand
AAAAAAAAAAAAAAAAACCCAGGAACTTTCAAAGGCAGTGCTACAATATACTCAAAATGCTAAAAGGAAACAAAACAAAACAAAAAATACCACCAGCCAATAATTCAATTCTGTGACTAGCAACACTATCTTTCAAAATGAAAGAGAAATTAAGACCTTCTCGGGCAAACTACAACTGAAGAAGTTCACTGCTTACATACCTTTACAGAAAGAAATGCTAGAGTCCTTCAAGCTTAAATGAAAAAGTAACTGAGAGTAATTCAACTCAAGAAGAAATATAAAGTGCTATTAAAAGTAACTACAAAAGTAAATATACAGAACAATATAAATGTATTTTTGTTCGTAACGCCTTTTCTCTGTCTGATTGGAAAGACAACTGTAGGAAGCAACAATTATAAATCAATTTAATGGGCCCATAATATATAAAGATGTAATATGTGATAATAGCAGCATAAAGGTCAGGGATATATTGGAGCAAAGTTATTCTATACTATTTAAATTAAGTTGGTATTTATCCAAAGTGGATTGCTATAAATTAATATGTTAATTATAATCTTCAAGGAACAATAACTCAAAATAGTATGGCAAAAGAAATGACAAGGGGGCCGGGCGCGGTGGCTCAAGCCTGTAATCCCAGCACTTTGGGAGGCCGAGACGGGCGGATCACAAGGTCAGAAGATTGAGACCATCCTGGTTAACACGGTGAAACCCCGTCTCTACTAAAAAATACAAAAAAACTAGCTGGGCGTGGTGGCGGGCGCCTGTAGTCCCAGCTACTTGGGAGGCCGAGGCAGGAGAATGGCGTGAACCCGGGAGGCGGAGCTTGCAGTGAGCTGAGATCCGGCCACTGCACTCCAGTGTGGGCGACAGAGCAAGACTCGGTCTCAAAAAAAAAAAAAAAAAAAGAAACAACAAGGTACACTAGAAGATATCTTTGTAATACAAAGAGAAGACTGTAATGGAGGAATTGCAGGAAAAAAATAAAACAACATATATTGAAAACAGATATCAAGTGGCAGAAGTAAATCTTTCCTTACCAATAATTACATGAAATGTAAATGGTTTAAACACTCCAATTGAAAGGCAAAGATTGGAAGAATGGATCAAAAAACATGATTCAAATATACGTTGTCTTAGATGCAACTGGACATCTAAGATGCAACTGGACATCTATGCTAAATAAATTAACACAGGAACAGAAAACCAAATACTGCATGTTCTCACTTATAAGTGGGAGCTAAACATTGGGTACTCATGGACATAACGATGGCAACAATAGACATTAAGAAGGGGGAAATGATTGAAAAACTAACTATTGGAGCCCGTATTCACTCGGTGAAATATTGGAGCCTGTATGTCACCTGGGTGACAAGATCAGTCACACTCCAAACCTCAGCATCATGCAATGTACCCACATAGAAAACCTGCACATATAACCCTGAACCTAAAATAAAAGTTGAAATTATATTTAAGAAAACAAATATATGTTATCTACAAGAAACTCAATTAAGATTAAAACACACAATTTAGTTGCATGTAAAATAAGTAAAATAATGGAAACTTATATTCCATGAAAGCAGTACTCAAAAGAGAGCTGGAGTGGCATACTAGTGTTGAACAAAATATAAGACAAAAAATGTTGTTAGAATAAAGGAAGGCACTACATAATAAAAGCACACATTAATCCAGAAGATGTAAAAATTATAAATGTATGTGGACCTAAAATCATAGCCCCAAGATATATGAAGCAAAAACTGAAATAATTGAAAGGGAAAATTGCCAATTCAACCATAATGGTTAATACTTCAATACCCCATTTTCAATAACATATAGAGCAACTATACATAAAATCAGTGAGAAAAAAAAAAAAAAAAAAAACTTGAAAACACTATTTATCAACTGGACCTAAAACACATCTCTAGAACTCACCAAAAAAACAACAGCAGATATACAGTCTTCTCAAATACAGCATTCAGTAAGATAGACTGTTAGAATGCAAAATAGTCTCCAAAACCTAAAAAGGTTTAAATCATACAAGTATATTCTGTGACCACAATGGAGTAAAATTAGAAATTAAAACAGAAGAAAATTTGGAGAATTCACAAATATGTGAAAATTAAACATGAAGAAATAAAAAGGAAAATAAAAAATACTGAGGAGGATGAAAACCACACATCATATCAAAATGTGCAGGATTAAATAAAAACAATGCTCAGAGGAAATATATACCTGCAAATGCCTTTCTTAAAAAGAAAATAATTCTAAATCAATAGCCCATCCTTCTACCTTAAGACACTTGGAAGAAAAAACTAAACCTGAAGCAAGTGTAAGGATAAAATGTAAAAAGATTAAACCATAAATGAATGAAACAGGGAACAGGAAAAAAAGCATCAATATTAAAAGTTGTATATTTGAAAATGTCAACAAAATTGACAAACATACTGGAAAAACACAAAAATACCTAGATTGACCAAGAAGACTCAAATTACTAAAATCAGGAATTAAAACATTATTACTTATGTTACAGAAATAAACATGATTATAAGAAAATACTAAGAACAACGATATTCCAAAAACTTATGTAACCTAGATTAATTAGAGAAATTCCTAGAAATATTTCAACTACCAAATATGACTCAAGAAGAAATAGAAAGTCTTAATATGCCTAAAATAAGTAAAGAAATGAGTTAGCATTCAAAATAATTCCTTAAGAAAAGGTTATACACACAACCAAGTCAGATGTATCCCAGAAATGCAAGATTGATTCAACATACAAAAATGAAACAATATGTTATTAATATAATAATAGAACAGCATAATCATCTCAATCGATACAGAAAAAACATTGACAAAACCTCACACTTTTTCAAAAACACCAGTGCTATGAACAAAAAGGAACCTTCTCAATATGATAAACATTATCTATAGAAAACCCACAGCTAATATCATACTTAATAGTGAAAGACCGAAAGTGTTTTCTCCTCAAGTATCAGAAACAAACAAGTATATCCACTCTTGCCATGGTACTAGAGGTAGTAATTAAGTCAATTTGGCAAAGAAATCAATGTAGCCAGAGTAGAAAAATAGTAAATAAAACTAACTGTATATGCAGATGATTGATACCTACCTCCCTACCTATTTAGATAGATAGTTATGCATATAGGTAGATATATTTATATGTATCAATCTATATCTATCTGTTGATCAGTAGATATATCCCTAAAGAATTTCCACAAATATATATGACAGCAAATAAGATGAGTTTAACAAAATTGCAAGATACATGATCAACATAAGGAAAATTAGTAGCATTTCTATATATTAGTTATGAACAATGTGAACAGTGAAATTATGAAAACAACCCATAGCATCAAAATTTTAAAAAATGCATAGAAATAAAATTAACCTAAAAGTGCAAAATTGTGCATTAAAATTACAAAATATTGTTGACAGAAATTAAAATCTAAATTAGAAAGATATTTCGAATTCATGGAAGACCTAATATTGTTAACATGGCAATACTCCTTAAAATTTATCTGCAGATTCAAGAAGAGTCATATCAAATTTCAGCCACTTTTATTGATAAATGAATGAGTTGATCCTAAAATTCATATGGAAATGGACACAGAATAGCCAAAACAATTCATTGAAAAGAAAAACAAAATGAAGATCTCACACATCTTGATTTCAAAACTTACTAATACAAAGCAAGGATAATTAAGACAATATGGTGCTCACATAAACATACATCTATGAAATAGAATTGAGAGTATATTTTTGATGACACAAAGACCATTCAACTGGAAAATAATGTCTTTTCAACAAATTGAAATTTGTTGACAAAATAGTAAATTTAGTCCCCTACTAAACATTATATGTAAAAATTAACTGAAATGGATCAAAGATTTGGATGTAAGGGCAAAACTGTAAAACTCTTAGAAGAAAATGTAGGTAAAACTCTGTTACTCGGATTGCACAATGATTTTTTTTAATATGACACTAAAAGCAAAGACATCAAAAAAAGAATTGGATTGTATAAAAGTTAGATTTTTTTTTATTTTTCAAAGGGCATTATAAGAAAGTGAAAAGACAATCCACACTCTGGGAGAAAATATTTGCAAATGATATCTCTGGCAAGGACCTAGTGTCCAGGCTATATAAAGAACTATTACAACTAAACAGTAAAAAGGCAAATAACCCAATTTTAAAATGGGCAAAAGGTTTGAATACACATTTATCCAGAGAACATATACAAATGACCAGAAAGCATAAGGAAAGATGTTCCACATTGTGAGTCATTAAAGAAATGCAAATCAAACCACAATAAGCTCCCACTTCATGCTCACTGAGATGGCTATCTTTCAAGAAAGTAGTAAGTGTTGGTAAGGAAAGAAAAAAATAGAGTTCTCATACATCACCAGTGGGTATGTGTAAAATGGTGCGGCCACTTTGGAAAACAATTTGGCAGTTCCTCAAAAAGCTAAACACAAAATTGCCATGTGACTCAGAAATTCTACTCCAAAGTATATATCCATGAGAATTAAAAGTATATGTTCACATAAAAACTTGCAAGTGAATATTCTTAATGACATTAATACTAGTAGCCAAATGTTACAGAAGCCCAAATTTCCATCAGCTGATGAATGAGTACACAAAAGATGATATCTATACAATGGAATTTATCTCAGCTATAGAAAGAAATGAAATGGTGTTACATGCTACAGCATGTAATCTTGACATTGTGCTAAGTGAAAGAAGCTACACAGAGTAAAACATATTGTATGATTTCATTTATATGAAATGCCCAATATAGGCAAATTCTTTCTTTCATAACTTTATCTTTCAGAGCAGTTTCAGGCCCATAGAAAAATTGAACAGAAGGTATAAATTTCCCATACACCTTCTGCCCCCACAAATGCATAACTTCCCCATTATCAACACCTTCCACTAGACCCCACCTTCCAACACCTCCACATGAGAATCAAATTTCTTTCTTTTTTTTTTTTTTTTTACTTTTTTTTTGAAACAGAGTCTCACTCTGTTGCCCAGGCTGGACTACAGTGGTGTAATCTTAGCTTACTGCAACCTCCACCTCCTGCGTTCAAGCGATTCTCCTGTCTCAGCCTCCTGAGTAGCTGGGATTACAGGTGCATGCCACCACACCAGGCTAATTTTTGTATTTTTAGTAGAGACAGGGTTTTACCATGTTGGTCAGGCTGGTCTCGAACTCCTGAACTTAGGTGATCTGCCTGCCTTGCCCTCCCAAAGTGCTGGGATTACAGGTATGAGCCACTCTGCCCAGACGAAGATCAAATTTCAACATGAGTTTTAGTGGGGATAAACAAACTATTTCCTAACCATAGTCACTTTATATGATACTTAGCCTTGTATTGAGTGTTAAAAAATATCCTACCTGAGTCAGCTAATCATAAGAATAACATGAGTTGACTAAAAAATATTTTTCTTTTAAATGGAAAAGTGCTATGAAATTATAACCTTAAATTCTATTGTGTAAAGTTAATCAGTTCAATAATCTCATGTATCCCCTTTTTCCTTCTGTCAGTACTATATTATATTGTATATATTATATATTCCTCCCCAGCATTGTGCTGATTGGTGCTGATATTTTCTTAGTTTTCTTACAAAATACAGCTAATGATAGGTTATTGAGATGAACATGTAAAGAATAGTTATTCCAATCATTAAGCTGGCCAAACTTGAAAGAAAGAATTTTATATATCTATGTTTTCAAAACACAATTAGATAATTTTCTGTCAATTTTTTGCTTTTTTTTTTTCCTGTGGGAGCAAAACAGCATGAAACATGGTTGTTTACTATGACACTAGGAAAGGTAACTGTGCCTACAAAACTATTTCAATATTTAAGTATTGGTGTTTCACAACTAAATTAAAAGAAAATTACAATCATTGTGAAGCTAATGTCTATTTATTTTAAAAGTTAGGACAAGTGAGCAATACATTTTTACACTCCAATGGTGATGTCATACTACTATAGTGCAAAGGAACTTTTATAAAATTAAATGCTTAAAAGTTACGGATACCAACTATTAACTCAATGTGCCTGCATATGTTTATTTGTCCCATGGTTGGGGCCCTAAAATCAGCTAAAACAAGCTCAGTCCTCTGTATCCTCACTTTTCCAGGTTGATTTTTCACAGAACTGAGATTTTCTATCGCTCTGAACCACTCAGCTCCCATTTTGAGGAGTCATTTTGCACTACCTTTTGTATATGGTTCTCATCTAAAATAGCACATACTCTGGGAGCTGGTAACGTTTCACTGGGCATAGTTAATGTTTGCGATGCCTACCAAGCTAAATGCAATACATAATTATAAAATCAGGGGTTAGGTAGGCAGGAATTTCTATTTTAAGCATATTATCTAAAAGCTTTCAAAATCAGCCACTTGAATACCTCTGAGTTCTCCATGTTTTCCCACTCCCATTCATAGACCTCCTGGCAGATGAGATGAAATGGAAATAGGGAAAACCAAGTAGTGAGAGTTAGAAAAAATCATGTGAAAATGCATCATATTTCTGTCTTAAACTCTATTTACTGCTCTTCCCACCACCTCCCTTCACCTCACCCTCCAACATCACTAGATCCATTTTATACAGGAGAAGCTTCCTCTTTTTGAAGTCTGTTTTTTGTCTTCCTAATTAAATGGAATTTTGCTGAAACCTTGGAAAGTAAGTAAAATATGAATATTCTAATTAAAATGTCCAGAATAATTTTCTCAAAATTATTTATTTATTTATTTGAGAAAAGTTTTGCTCTTGTTGCCCAGGCTAGAGTGCAATGGCATGATCTCGGCTCACTGCAACCTCTGACTCCTCGGTTCAAGTGATTCTCCTGCCTCAGCCTCCCGAGTAGCTGGGATTACAGGCACCCCACCATGGCTGGCTTTTTGTATTTTTAGTAGAGATGAGGTTTCACTATGTTGGCCAGGGTGGTCTCGAACTCATGCCCTCAGGTGATCCGCCTGCCTCAGCCTCCCAAAGTGCTGGGATTAAAAGTATGAGCCACCGTGCCTGGCTTCTCAAAGTTATTTCTAATAGCCCATGATAATAGCTACAATAATTATGGAAAATTCAAATATTTATTGCATTAATTTTTGAAATAATTCTTTCAGTCTTCATTGAATCCTTTAAAATTTTGTTTCTTCAAAACATCTGGTGAATGAAGTCAAGTGTTTTGTAGTTTTCAAATGAATTGTGCCCATTCCATACATTTACATAGCAAAGTTAGTTTTTGATGTGTTATTTTTCCCTCAAAATGTGAATATAAGCAATGGTCACATATCAATTTAACTATTAATCAACGTAACAGAGCTTTCCAACTTGTCTGCTAAGTTTAGAATATTTGTTGCCTGATTTACTCTTCCTGGAAACACAGGCCTAGGAAGCCTTGGATACATGTTTCCCAGGAAGTCCTTGACAGGATTCTGATTGAGATTCAGCAAGTGAGGAGAACATGAGCCAAGTTTTGAAAATGGAATGGAAGCGTAAACTATTGTTAGTTGTGGTGAATCCATACAGGTCTGCAGCAACCTCAATTCTTGCCTCCTCAGAAGGAAGAATTCGACTGAGGAGCATAAGGCAGAGTGAGAGACCACGGCACATTTTAGAGCAGGAGTGAAAGTTTATTAAAAACCTTTAGCGCAAGAATGAAAGGAAGTAAAGTACACTCGAAAGAGGGCCAAGAGGGAGACTTGATAGATCCAAGTCCGTGCTTTCATCTTTCACTAGAGGTTTTATGTGTTGGCATGATTCTAGGGTCTTGTGTCCCTTTTCCCCCTATTCTTGCGTCGGGGTGGGCTGTAGCGGCCTGCCAGCACTTGTGAGGGACTCATGCATAGTTTGTTTACTGAAGTTGTATACATGCTCACTTGAGGCGTTCTTCCCTTATGAGTGGAATATTTCTAGAAGGTCATATACCAGTTAAACTTAGTCATTTTGTCTCTTAGTGCACATGCTTGAGCCCACTTGCCCAAATTCTGAGATCTTATCAGGAAGCCACTGATCACCAGCTTCAGGTTTTTTCTATCTATTGGGAGACTGCCTTTCTCTGGTGCTGGCTGCAACCAATCACTATTTTAGAGACAGTTTAACAAACCATCACCTGATGGTTGCCTGACATTCCTGGTGGGGGTAGTGGGGTCTTTCCTGTCCTGCTCATGTCTGACTAGTTACCTACTGTAACACTATCCTACCTCATTTTCAGCCTGAAGCAAATCTGGCAGTCTCATGGTATTCAGCACACTTAGGGCTGTGCCTTGAGTGGCCTCTGAGTGTTTCCCAATAAACCATCTACTCACTGACTTGCTTCAGAATACTGTGGGCAACAGCAGCTGTTTCCTGCAGTAACAGATTGGGGTAGCTCTGCCACCTTTCTTTTTTATTTGTTTATTTTTTATTATACTTTAACTTCTGGGATACATGTGCAGAATGTGCAGGTTTGTTACAAAGGTATACATGTGCTATGGTGGTTTGCTGCACCCATCAACCTGTCATCTAGGCCAACAAACATGAAAAAAAGCTCATCATCACTGGTCATTAGAGAAATGCTCTGCCACCTTTCTAATCACCCAAAACCTGAGGAAGCCTGAGCGCTAACTGCTGTCCTTCCTTATATTTGGTTCTCCAGCCCTCCCATTACCTTTAAAAGCATCTAACTCCCCATACTCTTTCCTTCTTGAAATACCTAGAGTGTTTTCTGTTTTCATGATGGAACCTTGAGTAATGAAAATAGATACATGTTCTAATAATTATTATCTTGAGAGATTTTTGCTTTTATTCTGGAGATAGCATTGCTTAAAATAGTTTTTAAATAATAGCTTAAACAAATATCTCAGTCTTTGAATAATCTTGACGGAGTTGTCAGAATTCCCTCATTAGAGTGTGTGTTTGGTATATGAAAACAGGTAGGAGATGCTTAACGTAAATTGCTAAATAAAGTCATTGTTGTGGGCTGACTTGAGCCACCCTACTCCCCCAAATTCAAATGATGACGTCCTAACCTCCAGTAATTCAGAAGGTGACTGTATCTGGAGATAGGTCTTTAAAGTGGTAATTAAGTTAAAATGAAGTCACTACAGTGAGCCCAAGTCCGATATGACTGGTGCCCTTATAAGCCATTTTTACACAGACACACACAGAGGGAGACAGCTGTCTACAAGCTACAGAGAGAAACCAATCCTTAGACACCTCAATCTCAAACTCTCAAACTTCCAGCCTCCAGAACCGTCAGAAAAAAAAAAGTTTCTGTTGCTTAAGCCACCCAGTCTGTGGTACTCTGTTATGACAGCCCTAGCAAGCAAATATTGTCATCAGTGGAATAATTCTATTTTGGATATAAAACTGTATGTGACTTTAAGGCATTAAACTTCATTTATAAAATATCTCTAAGGATAATTCTACAAGAGATGTATGGACATAGATTATAGAAATATCGTTATGTAATGAAAACCTCCAAGATAAACTATGGTGGCAGAAATAACATTTATTTAAATGCCATTATAGAAAGGTTAGTTTAAAATTTCATATAGGTAATATATCTATATTATTTATAGATAATATATTACATTTATATATAGATGTAACTATATAAATACATAAATGTATATATACAAATATGTTACATCTATATGTACATAACATAACTTACTATATCTTCCTCCATGGAATACAGAGACCAAAAACAGCAATATTTAAAACTCAGCCAGTCACAAGGGGATTGAATAAAAAAGAATGTCCAGAAGGCTGAGAACTTCTGGCTCTTAAGGGTGATACCTCTCTTTGCTTTGTTACTCTATGAGTCAAGCAAAATGAGAGCATGGCTTTTTTATTCCATGTCCTGAATCTTGTCTCTGTCTCCATGGGGTGCCCCTCTCCTGAATTTCTAATATTCCTTTTGTAGTTTCCCTATAAATACACAAACTGATACACATATAGAATGCTTAATACATATGAGGTAAGATATCATCACATTTTAAGGTAATTTCTTCTTAGTACATAAAAATCTACCTTTTCATGGAGATGCTTTATAGATACACCATAACTGCTTAATTAATGAACTATTGCTGGACATTTTACTTTTCTAATCTTTTACTATCATCAATAAAGTTTTGATAAATAATTTTATAATTGTCACTTTTAAAGTAAATGAGAATATCTGTAGATTAAATTCCAAAAAGATGATGGACCAATGAGTATGTATACAGAGAGGGTAGGGGAAAGAGAGAGAGAGAGATGATGATTATGATAATAGATAGACAGATGATAGACATGTCTGTTTTGATAAATATAGTAAATTCCTATAAAAATATCGCATCTAAAAAATCTACTGTATGAAATATAGTATTATATTTTACAAAAGAATAAAACAAATATTTTCATTTAGTCTTTACATTAGCATAAGTAAATAAAGGCAAAAAAAAGTTCCCATGTAATTGTTTTCTACATGTGGGAAAAGAACAATTACTGCAAAAGCATGCATTTTACCTCACTGTGAAAGTCCCCAGTGATCATCATGTTTTAAATTCTTAGCCTCACCCTATTCTTCATGCAGAAGATAAAATTATTTTATCCACTGTCACTTGAGAACAGAGTCGCTTGTCAAAAGCATTGTTTCATTTCATAGAAGTTTCCACGTGTTATAGGGATGGGTTATTTCATTGCCAAATTGCTGTTTGTTGGGTTGTACGACCTTATTCTTCAAGCGGCACTATTCGAGAGTTCATGTTTTCCTAGTTTTGCCAACAGAGTTGCAGCTGCACTTTAACACACTCTTAGTGTTGCACCAAAGAGAAGATTAGAGAATCTTAATGAATGTATTTGTACTTAACTTTTAATGTAACAGGTCTTCCTAGACATACACAATGATTAGCCCCTCTTTTAGATCACTGTTGGCCTACATGCAGCTCCCCTCCTTCCCTTTGTAAATCACTGCTTGATGAAGTAACTATGGGACTTAAACCTCACCAGACAGAGGAATTTCCAGTGAGGAAAGCTTATGTCTCTGCTCCAATGCAGTTAATCCAAAAGTCCCTCAAGTCTTAGGTGTTAGTGATGGCAAAGCCCCATATGAGGTCATCCAGACCATCCCTTGGCAAGGTTTGTCTCAGCAGTATTTGATGTTTGCATTTCTCTAGTTAGTCCAGTCCTATTCACTGACTTAAACATTTTAAAATTTAAAAAGTTCTCTAGGGAATCCCGAAATTTTCTTCTCAAAGCAAATCAGCAGATAATAAAACCTTGAAAAATGTGAGAACCTTATTTTCTAAAGCTCAAGAGACAAAATATTCTGTTTTAAGAAAGAAAGAATATTTGTTTATTTTCTCCTAGAGACTTCAACCTACTATATTTAATTTCTGTATATTTTGGGACTAGTTGAAATATTTGTTACTTGTTGCATGTATTAATTGACGTCAGTGTTCTAAGAATTGTCATGCTGAAACACTTATTTGAAATGGCTCTCTTGATGTTACACAGAGAAAATGGTCAGCATAATGAGCCATGGGAAAATAAGACCACAGTCACCGAATACAAGCCACAGAACTACACTGCTCAGAACAGTCACACACAATAGCAGTAATGCTGTCAGAGGTCAGAGACACACCATCAGGTGCATACTGTAAACTAATCACACTTGATAAAGGTTGACTTGGAATTGCTAAGAAAGCTGAATATTCTGACCACTCTAGTTTCTATTGCTGTTGATGTTATATAAGAGGCACATGTAAATAAGGGAGGATTTAAGGGTTCTGTGTTTATAGATTTACAACAATAAAAGCCGCTTTATTTCTGACTTTAATGATCCGATTTGACAATTTTGGTTTAGATATGTGCAATGACATACATAATATCACTTTCTGCTTCTCACAGTGGCTGAATACTGTGTTGCAAACTAGTCTCTGCCAAGAGTAACTAGGAAAGCTGGAAAATATTTTTGATCTGTTTGCAAGTATTGGAGCTCTACTTATATAGTTGCTATTTGAAGGGCTATAACTGGACAACAACAAAAAGCTCTGAGAAGTGTGGCTAACAAGTGGGCTCTTCTAAACAGTTTTTATGCAGTGTTTGGTGAAACTATGTCTACAGCATTTTTTTATTTTGGTCTTTTTGTTTGGTTTTGTTTTGGATGATACTGTTGTCCAAAGGAGTTTAATGATTTATATTCCTAGCAAGGATAGAAGAATTTCTGTTGCATCACATCACCAGTACTCAGTACTCTCTATCAGGTATATATTTATTTATTTTTCCTGCTTTGTTGATGTACAATTAACAAGAATCATATGTATTTATGGTGTAGAAAGTATGTACTTAAAATAGTGAGATCTATAAGTTTAGAGAAAGAAGAACTTTATTTTTTAAAGGGTTGCAACCTGTATGCTGGGAAGTGTAGCCTCTGGTCAAAACTGAAGAAAAGTAGTTCAGAGACAAAAGGAAGAGGCTGAGATTTATGCCTAATGACATTAGCTATACATACATGTTCAGCAGATTAAATGAGAATCTTATGAATATTTATGAGGGAGTTCTAACATATATAGTGAATAAACATATATGTTACATATGATCATGTATACTTTGGGGTGAGACTTAACATTAAAATGTATTAAAATTAGGCTATGTCAAAAAGTGAAACAGATCACAAAGGCACTTTGTATGCAATCTCTGCAAACTGGACAAAACCATTTTGTGGTCAGTTGTCAGTTATCAGGAAGGAAAGATTATATTATAAAGTTGGTCAGCTGTCATGGTGAACCCACTAAAAGGGATGGGAGTCTGGCCTCAGTGTCAGGTGGTCTGTTGAAATCAGTGAAGGGATCTTTCAGTGTTTGTTTCTCATGTGCTGGTTTCTGTTTATCTCTTAGAATAAGAAGTCAGTTAGCCAGAGGGAGGATGGGTATTGAGGTGTGTCTAACCTGTCTCCTGAAATCCTGGAAACTTAGTAAGTTTTTCTGAAGTATTTGTAGCTAAGAGGTTTCCATTCAGTCTCTTGGGGGCATCAGATTTTACTTTTATTCCACCAAAGCGATGTTTTGATGTATACATTGTGAAATGATCACCACAATCAAGCTAATGAATATATACATTGCCTCATATAGGTTTTTTTTTTTTTTTTTTTTTGTGCATACTGAGAACATTTAAGGTCTACTCTTTTAACAAGTTTCAAAGATACAGTGGAGTACTATTAACTATAGTCACCCTGCTGCACACTTCATCTCCAGAATTTATTCATCTTGCCTAACTTGATTCATTCATTCATTCATGAACACTAGGTTGGTTCTATCTTTTGGCTATTATGAATAATGCTGTAACCAATACTGGGATGAAGATATCTCTTTGAGATAATGATTTTATTTTCTTTGGATATGTGATTTTATCTCTTTGATCAACTTCTTACTTTGCTCAGGTATTGTTTTCTTGATTTCATTTAGTCATCTATCTGTGTTCTCTTATAGCTCACTGAGCTTCTTAAGATAATTAGAGTTATCTTTTGGGCAATTTGTAGATCGCCATTTTTTTTTAGTGTCCATGACTAGTGATTCATTTTTTTTTCTTTGGTGGTGTTTTTCCAATTATTTAGAATTCTTGTGGCCTTGCTTCATTGTCTGTGCATTTAAAGAACAAAGATCTTCAACTATATAAAAAAATTGGCTTCAGTAAGGAAAGCTCTTCATCCAACTGTCCATCCAGAATTCTGAGTGGGTCTGGTGTCAGGGTCTGTGAGCAGGTTTGCTGCTGCAGTGTTTAAGTGGGCTGGCCTGGTTCCTGGGTCAGCAGATGTGTGGACTTGAAGCTTGAGTCCATAGGGATAGGCTTGATTCTGCAAACTTAGGGGCCAGCCTGACTCCTGGGTCCACTGGGGTGGGCCTGGAGCCTATAATCCTTGAATCTAAGTCAGCAGGAGGCAACTCAGTGTGAGGTTCTACTGGAGTAGGGCGGACCCTGGGTTTTCTGGAATGGCCCAGGATCCTGGGTTCATTGGAGCATGAGGCCATGAGCATCAGCCTAGAGCCTGGGACTGTTGACCTTGGCCCAGCACCAGGCTCTACTGGTGTAAACTTGTACCCTGGACCTTCTGAAGCAGGCCTGGACCCTATGGCTTCTGGAACCTGTGCCCACAGGGACTGGGCTGGAGCCTGGGGCTGCAGTGGGTGTCCAGGCACTGGGGTAGACCTGGAGCATGAGTCTGTGGAAACCAGTCTGGAGCCTGGGACAGAGTGGCTAGACTCGTGCTGTGGTGGTTCTGAAGGCCCTATCTATAGGTGCTAGCCTAGAGCCTCAGGCCCTGAGAGCTGACCTGATGACAGGGCCTGTGATGGACCTGGTGCTGGGGTCCATGGTGAAGTCAGGTGCTCAGTGCACTTTCCTTCCCTCAGGAAGATGCTGTCGGGGCATGGGAAATAAATAATATGGGTAATGTGACACTATTCTTCCTACCCTCTTCAGTGTGTTTTCCTTATTTCTGTTATGTAATTGCTGATGTGGATTTCTTAATTGTTGTAAATATATTTTGTGTGTGGATAGTTGTTCTACTTGATGGTTTTGTGAGGGGACGAGCACTGGAAGGTCCTATTCTGCCATCTTTCTGACATAACTCTGGTGTTTATACTTTGTATATATTTCTCTTTAGTTTATACCTAGAATAAAAAAACGATGCATCACAGAGCATTTATATCTTCATTTTGGAAAATACTGTCAAAGTTTTCAAGAAATGATTGAATATATTTATACTCCCCTCAGCAATGCAAGATTATATTTGTTATATTTTAAGCTATATTATTGAATAAATGTTAAGCATTGAAATAATATTCTTGAGTTATTCCTCTAATACCATTAGGTAGGATAATGTCCTTCTTCTTAGGACATGCAGGCTGAATTATTTCAGGAAGAAATGTTATGATGTCTCAAACTTAAGTTCAAACAGTTGAACAAGAAGAACAAAAAGGATGGATGGATAGAGGTATGTGGAGATAAGTAGAGACAGCAAACATGGCAAACGTTAAAAATAGGTCAACCTAGACAAAATATATATTTCAAACCATGTAAAGACAGGGAGGGAATTGAATGTTTATTACTAAGTGAAAGGAGAAAATTGAAAAAGCTATATACTATATGATTCCAACTGTATGACATTCAGGAAAAGTCAAAATACAACAAAAAAAAATTCAATTGTTTCCCAGGGGTTAGGGTAGAGAGAGGGATAAATAGGTGGAGCACTGGGGGCTTTTAGGACAGTGAAACTATTTGTGTGATACTATGATGATGTTTACAAGTCACTAAATTATCCAAGCCCACAGAATATACAGCAATAAGAATGAACCTTAATATGGACCTTGAGTTATTATGATGTGTCAATACAGATTCATCAAATGTGATAAATACACCTCTCTGGCACGGGAAGTTGATAATGGCGGAAGCTATGCATGTGTGATGTATGGGGGCGGTGAGTATGCAGGAACTCTCTGTACCTTCCACTCAATTTTACTGTGAACCTAAAACTGATTTAAAAGTTAGAGTCTATTTTTTAAAAAAGGAGAAAAAAATCATATAGACCACACAGGACAAATAAAAAACAAATAATTATATTTTAAACCTAAACATTTTAAATGTAAGCAAAGTAAATATTGCATATAAAAGGCAAAGATTGTCAGACTGGATAACATCAGTTTTAGGAAGTCTTATGTAGAAAACCAAAGCCTAATTTACAGACTTTTACTATAATATTCCGAATACCAGTGAGAGAAAGGAGATGAGATGGGCAGAAGAGATGGGAATCATGTCGTATTTAATATGTCTTATAATAGATTTTGCAATGACAATTGTACAATTTTATAACTTTTTGAAATAATGAATATGTTTACCTATGTACCATAAGTTGTAATAAATAACAGAAGGGCAATTTATTTTAATCCCCTTGTTGTATATTTGGAAATATCACAAATTCCTTTTCAGGAAGTCTGAAGACTTCAGATAGGAATGTAGACAGGATTTTTAAAGTGTGAAATAAGCAACAGGTTTCATTTGAAATGCTCAATACTTTTCACAGCTTTATACTGATAACATTCCAGTTCTGTGAAAATAGTACAAAAATGGTGAAGTTAAATAGAATATCCCCTAAAATTATACTCTCTGCCAATTATACCAAGGAAAATTAGATACATATAACATTTTTGGAATAGGGCTTTTTATGACTATTATTAAGTCACAGCCAAAAATTCATACTTTTCTTTATATTTGTCAATAGAAAAAGTCAAATATTCATATTAATAACCATCTTTCTTCCATTAAAAAATAATATTCCAGATAGACTGTTTTAAATTATAATGCCACCATGTAGAGGAAATTTTAGTATTTTTAAGTTTAATTTACAGTCATAGAAAATGCTGCCTGATTAATCCAAGAAGACCAAGAGTCCAAAGAAAACTTAAATTAGTTAAGTCTTTTTCTTAGTCAATAGTGTCTTTAACCAAATTTTACATTTTCTTCCAATTTTCTTTGTCTCCTTAGTTGTAATTTAATATGTTTTATGGGCATCATTTATCTAGAAAATTGCTATTAGAGTAGAAAATAATATAATCTGGAGTAGCATTACTGTTTACCACAATTATACAAAAAACAAAGTTTTGAAACAGTTTTTGAAACTGTGATCATTTGGCCTGGAAAATGAAAAGTGATTTTGCTTTTCTCAAAACTTACACTATTACTCTAACATTATAAATAGTTTCAAATGTTGAAATAGTTTTAGTCAAACTATTTTTATTATACATTTTTGAACTTTAGATTTAAATTACTACAGATTAGAAGGCATCAAGAATTAAAATATATTATTTTGTCTTGTTTTCAAATTAGGCAAAGTATTACCTCCTCAGGCATTTGTGGGCCTACAGTGAATAGATATAAACTTTTCTTAGCTTTATGTAATACTGAGCAATTTTCAAAATGTTTCTCACTATTTTACTTGGTGCTCACAACAACTTCATAATTAAGAAAGGAAAAAGGACAATTCTCACAATTTTAGAGATAAGAAAATAAAGTTCCACAAAGTTTAAGTAAACCCACATTGGATGATAAATGATGGATTAAATAGATCTTTGAGAAATTACTTATTATCCAACATTAATTAAGTTACTCCAAATTTCCAAGCTCCTTCTATACATTGTTCAGAAACACTTCCTATAGGCCTTGTGTCTCATTGTTGCAATGGTGGATAGTGATAGTGATGGTAACAATAAAGTGAGTGTATGCACACACACAAGTAGGAGGAGAAAGGAGGACAATAGAAATTAGAGAGGAATAATAAAATTAAAGATTAGCTAAAGAAAAGATTTCCAAAGAGTAGAAATATAATTATCACAGCCAAGAATAGCTAGTTCTGTTCAAAGAAATAAAAGGAGAAAATAAAAATCTAATAAAATTAGAATGAAGTTAATTTACATTTTTGCTAACTTGGTACATACAATGAATAAATATTTCACTTTGCTGAATCATGAAAAAATAATGTTTGACTAATTGAGAATTTTACTATCAATAAACATATTTCTCTAGATAATCAATTACTATTAATGGGGAACACATAACTGAGAAGTTTAACATTTTAAGTGGAATGTGCCCAGGACATTATGTTTTTAATTTCCTCTTACTTTCCGTTGCTCTTACAAAGTTTTCTTAATCTCCTTCTTAGAAGTTTTAAGGTAATAGAAGTAATATTCAAATTCATTTTGCTCTGTTGCAGATAATACATACACTAAGGCTATTTTCATGTACGGACTTGTATCCAAATATTCAACAATTTTTTTACTTTTTGACTCAGAAGCTGCTGATTCCAACCTTCCACATCACAAGTTCTTAATTCCTACCATCTTCCTTAAAATTCCTTAGGCTCTGCCTCCATACATCGCATATAATACATTTCAGTTTCTTCCTATTTCACAAACTGGGGTTAACATTTCCTAATTGTTCATATTTCATAAGGCCTGATTCCAAATAACCCTCTACTTCTGTCATTTTCTTATGTACTTTTTTACCTGCATTTCCTCTCTTACTAATTATTTCCAATGTATTAGCCTGTTTTCATATGGCTATAAAGAACTACCTAAGACTGAGTTATTTATAAAGGAAAGAGGTTTAATTGACTCACAGTTTAGCATGGCTAGGGATGCCTCAGGAAACTTACAATCATGGTGGAAGGCAAAGGGGAATGATATGGTTTGACTGTGTCTTCACCCAAATCTCATCTTGAATTGTAACTCCCACAACTGCCACGTGTTGTGGGAGGAACCGAGTGGGAGGTAGTTGAATCTTGGGGGCAGGTCTTTCCCTTGCTGTTCTTGTGATAGTGAATAAATCTCACAACATCTGATTGTTTTAAAAAATAGAAGTTTCTCTGCACAAGCTCTGTCTTTGCCTGCTGTCATCCACGTACGATGTGACTTGCCCTTTTTTGCCTTCTGTCATGATTGTAAGGCCTCCCCAGCCATGTGGAAGTGTAAGTCCATTAAATCTTTTCGTTTGTTTGTTTTTTGTAAATTTCCCAGTCTCGGGTATGTATTTATCCACAGCATGAAAATGGACTAATACAGGGAAGCAAGGCACCTTCTTCACAAGGTAGCAGGAAGAAGTGCTAAGTGACGGGGGAAGAGCCCCTTATAAAATCATTAGATCTCGTGAGAACTCACTATCAGGAGAACAGCCTGGGGGAAACCATCCCCATGATTCAATCACCTCTAGATGGTCTCTTCCTTGATATGTGGGGATTATGGAGATTTCAGGGATTACAATTCAAAATGAGATTTGGGTGGGGACACAAAACCCAGCCATATCAAATCCTATAACGTGAGTATTATACAGCAATAGAATATGGAACGAAAAGTGTTTAAGGAGCTGTTGCAAAGCTTCTTAGGAAGAAATAATGATTCTTTGGCTTAGAAAAGGAAAGATGAAGCAGTGTAAGAAAACAAAAACAGAATGATATAGTAACCATCAGCAAAATGTAGCGTCCTTCTTTTAGTGGTATCACAAATTGACTTGGCAACGAGTCCAACTCAGAGACTAGGTTGGAAAGAAAACACTACTGTGTAGTTAGAAAGTAGTAAAGAGGTGAGGAAACTACAGGGAATGTGAACCATCTGAGCTAGTTCTAGGCTACAAGAAAAGGTGATTGGTTGACAGAGGGCTTTAAAACTCCAGCCAGGCCAGGTGCAGTGGCTCATGTTTGTAATATCAGCATTTGGGAGGATAAGCTAGGAGAACCACTTGAGCCCAGGAGTTCAAGACCAGTCTGTGCAACATAAGGAGACTGTGTCTCTACAAAAGCTTTTAAAAATTACCCAGGCAGGTGGCATGCACCTGTAGTCCCACCTATTCAGTAGCTGAAGCAGAAGGATCACCTAGGATTGACAGTTCAAGGCTGCAGTGAGCCATTATTGTGTAACTACACTCCATCCTGGGCAACACTGTGAAAACTTGTCAAAAAAAAAAAAAAGAAAGAAGAAAAGAAAAGAAAGAAAGAAAGAAAGAAAGAAAGAAAGAAAGAAAGAAAGAAAGAAAGAAAGAAAGAAAGAAAGAAAGAAAAGACCACACAGTCAAGGTGTGGCAGAGAAGCCATGAAGGTCACCACAAAAGTAAATGTTCCAGACTAAAGCTTCTTACACCAAAACCTGGTTTTAGTAATTATAAATGAAACTAATGGGTTGTAGGCACTGATACTACATAATATTATATCATTATACAGCCTATTTGTCATACAGCCTATTGGTTTGATTGTTTACATGTAAACTATTTAATATTTTATGCTACATAAAATGTTATCACAATTCTATGACAAGAATGCATTTGCCATGTTCTATTTCCAGAAGTACCAAAAATGGGTGACCTGTAGGAAAAAGTCAATGAAAAGTTCCAATGAAGAAGTTACCTTATAATTATACTTATAATTCATATTATTTGTTTATGGTAGAATAAAATTCACATATAAAATACAGGCAGAAAATATACGTGATGTGAAATTTTATGATAACAGTACAGAAACAATGCTACTGTCCTGATAAAGAGCAAAGAAAATACATACTAACTCAAAAATTTAACTACTTTCTCAGGTGATTTGGTTTTACCTTTTGCTCTACTACATATGTGCTTGTGTCCCTCAAATCCTGTAGTAGTGTATTTTAAAGAAGGATATTGTCACTAAATGTTTTATCTTAAATGAGGAAAACTTGAGGTCTCCCAAGTCCAAAAATAAAATTCTCATTTGAGATAATCTGCAGGGAAATATTTTAAAAGAAGTTTTTCAATTTTCTGTCTTTTCAAACTGGATCATTTTTGTTGCTCTGTCTTCTATTATCAAGTTTGCTTTTCTCTTCTCATTCATCTCTATTCCACCATTAAGCTCATACAGTAAAAACATTTTTTTCATGTGTTGCTTTTTTTTTTTTTTTTTTTTTTTTTTGAGATGGAGTTTCACTCTTGTTACCCAGGCTGGAGTGCAATGGCATGATCTCGGCTCACCGCAACCTCCACCTCCCGGGTTCAAGTGATTCTCCTGCCTCAGTCTCCCGAGTAGCTGGGATTACAGGATTACGGGCATGTACCACCATGTCCAGCTACTTTTGTATTTTTAGTAGAGACAGGGTTTCTCCATGTTGGCCAGGCTGGTCTCAAACTCCCGACTCCAGGTGATCCGCCCACCTCGGCCTCCCAAAGTTCTGGGATTACAGGCGTGAGCCACCGCGCCTGGCCATCAGGTGTTCTTTTTTGTTCTAAATGTTTCTTTCAGTTCTTGTTGTAGTTTCTAGTTCTCTACTGAGATTTTCTATAATTTCAGTTATTATGAATGTACTTTTCCTTGCCATATTAAGTATAGTTATAATAATAGCTTTAAGTTCTTCCTCTGACAATTCCACTCTGTAGGACACACTGAGAAGAGACCTGTGCATCGTTTCTGTGATATTCTTTCCAAGAATGGAAAGCCTGGATGTGGTCATGAGAAAACAGACAGACCCAGGTGCGGGGGCATTGATACAATGAAATGGCTGCATTCTCAACTCTTCAGAACATGAGAGACAGGGAAAGAATGAAGAACAATTCAAAGATGATGAGACCTGACAGCTAAGTGCAGCATGTGTTTCTGAACAGGATCCCAGTCAAGAAAGAAAAAAGATGTTGTTATGATAGTTGATGAAATGTAAATGATATCTGTGGTTTGAATGATAATGTTATATCAATATTGATTTCTTGATTGGGAGACATGTATAATGCCATGAATGACAATTTTGTTTTGGGAAAGAAAGAGAGAGATGGAACAAGTGCAATGAAGTGTTAACAGAGACTCTGGAATCTGGGATTACTGTGGAAGAGGAGCCTGAGAGTCCTTTGGCAAACTGTATGTACATTTGAAGCCATTTCATATACAGACAAATAAAAATAATGATGCAAATTAAAAATAATAAATGAAAATAAAGAAAAATTCAACTATACATTCTGTGAGATTTAGAATATGGTAACACTATTATTGATTTGGATATTTGGCAAATATGATAAAATGGTAGCACTATTATTGATCTGGATATTTGGCAAATATGAAAATGTTTTGAACTTTGTTTCATATTTTATCTTCTCCATGCAGATGAAAACAACATAATTTTTTGCCACATATGTAATGCTCTTCAGAATCTGGCTCCAGAACACAGTGACTAGTTGGAAGGCCCTCTGGAATTTAGGGAAGAGTCAGATCATCCGTTTCCCAAGATGGGACTCAGAAAAATGAAGCTGACTGAAGCTCAGTAGCTGCGTTCATTTGTTTATCAAATATTGGCTGACTGATGCCTGACCTCTTGGAACTAGCTGAGTCCCCCTGGCTGGCTGGTTGGCTGAACTTCTGATCTTTCCTTCCTGAACCTTCCCCATCAACTCCTGTTTCTGCCTTTGCTCTTTTTGCTGGTTGGCTGCCCTCCCTGAGGCTACCAAAATGTTGCCAAAAGATTGAGTGTACCAGTAATGATAATAAAATTGACTCAATACAGGGAGAGACCTCAGATAAAAACAACAAGAAAACCCACAGTAAAAAATCATTCTGTACACTGAAATGTGTAGCAGCAAATGTTTTAAGTATTTGAACTAGTTGACCATGTTCCACTTACTTGAAGTAGGAAAGCAGTAGCATAATTTCATGCATAAATCTTTTTAGACAGTGACATTATTACTTTCAACCAGTAATAAATTAACAAAATATAGTGAGAGTAGAATAAAGAGATAAGAAAAAAATTAAGATATAATAAATAGTTTCTAAATCTAGGCACTATGCTAAGCTTTTAAAATAATGTTATCCATAAATCTTCTTGATATAGTGAGGAAACTAAAAACAATGAGAGTGGAGCCTAAATTGTGCCTAGGCTGTGTCAGACTGCAAAATCCTATACCCAGCTACACAGCTTCACAAACTGAACTGTGTTTCATTTCGTAATGGACCAAACTATTGCTACCAGTCAATCCTAGGCACATTTACCTTCCAGGTTGAACAATCAATTAGTTACACTTTCTATTTTCTTCAATCTTTTCGTTATTTAATGTTATATGACTACCCTCAATAACAGTATATATGCATGTTTGTGTTGGCGAGGGGAGGTCAATCAGATTGTTCCAGATAAGCACTGCCTTCCTTCCTTACCTAATGGGTATTTCACATATTCTTACCTAAATAGGTATTTCACATATTCTTTTCCTTAAAAACTGACATAGGTCAGGTGCGGTGGCTGACGCCTGTAATCCCAACACGTTGGGAGACTGAGGCGGGTGGATCACTTGAGGTCGGGAATTCGAGACCAACTGGACCAACATGGAGAAACCCCGGTGCTACTAAAAATACAAAATTAGCCGGGTGTAGTGGTGCACGCCTGTAATCCCAGCAGCTCGGGAGGCTGAGGCAGGAGAATCGCTGCTTGAACTCGGGAGGCGGAGACTGCGGTGAACTGAGATCATGCCATTGCTCTCCAGCCTGGGCAACAAAAGAAAAGCTCTGTCTCAAAAAACAAAAACAAACAAACAAAAAACCTGACATAGTTGTTTATCTGCTGAGAGTACAAGTTATTGTGATAATAAATGGCATCACAATTGGTTATCCTTTTCTAATGGTATATTTGCATTTTAATAACTGTATTGAAAACCTCGAGGAGATTGTTACTATTCTACCTATTTGGGTTAGAATGATAAACAAAAGAAGTGTTTTTCAGATGGAGAACCCCCTTAAATCAAAAGATGTCAGCCACACCAGCTACTTTAGTGTCTGAGAATAGTTCAGACACTAGCTCAGCAAATTGGTTTGCTGAAGCACCACTGGTGATGGTAAGAGAAGTTTCTTCTGAAGTGGACTGATAAAGTTAGCAAATATTTTTGAACTCACGAATTGATATATTATGACTGGAACAAATTTTGCATTATATATATACTATGTCAATGGTTAAAATTGTTTACTGTTATAAAATTAACTCCCTAGAAGATTAAGTCCTAGTTACCTAGTACTTCTACTATTCCATGGTACACTGTGTCTCCAGTTAACTGTGTGTTTCACTTTGAGCAGAGGAGCTTTATACCAGAAAGGAGTTAAAATAATTGGGAAAATTTTGTAGAGCTAATATAATTTAACACCTATCAAGTTACACTAAATAGGTGCCTACCTTTTTGATTCCACATACTAAAGTTTTGCTTTTTACTGATCTATGCTCAGAAGATCATAAAATTTTCGAGTTTGTATATTTGAGTATGTGTATATGTTTATGTATGTGTCCCAGAAGTAATTTGAGGTGATCCATCCAAATCCCCATCCAATTCAATTTGATTCCAAAGACTTCAGTGTGTCAGACCTTGAAAAAGTTAAATAATTAACTTAGGCCATGAAACAGAAAAATAAGTTGTATCATCAGTATTGAGGATATTTGAAATATTGAATTTCCTTAGAATGAAAAATAGTTTACAATTTTGTAGTAGCCTTGTCTTTTAATATTATTCATAAATACTGGATAAAGGTATGCTCAATTAAAGAATCATTTGGTGGATCTGAGTAGAAGTCAAAATCAAATCATGGAACATATGTCATTCAACCAAAATAGCAAGTTTAGAAAACTACAACTAAAGCTTTCAGTATTGATTTTTATGTAACAATGTACACTATACACATATAACCATTTTCAGCAATCAGTTATAAAAAACATAATGAACTAATCCAAAAGAAATAGAGTACTATTTTATGTAATTCAAGATGTTGAAAGATACAATATTCTACAAAAATTATTTCCATTGATCTCTTTTATTTTTTTACAGCAAACATGAACAGATAATCCAGTAATCTCTTAATTGTTGCAAAACAAAGAAATATTTTTTCTTAAGTTTGTACAGTGTTTCTATGATTCTTCAGCCAATATTGTTTGATATAAATTTCCCTATTTATCCTCAAAAAGGATACTGAGTGGTTTGGGTAGCCGATGCTTAAAATTGAGCAGTATGAGGCCAACTAAAGGGAATAACTTGTGATGAGGGTGTAATGCCTATTTCGACCTTGTTCAACAAAGCTATTGTACAAGACTCTTTAAACCAATCAGATGAACTAAACTGTCTGATAAACTGAAAGGATATGGGCAAAATTATTTGATTCAAATTGCATTATAAAACTGCTTTATGAGAACTATATTGGGTAATCACTCTAAATGGCCCAATTAATAATTTATAGTGGTGAGTAGATTGTCTATAAGAAAGGACTGCCTCTGGATGTGGGGAAAAGAACAGGAGAGACTTTGGCAGTTCCTGGCTACCTCCAATTCAGTTTGCAAAAGGTTTTGATAAAAATGAAATAATGAATGCAACAGCAAGGTCAAGATATGCACAGAAGTAAGAAGGGGTTTGTTCCAGCCTAGAGAAAAAAACAGAATATCAGTGTCGTTAGTCAAGTAAATGGATTTTTCAAACAGTTCAAATTCGATACAACTTAGCCATATGCTGTTTGATAGCATTTTGATTTTTAATATTATCCAATATTTCAGATATTTCTAGGAGAACTATGAAAAGAAAATATGCTATTGGACCCTCTATGTGATTTCCTGGTTTCACACCTGATTTACTAGTATTGCATTGATACCATGCCTGAAAGAGAATCCGAAACATTCTGAGTGCTTATTTTTTAAGTGAGTGAGACAATTGATAAGTTAAATGAATTTTCTTGTTATATTGCCTGCTTCACTAACAGGAGAAGCTTTGATAGCCAGGATCACAGTACATTGAATGACAAAAAGAAAGGCAGAAAAGTATAATAGTATTAATACTCTTTCAGATGTAAAGTTCAATTTAAACTAATTTTTCAGCAAAATAGAATTGGAAGGGTAAATACGTTTTAAAAAGGAAGGTATTTTATTATTTAACTGAAAATTCTGGGGTATAACTGGATCCAGGTGCTTGTAAGATGTCATTCACAGCTCAGTTTCTCCATCTATCAGGCAGGTTTTCATTAAGTAGTGGGCAAGTAGCTGATTGAAACTCAAGATATATATATATATATAATAAATATATACCAATGCTTGGCAACAAGTCGGTCTTATAAAAGAAAGATTTTCTCAATAGCTTAAAAAAAATAAGCCTCCCTACACTCATGAATCTAGACCTGAAGCACATTGTAGAAAATGCATGCTTTAGAAGAATGGGGGTTTTGTTACCAGCAGAAAAATAAAATAATAATAATAATAAAAACCACTGCCACTATAGCAGCTAGAGTTCAATATAAACTTAGGTCCTGAGTGTATTGCCCTGGCCCACAAAAGGGATTTTTTTTTTTAAACTTCTTAAAGGAGGGGGTCAGGTGCAACAAAGTGTATCTGAATATTAAAAGAGTTACAAGTGTTGTGGGATAGGGAAAGGTATCCCAAAAATGTAAATAAAGTGGCCAAGAATGTGTTTTAATACTTTTAATAGCCCTGGGCTTTGTAGTAAATCTTTGCAGGGTGAGAGTTTGAGTTTTTAAAAAATATATACATATATGAGGACTTTCTCTTTATAACCAAAATCATTCACTGTAATTTAATATTTAGTGGCTCTGGATTGTAAGTGGTAGGGTTTGCAAATTGCTTATATTTCATGGTCTTTGGGGAATAAATTTTCAATTATTAGTGGACAATATTGTCCATTTTTTCATTAATTGCATTCCACCAAGAATGCAAAATAAAGATTCTTATTAAAGTCTAATGAGATAAACTGAAAACTGTCCATAATCAATCACCAGGGTACCAGGATTTTTAGAACCTGATTAAAATGAAAATGTCAAAATTAAACATATTGAGGAAGAAAAAGTTGATATTTCCATTTTAATTAAAACTAAAATTGGCCAGGCATGGTGGCTTACGCCTGTAATCCCAGCACTTTGGGAGGCTGAGGCAGGGGGATCACCTGAGATCAGGAGTTCGAGATTAGCTTGGCCAACATGGTGAAACCCCTGTCTGAACTAAAACTACAAAAATTAGCCAGGCATGCTGGCAGGCGCCTGTAATCCCAGCTACTCAGCTACTCTGGAGGCTGAGGCAGAATTGCTTAAACTTGGGAGGCAGAGGTTGCAGTGAGCCAAGATCACGCCATTGCATTCCAGCCTGAGCAACAGAGCTAGACTCCATCTTAAAAAAAAAAAAAACACTAAAATTATTCCAACACTCTAAAATAAGTCTTCTGAGATCTTCTACATTACCTTAATAGAGATATGTGACCCCTTGAAATGCACTAACATTTTTATTCTTTATTATTTTTATGTGAAATAAGAATTAAAATAGTACTCAACAGTCATAAAACTACTTTGCAAATACAAACCAATAATGAAGTACTATTTTTAAAAGTTGCATTTTCAAGTCAGGTATTCATTTTAAAAATACCTGTTTAATCCACCTATGAGAGGCTTAAAAGTCATAATCTTTGTTTACTTCGAAGTTTTATTAAATTCCTACTTTCTAATACATGAATTAATTCAAAATCAGTACATACATGTTTAATGTTGATTTGTAACATAAGCATCTATTCATAAGTATTTGATTTCAAACACCTAAAAGTCTAGAACCTTACAATGACCCCTATTTTTTGCATTGGTTTACACTGCCCAGTACAGAAAAGAATAAAATATCTTAATTATTATAGAGGTTATAAATATGCCTTCCATATAATCACCAAATGTTATTTTTCTATAGTGCTCTAGAATATGCCTATAATTCACCTCTGCTTTTTTTTCAGCTTCATTACAAAATTGTATATATTTAAGGTATACAGTGTGATGTTTTACTATACATGTGCACTGTGAAATGATTACCAAAATCATGCTAAATAGCATCTCCATCATTTCACATGGTTTTTGACATGTGTGTATATGAGTGGTAAGAATATTTAAGATCTAGTTTATTGGCAAATTTCAAGTCCACTTTCTTTTTAATTAAAAATGCTATTTCATTCTCCTTTGTATATTCCCATTAGTCATGTTTATACATTCTCCTCCAAGTTTAACTTTTTAGCATTTAGAAAATCCAAAGTCAAATTAAAAGCATTGAAAAAAGCTTCAATTTTAAGAATATATAATACATATTGTTATCACATCATGTCATTTGTCCATCAGAATTAATTATCTCTGAAGCAATAAAATGAGGTGTTGCTGACTTTTTCTGAAGAATCAGGTCTGTAAGCAAGAGACATATGCTAACTAGAGAGCTCTTTTCTCTTTATTTTTCGAAAATTTGTAGTCCAACTGATTACTTCTCCTAAGTGAGCATCAAAACTGCATGGCCACCAGGTGCAGTGGCTCACGCCTGTAATCCCAGTACTTTGAGAGGCTGAGGAAGGAGAATCACTTGAGGTCAGGAGTTCAAAACCAGCATGGGCAACAAGTGAGAACCTTACTTTTATAAAAAATAAAAAATATTAGCTGTATGTGGTGGGACAATCCTGTAGTCCTAGCTACTTGGGAGGCTGAGGCTATGAGACCCCATGAGTACAGAAGTTCAAGGCTACAGTGAACTATGATTGACCCACTACACTCCAGCCTGGGCAACAGAGTGAGACTTTGTCTCTAAGAAAATAAAAACAAAAACTGCATGGCTTATAAGTACAATTAAAACTAATTTCAAATAAACAATTTCTTGACTGCCCAGAAGGTTTTAGTAGAGTGAAGGACACTCAATATCTGGTGGCAAGGAGCAAATGGGAGAGATCTTGCAAAGACTATCAGGAAGAAATGGCTATAGAAGCTTTCTTTTCTTTAAGTTTTCATCTTTTCTCAAATGCATCACAAAAATGTGAGTGTTGATAGCAATCTTTCAAATTTGAGTGTTGTCAGAGAAGTATGAGAAACAAGTACGAGCATCTTTGTCAGAGAAGTATGAGAAACACATTCTACCCCCACAGAATTTTATACAAGAAATCCAAAAAAAATTTAAGTGTTGATAGCAAAGAACCAAGCAAATGATCTAATAATCCAATATCACTTTCAATGTTTTATTACCAAAAATAAGGCTAAGCATAGAATATATAATAATAATATAGTAAATTGTATGGTCAGTGAAACACCTAATAAAATTCCTTCATGAAAATCTAACATGGCTGTGTGAGGCAGAGTAATGGCCCCTTAAAGATATTCCAGCGATTTGAGACTCAACCTGTAGTTGCTGGCTTTCGAGAGGAAAGAAAGGAAGCATGAATCAAGGAATATGGGCCACCTCTTGTAACAGAAAAAAGCAAGGAAATGGATTCTCTCCTAGAGTCTCCAGAAGCAAAACAGTTGTGCTGACACCTTGATTTTAGTCCAGTGAAACCCCTTTGGAACTTCTGACCTCCAGGTCTGTAAGATAATAAATTTGTATGTTTTCAGCCCTCAAGTGTGTAGTAACTTTTAATGGCAGCAATAGGAAGCTAACACAATGCTCAATCACCATAAACAATAATGAAATGCTGAGGCAGCGAGTGGATGTGTGAAAATTCGATAGGGCTGTGAGTAAGATAAACAATTAACTACAAAAATATGACTTACTGTCCTATAAGATATTCGAGACTTGTTTAATCATCTAACTCAGCAGTTTTGTCCTAATGTTTATTAAATTGACATCACACACATATTCACACACCCTACCCTTTACAAAGCTTTTTGAACAAGATTTAGCATCTTTCTCCTTCATTAATGAGTTGAATAAAATTCTTTATGTGTTCATTTTATACTTATGTCAGAGTTATGTTTTTACCTTTTGAAAAGTATCATTTAACAGAAGAAAAGTCAGCAAAGAAGTCTTAGGGAAAACAAGTATAAAGATAATAAGAAGCCCAGGAGATACTGCTATCTGGAAGCCAGAAAACAAGAATTTCAAGAAGTGTTAACAGTGGGAACATGCAAATATGACAAGCAGGTTGAAGAGTCAGATGAGTGACTGGAAGATGACTAGTTGGAAGAGGGACAAATACGTCTATAAACTTTAAAACAAACAAACAAAAAAGTAAATCAGTAAGCGGTAAGAAAAAAGAGACAATAGGACCATTGCTTTTTAAAAGAATCTAGGTGGTAATTAAGAGAAAGAAACACAGTGTAGCTAGTAAAGAAAAGCAGTCCTATGAGAAAGTATCTGTTTAGGGTGAGGAAGTTTTGATGAAAAACGAGCTAGCCTGTCACAGATGGACATTTGGGTTGATTCCAAGTCTTTGCTATGTGGCACATATACACCATGGAATACTATGCAGCCATAAAAAAGGATGAGTTTGAGTCCTTTGTAGGGACATGGATGCAGCTGGAAACCATCATTCTCAGCAAACTATCGCAAGAACAGAAAACCAAACACCGCATGTTCTCACTCATAGGTGGGAACTGAACAATGAGATCACTTGGACTCGGGAAGGGGAACATCACACACTGGGGCCTATCATGGGGAGGGGGGAGGAGGGAGGGATTGCATTGGGGAGTTATACATGATATAAATGATGAATTGATGGGTGCTGACGAGTTGATGGGTGCAGCACACCAACATGGCACAAGTATACATATGTAACAAACCTGCACGTTATGCACATGTACCCTAGAACTTGAAGTATAATAAAAATAAATAAATAAATAAGTAAATATATAAAAAAAAAGAAAAAAAAAGAAAAACGAGCTAGCAAAAAAGATAACAAGGGTTCCAAAATACAGGGAATGTGGCAGAGGCAAGGGGGTGGGGACACATATTGTTGAAAAAATGTCCTGAGGCTTCAAATGGCTAATTGGAAAGCCATTGAAAAAATGGCTTCAAACACTGCTAATTCTCCCTAGTGAAAGAGAATGGACATTTCTCTGCAGCAGGGAGGAAAGAAGACTAAAAAAAAAAAAAAAAAAAAAAAAAAAAAAAAGAGGTGTAGAATGACTTCACACCCAATAGAAATTTTCTTAATGGCTTCAGAAGCAAAGAGATTTGACTTAGGTTTGTGATAATAAAAGGGCTCAAGTTGGAAATGGGTGAGATTTTTAATAGAAATTATAGGAAATGTAAGGAAGTTTGAGTAAAATAACCACCAAGCATTGCTGGAAAAAGCTGGGGCTGGAAATCTGTACTAGAATCAGGCCAATGCAGTTAACCTCCTCGCATTCTCAAGTATCTTTTCGAAACCCCCTAAGCACACAAAGTTCTTCAGCACTTCTTTATTTCAAATATTTATTCCAGATTTGATATTTACTCTCTTTAGATTTTAGCTTTTTTAAAGGCAAAATTATTGCTAAAATACTCCCTCCTTGACAGATCTCGGGAATCCCTCCCTTCTCCCTCAACCCGATGAAACTAGAAAACTCAGATCAAATAAATGGCCTGGGAAGTACCAGATGCACCTTTGTCAGAGAAGTATGAAAAACACATTCTACCCCAACATAATTTTACACAAGAAGTCCAGAATTATAAAACTAAAAATATTTCCTGTGGTTATAAATTCTAATTAACCACCAATTTGATACACTATAACAATTTCACTCCCACAGGCAGCCGCTAAAATTCATTAGCAAATAGTAGACAGAGCTCCAGTCCTGGAGAATCTTTAGGTTCAATCTCCTTTTCCATCACCGTGGGCTGTGGCACAAACTCACAATGCAGTTTAATTCTGTGGTCAGGTATGTGCCATCATCACAGCAATTGTCTGGCCAAATATTAAGAAAATGTTAGAGAATACATTTATAAGTATAAACATAATGTATATGGATTTAAGTACATCAAAATATTTAAAGTACTTTTAATTACACCTGTCCTTTTAACTTCTAAAATACACATATATATGTGTGTGTGTGTATATATATGTATGTGGATTTTGAAAAAGTTATAAAATGAACTATATATATATATATAATCTTTCTCATGCAGTAACATGGAACTCACATGCCTACTTCTAGTCTATGATGTTTCCATGGTATTTTTTCAGCTGTCATGTGATTCATCCTTGAAAATCGTTAGCATCTGAAACCACTTACTGTCCACAGAATTTTTCAGTATGACTTCAGAATATTGAGTTACACTTTAAGATAAATAAACCTATCTGTGGATCTCTTCTACACAAAACCTATCACCATAATTCAGAATTTTAAAAGATTCTACTTGTGCATGGACAAAAAGTGGGCAGAAAAGGCATTCCAGAAAGTTCAAATATGAAAAATTAGCATGGAGGGTTTGAAAAGTTTGTATTATTTAATGCTTTCAAATACTGAATTCTTATGCAAATGGATAAACGTTCTTAAATACTAACTGAATGTACAAAAACGTAAATAACACTCCTGTTTATAATTCAGATTTCATTCTTGGAAATTATTTTATTTTAAATTACTAGTCCGAACAAAATTAGTCCAAATAAAAAATTATTGATAATAATTATTTAAGTATAAAGAAATCCAAGGTTTGGAAATCTGAAATCTTAGCCCATTTCTCCAGTTTTAAATCTCTAAATGACAGAGAAAGTATGCACTTACACATTTTAGAGGACACGAATCAAGTTCACCAATATCACTGAGTCTTTGGCTCCAACTTCTTTGCTATCTTCCCCCTGCTGCACTAGAACTAACATAACAGTTCGGAAAGAACACTCCATGTTCTTTATGTGTTACAACAATCGTTAAAAGTATTTCCTGTGAGTCAGACTCTGCTCTAAGCCCTTTTCATGCCCCAAGTAATCTAATTTTCAAAACCTTAAGAGGCCCATTTCACAGATTATTAAAGCTAAAGTTCAGAGAAGTACAGTAATTTGCCCAAGGCCACTTAGCTGGTATGATGAAGCTAGGATTTGGATCTGGGCAGTTTAATTCCAGAAGACTACACTCTTAATCTTTATACCCCACTGTTCCTCTTTCATGGTAATAAAGAAGTCTAAGGGTGGGGAAAGGAGGAACACAAAGAAACTCAAAAGGAAGAAGAGTCAATATTGCATTCCGTAAAGAAGGTGATGCTTACCACTCATGGCTCCTTTCTCTGAAAGCCCTATTCTCTACCACCAGAGCCCAACTATAGCATATCAGAGCTACTACTCTTTGGGAATAGAGCGGGGGATTGAAGGAGGAGATGGTCCATTACTCCATCTATAAAATGTAATTCAATCTAATACTCTGGTATATTTTCTCTAGCTACCCAAAATGTGTTTAGAAAACTAGCTCTTTGGCCATCTAGAACTGTCTACTTCAAGGAATAAAACTAGCAGAAGTTCAAAATAGTTTTCTTTTCTATTTACCACTGTTTCTATGAACCTACATAAGACCAAAAGTTGAGAAGTTCACATTCTCAAAGACATTTCTAAATATTCTCTTGATCTTGTTCTTAGCAACCTCTAAAATCAGTACTAAGCAGAGCCACATTGGAACATGTGGCAAAATGAAAAATCAGAAATACTGATTTGGTGTTTAATTTTTTTGATATTTTGTTTGTCAGGGCTTTTTTCTCATTAATTTTTATTTTTTAAATATTGCATGAAAACATTATTTGTCTTGGTTACCGGGGATGGGGGAGGATTAGTTATTGAGCAGTGTATTTTATTTGTTTATTTTGGTACCACCTTAAATGTTGTGCCCTGGTGATACAGAAGGGCTGGGCTCCCAGCTTAACTCCACCTTAAGCCTGGAACCAAGGCCCTAAGTGAAAATAGCCCACTACATTTTTCTGCCCAAATGTTGCCTTTTTGACCTGCCCTGCCCCTGTCTTGTGCCCATAAAAGACTTCATCTGGCAGAACACCACAAGTGGCTAAGCGCTGAGGATACAAGCGGCTGAGCAGCGAGCAGAGAGAAGCAACTCAGCATTGGAGACTACAAACAGACATTGGCTAACTTCAGATGGTGCCGCTTTAGAGAGGGGCCCCGCCCCAGACAGTCAGGCTGCAGGGAAAGATCAGTTTGCCATCCCTCTTCCAGCCTCCCTTTCCGTTGAGACCCACCCACCACTCAATAGAGTCTTCCGCATTCATCACCTTTGAAACAGTTCGTATGACTTGATTCTTCCTGGATGCAGAATAAGAACCCAGGTGCCGAGAGGGCAGGGCCTGCCACCCTGACCCTCCACTGAGCTGGTTGGCACTTGGCTGTCCCGTTCAGCAGAGCTGAAAGAGCGTTGGTTGTAATACGCTTGGATGCTGCTGCAGGGGCCTGCACAGAGCCTGCTCCCACCAGAGAGGAGTGACCGGCAGCTTCCAGCATTAGTTCGCTACAGTTTCTGCACTGGTTCACTGGCATGCGCCCCGCCGCGAGGAGTGGCCAGCAGCCAGATGAGTGAAAAGAGCCACTTCAGTTCCTGCCTGCGAAGGGGGTCAAGGGAACTATACCGTCTCACTAGGCTAGTGCCTCACACCTCAATCTATTAAAGGTGTGAGATGCTCTCTATTAAAGGTGTGAGATGCTACCTCAGAAAACATGCATCCCATTAGGCTGATGCTAGATTATCCATGAGTATCAGATAAAAATAACAACATGTTATCGATAATACAGTATCACCACATTGAACCCACAGACCCTATGAAGTCTGACACCTGTCAAAGTCAACATTGTAGTAAAGTCATAGAAATCAAATTCTACATACTACACATCCTATTGCATATTTTCTCAAATAGAAATTTAATTTTTTTAACAGGAAGATATTCACAAGATTGTGACTTAACAATCAATGTGTAATAGGCACTTGCAAAACTGGCCATATGCAATTCTTAAAACATTTTATGCTTTAATTTTTGTTCAATATTTGATATTGGACAAAATTTTGCCCAGTATTTGATAAAATCACTGTATGATTTTAATTTACAAGAGAGATAGAAGTGATCTAGTACTCTGTGCTAAATAAAATGCATGTATATATTTAAGCTTCTAGTATTTCATTGCATAAGTAATATGTATTCATCACAGGAAATATAGACAGTAAAGATAAAACAAAATTAACCATAAAACTATGATCCTAAAATTATTCCAGGTCTTTGCCTCTAAGTATATAAAAAATAAAATTATACAATACCTGTAATTAACATGACTTTTAAAACTTAAAATTTGCTGTGAAAATATTTCTGCATCATTTTAAAAAGCTAATAATAAAAATACTTAATACTTTATTATATAAATATTAAGGACTTTATTCTCCTTTATATTTTAGTGTTGCTTTCTTGTTATTCAACAATGCTTGTGATAAGGTCTTATCTCCACATAAATATCCTAAAGTTTATTTATACAAATAGCAAACTTTCTCTCCAGAAAAGCTGTACCAATTTGTCAGTAGTCAATGAAATATCCCATTTCTTTTTACTTCAAACAGTCATTCCTCTTACTGTTCTTAAGGATTCTAAACTGAGAGGCAAAAACCACTGCTTTGCCTTAATTTGCATATTTTGTTAATCTAGAAAACATTTTTGATTTTTTATTTGTAGTTATCCTGTAGTGAGTTATTTACACTTGTTCTATGCTTTTTTTATCATATTCATATTTTATTATGAATTTATAAGATTACTAATTATCAACATTATTAGTCCAACGTTTGTCAATTATCTTTTTAATTTGCATTATGGTAATTAGGCCATATTAAATTTTAACATGTTTGTATACTCCCATTTATAAACCTTTTTTCATTAGGTATTAGGCCTTAGAAAATTGTTTCTCTAAGTGAATAAATATTCACTTATATTTTGTTCCAGTAGATTTGTAAGTTCAGTTTTTCCATATAAATATTTAACTCATCTGGAATTTAGCTTGGTATAAGGTGTGAGGTTGTTTCCAGTTGGTTCCAACACCACTTACTCAATTATCCACTCTTTCCTAACTGGTTTGAAATGTTATCTCTATTATATATTAAATTCCATATATAGTTGATCTGTTTCTGCATTTCTCTTCTGTTTCACAGATCTTTCTTGTCTGGCACAATGCTACTGCATATAATTTTTATGGTTTAACAGTACATTTAACAATCTGGTAAGGGCATTGCTCTTCTTTAAAATAAAAAAAAAAAAATGGCTATTCATTAACTTATTTTCCAGATAAACTTTAGAATCTTTTGACAAGTTCTAAAAAAAGTCCCCTGGGATTTTGATTAGAAAAGTGTGAAGTTTATAGGTTAATTTGGAGAAAGTTGACTTCTTCCTCTCCAAAACCATCTTTCTCACCACTTATTCAAGTTTTTTCTATGTCTGTCAGTAAAATCTGGCCATTTTCTTCAAATAGGCCTGCACATTTATTGTTAAATTTATTCATATCTGTCATATACATTGTTATTATTCTGAAGGAACTGTTCCTGTAATATATTGCTAAACTTAAATATTTATGTTGGATATTTTGTAATTAACATATTAAAGTAGAAACAATACAGTTTCCTAGTAGTGCTTGTTTATCTTCTTGTCCTTGCTGTTTACTGACCTCATAAACTTGGGCAAATTTCTAAATAATTTTGGCCCTTCCTTTAACAGTGAGGAAGGAAACTAGCCTGCCCATGTTCCTAGGGTACCATGAAATTCAAGTAAGATGAGGTGTTTAATAGCACCCTAAGCTATAATCCACGTAAATAACAGGATCATGTATAAAGAAACACTGATTGAATCTCCACAAAACAAAATGGGAAATCAAGGTTTAAAACATCTGAATAATTGAAATAAACTTTTATCCAGATGAATATTTATACACTCCACTTTTCTCTCTCTCTTTCTATATATATGTAACTATATATATACACACAATATTTTAAAATGAACAATCTAAGAACCACAAAATAATGGAAAATAATCTGCTACACATTTTTTATATTTTCTAGCTATATTGGGCTAAAATCACATAATGAGAACATAAAAACTGGCTGGGCGCGGTGACTCATGCCTGTAATCCCAGCACTTCGGAAGGCCCAGGCAGGCAGATCACTTGAGGTGAGGAATTTGAGACCATCCTGATGAATATGGAGAAACCCCATTTCTACAAAAAATACAAAAATTAGCTGGGCGTGTTGGCACGTGCCTGTAGTCCCAGCTACTTGGGAGGCTGAAGCAAGAGAATCACTTGAACCCAGGAGGTGGAGGTTGTGTTAAGCCAAGATGGCACCACTGCAGCTTGGGTTACAGAGCAGTAAGATTCCATCTCAAAAAAAAAAAAAAAAAAAAAAAAAAAAAAGAGAGAGAGAGAGATTTAAAAAACTATGAATTCTTCAGTTCTTCCTAATAACCAAAGTTGACATCAATGACACAAATTCTTTTATTTAATTTGAAAATTCATAGGTTAGCTTCTTCTTAATTTATATTATATATAAGACATATAAGGATAAAGGAGAAATGTATCTCTTTATTAAAAGTGACATTTTGTCATATACACAATGCCATAAAAGTTAATTATGTAGTAACTTAAATGGATATGATGAACCATGCTTTGACGTATCTATGATGGTTACTCTGATTACATAAGTGGTATAAACATATCATTGTGAATACATATTGTATATACATAAATAAAAATATCTGATAAAGACTCTAAACAACCATATGGTAAGTTTATAGAACAAACTAAGTACTAAAGGATTTTTGGACACATTTCAATGGTGCAAATGGACACATTTCAAACGTGTAGACGCTGTGGGTTCAAACTAGTTTAAAAACTGCCACAAAGTTTATTAGAAGGACTAAGGGCCAATCTATATAAAGGAAATTGGCTCACAAACCTGAAAAATATGTAGATCTGCATTTAATCTTATAAACTGTATCAATTCACAAAGTTTTTTTTCTATCTGCTTGAAACTAAAATACCTAACATATCTCTCAGTATACATGAAAAAATATTGTATGCATAATATACCTTTGCTCTCATTTCTATTAATAAAAAGAATGTTAAATTCCCTCTTCTTGTTATTCAGGCTTCTTCAATAACAACAAAGTCACCAATTACAAAACAAGGCCATAAAACTAGTATGTATTTTAACTGGCAACCTAACCTTGACTATACAATGTCTGCTATGGCCATACTTTTTGGTTATTTTATTTTTATTTTTTTTGAGACAGAGTCTTGCTGTCTCCCAGGCTGGAGTGCAGTGGCGCAATCTTGGCTCACTGCAAGCTCCACCTCCCAGGTTCAAGTCATTCTCCTGCCTCAGCCTCCCGAGTAGCCGGGACTACAGGCGCCCACCACTACACCCGGCTAATTTTTTGTGTTTTTAGTAGAGACGGAGTTTCACCATGTTAGCCAGGATGGTCTTGATCTCCTGACCTCGTGATCCACCCGCCTCGGCCTCCCAAAGTGTTGGGATTACAGGCATGAGCCACCGCGCCCGGCCTATGGCCATACTTTTTAAATAGTAATCAGACTCTTTTATTGGCAATGGTGATTATCATTAATTTTCCAAGGATAGAATGATAAGAGGTTCTTTCCTCTTTACTGTTCAGCACAAAGACAGGCAAGATGGCATTGATTTGTGGAGCTCTAATGACCTGCCATAAAAAAAAAAAAAAAAA
>NW_016808467.1:1110109-1113831 GCF_001698545.2 Rhinopithecus bieti | reverse complement strand
AAAAAAAAAAAAAAAAAAAAAAAAATGAACTATGAGGAAAATAAGGTAAGTTTGAAAAGCAAAAGCATCTTCCAAAAATATCTACCTACTGATTCCAATTCCATCACACACTTCAAATAGATTGCTGCTCTAAAGCTTTTCCCATATAAATGTTTAAGACTTACCAAATTAGATTGGAAGGAATATTTGCCCATTTTTTTTCAGGTAATTGAATTAATGAGGAAAATGAGTCCAAATGAGGGAAGAATATGTTTTATTTATATACTTAATAAACAGAAATATTCCAAATATCCACAGACTTTTCCCTTTCATCTGGCTATAGAAGTATCTACTTATTAGCCATTACTGTTCATTGTTCTCTAAATGTATAAGCAATTACAACAGTGAATTCAATAATCTTACATAATTGAATCTATCTTAAAATACGTTCAATTTTTCAGATAAATATAAATTGTCTTCATGTCTTACCACATAACTTGTCACATAAATTATTGTGTTTCTGTCCTGTATAAAATTTTACCAGGATGTGTTCAAAGGAGTCACTAAGGTTGGCATAATAATAAAAGTATATATTATATTCATTGTGGGCATTTCTATTGAAATGTTCTCTGGTCTTGGCTGGGCTGAAAGAATGATTGTACTTATTGAATTTTTACTCTAAGAAAGAGTTACCAAATTTTAATGTCTTACAAATCCATTCTTATGCATTTAAGTCACTGAAAATTTTTAAGAAAGAAATGTTAAAATAAAAGCCCCTTCAAGCAATAAGCAATAATACATCTAATTTAAAAGGGATTAATCATTACCAGTTTAGCATCAAAAGAATTGTCAAAAAAAAGGAGTTCCATATGGGCCATGTCATGAAAGGCTAAAAAAGATGAGCCATTTACCTCCTCCCTTCTCCAACTACAGAGGAAAACAAGAATAAGTAAATCAATTTGAGTCTCTAAAGAACATGTGGATTTCTTTAAGAATCATGCCTCTCCAAGTAGAATCCACACTATCAGAAGAATAGAGTCACTAAGAAACACGGGGAATCATCTATAAACCATGCTTTCACCATAGAGCATTGAAAAAGCCATTTTCAAACATGCCCATTCTGGTATCCACATGTGCCTCTCTTTTGGAATTTACAGGACTATTTGATCTACTCCAGCACTGCCTCAAGCCATGAGAAAGCTCTATTCTTCCTTACTTTCTTTCCACTTTCCTCTTTCCTTCCCCAACAAAGAGTATTCTGGGCTAGAGTTAAAATACTTTTTTTTTTTTTTTTTCACACAAGTGGGCAAGCATAAAAGAGAAAAGACAAAGGAAGGGAGAATTACAGACCCTGGAAATGTGATGACTAAGTTAAGTGACTAGAGTTAGACATGCCTGGGTTTCAAATACCCTCTGAGTCACTTAGTGGCTGTGTGATATTGCGTAGATGATTGAACCTAGCTGAATCTCAATTGTCTAGTCTACAAAGTGGGTTAGTATACCTACCCGTTATAGTCGCTAAAAGGTTCAGAAGTGACCAATCTTTTGGCCTCCCTAGACCACACTGGAAGAAGAATTGTCATGGGCCATACATAAAATGTATTAACACTAATAATACCTGATAAGCTTAAAAAAGAAAAAACAAAAGAAAAAGGTCCATGCATATATCTCATAATGTTTTAAGAAAATTTACAAATTTGTGTTGGGCCACATTCAAAGCTATACTGGGTCACAAACAAAACCATCCTGTGCCACATGTGAACTGCAGGCCCCAGGTTGGACAAACTTGGTTTAGATTATAATAAAATCCTCGACACATAGTAGGTTTTCATAGATTTTAATATTAGTCTACTATGAACAGTCTTGTGGAAGAGGTAGTAAAACAGGAGGATGAAGATTTATCTACTTATAAAACAAAGCACAGCTATAGCTTAAGTGTAATACAAAACAAAATGTTACATAATAAAATTAAACTCACCCATATTTGCTTAAAAGTTGAATATAATGTTTGAAGTTCTTAATTTATTATAGTGGGTACAGAGTAGAAAGTAGTTATTCTTGTATTTGTAAAACATTTTCATGTCTAGGAAATATAAAATAATCATAATATAGAAGAATAACAGAAGTAAATAATTTAAAACATTGCTTTATTGATTTTTTTTCATTTTATGCCACAGCTCTATCTTAATAAAGTCCTTGGAAAACTTTAATCCATGAAAGTTTTAATTCTCTCATGAATTAAACAGGTTGTCCAGATGTGGCAGGTAAAAGTGTTCTATAATGATTTGTGACCATGGAAAGCTGAGAAAGGGGGAAGAACAGGCGAGGAGGATTAAAGTAGACATGCTGCAATGTTAACTTATTGAATTATAAACAGCCTGAAGCTTCATTATTCTCAATTATAATTGTCAGTTTGATTACTTTGGATTGTTGACAGAAAACTCAACTCAAAGCAACTTAATCAAATAAGTTGCTGAAACAAATACATTACTGAAAAGTTCTGAGATAGGTTTCACATGGGATGAGATAAAAGTTCTAGGTCCATATTGCTGACATTACTCTCTTCTTGCCTTCATATATATGCTATGTCTTCAGGTTGGTTTCAGTCATACTCACAATATGGCTGCCATCAACAACTGGGGTCACAGTTCCTCATTTACATCCAAGAGACACAGAGAAGATGTATTATCTCATAGCCACCTAAAAGTTTTGAGGGTTGTATTGATTGTACTAGCACTGTGATAATTCCTGTGGCTGAGAGAATGCAATATACCGGTTGGTTTAAGTCTGTGTTACTCAGACTAACCCCTTAGGGTAAGAAAAATCAAGATTCATCTATAGAGTTTGGGATGGGATCAATTGCTACTAAATTACATGTCTGATACACATAAAAGAAATGGCAACAAGAAGTTGGCAATACAACTAGAGTATTTACTATGGGTAATTGCCACAGTTGGTATTTTTGATGAAAACTGTAATTTTATGATATAACTAAGAAATCATTTATCACACAGTATGTTTCAACTTTTTTTGAGCGTACCAGATCCATGGCTGGCTTTTAACATTAGGCACACATAAAGGGAAATCTTTTACTATGATGCCACAACTGATTTACTATAAACAAGTAATGTGAAAAGTATTATTTGCTTAATTAAATAGCAGCGTCATTGATGATCCTGTTCCAAGGTGTTTCTGGACAGAATTTACACAATAGAAAACAAAATCTATCTAGGAATACAAAATATGTGGCCACTGACTCATCTCAAATGAAAATAGAGAAACCAGCTTTATAGATATAAAAATGTTAGATCTCAGAATCAAAATGTTTTAAAAGAATATAAAGAAACTCATAATTGATTAAATAATAATAATTTAAAGAGAATAAAGGAAACAAACAAGTACCTCTAGGCTGGAATATTTCATCTCTGTCGTATAAATTTATGTAGTTAACAGAATGTTGAGTGAGGAGAAAGGGGAAAGTGGAATAGGTGAAGCACAAACAATGAAACTTTATGTATGCCAATTTTTAGAAAATCATTGACGAAGTCAGGGATTCCAGAATGAAATACAGAATATGAAAAAAGAACCTATCTTTATTACAACTGTATTAAGATACTTAACTGTAGATGGAAGAGAAAAAAGTTGCTGACCTAAATAAAACTTTGGCACCAATGTGTGGAGTCTATAAGACTAAAGGGTTGCATATAGCACTATATTCTTTTTTTTTTTTTTTTTTTTTTTTT
>NW_016808467.1:1077489-1109479 GCF_001698545.2 Rhinopithecus bieti | reverse complement strand
GCCTCCTGGGTTCTCGCCATTCTCCTGCCTCAGCCTCCCGAGTAGCTGGGACTACAGGCGCCCGCCACCTCGCCCGGCTAGTTTTTTGTATTTTTTAGTAGAGACGGGGTTTCACTGTGTTAGCCAGGATGGTCTTGATCTCCTGACCTCGCGATCCACCCGTCTCGGCCTCCCAAAGTGCTGGGATTACAGGCTTGAGCCACCGCGCCCGGCCTCATTATATTCTAATTAATAAAGAATACGGGTTATCAATTCAGAACCACTACCTATGGACATTGGAATTAGATAATTAAGTAAAATGGATGGACTACGGTGGGAGCCAAGTTTCTCACTGTTGCAGTGGGATGTTACGAATAATCAAGAGGAAATTACTAGAGTGACCCATATGGTAATGGATTCCAGTTGGAGACATCAAAGTGAATTGATGTTTAGTTTAATACAGATGAAAGTAGATTGCATATAGAAATATGTATAGATATATGTATACATAAGGGTTAAACATACACACACATCTTTACTTGCTTTGGCCACTGAGAGGGTTTAGAAACAATGACATCTCAGTAGCAACAAGTGCATCTAGTGCCTAGATCTTCGTTTTTAAAATGATTTTCTAAGAAAGAGAACCAGAAATTCCTGGTGAAATGGCTGATTCTTGTAATGTAGAGGAGCTACATCAAATGAACCTGGAGGATTGTGCTGTGACAGACAATAAGAATGTACTCAAATAAAAGTGAAATTATAGACAATAAGAATGTACTCAAATAAAAGTGAAATTATAAGTGAAATTATAAAAGGGACATAAGAGCCAACCAAGAGCTCCCAGTGGTCAAAGCTAGAATAATTTAAGCAACAACATAAGTTAAGCAGTACTAAATTATAACCCAAAGCATTATCAAACTGATATAAATAAATGTGTGAAAAATACATAAGACAGAATAGACAAAGGAGAAGAATTTCTAAGAATTTATGTAGATACTCTGCTTTCAGTGAGGTGGAGAATAGTTCTCTAGACCTGAAGTGGGGCCTGCACATAATGACTTCCTTCCGAAGAATGTAGTAAGGAAAGAAAAGAGTACCATGACAGTGGAGAAACTTTAACAACACTACCCCCAGCAGGTTATCAAGATTAATAACAATGGTGATAAGTCATGTTGTTTGTATGTACCCTTAATATGATGTAACAAAAATGATACTTTATCTCCATGGCCTCTTTCCCAAAATGTGTAACTATAATCTAATCAAGAGGAAAATAAGAACAGATTCCAATAGAAGGAATCCATAAAATACCTCTCTAGTACCCTCTCCCTCAAACTGTCAAGGTCAGGGTAAATGAGGGAAGTTTAGGAAACCACACAGTCAGGAGAAGCCCAAGGTGACATTATGACTAAATGTAACATGGTACCCTGTATGGGATCCTGGCACAGAAAAAGTACATGAGATAGAAAGTATAGATATCTGAATGAGGTATTGATTTTAATTAATGGTAATATATTAATATTGGTTCACTAATTGTGACAAGTATACCATAATGTAAATTGTTAATAAGGGAAAAATGAGTGTGTGAAATTATATATATATACACACACACATACACATATATAATATTTTGCATTTTCTATAAATTTAAAACTTTTAAAATTAAAAGTTCATTAATTTTTAAAAAGTGCTAGTGAACTAGGAATAGAACAGAACTTCATTAAGTTTATGAACCTATCAAGCAAAAGTCTCTATAGTATATATTAGTAAAATGTCAGATTCATTGCATTTAAAACTAATAATGAGAGAAAAATGCCCCCTGGTTCAAACCTGCTTCAAGATTGTCCTGCAGGTCCTGGTCAATATGTGGCAACAAGATTTTAAAAAATAGATTACATATGATTCACAAAGAAAGAGTAAAAACCCTTATTCTCAAAAAAAGAAATACTATTGTTATCAGGAGCCATGTTCAATACTGGAAAAGCCGGTTAAGGATTATATGATAAATAGTGGTTAAAAGAGTCATTTTGATTTATAGTAGCATAAGCCAGCAAATAATCACTTGAATTACCTGTGTTTCAATTGCAGGGGAAAATGAAACTTTTCACATTTAGCAATATATATATTATGTATATTATATACATATATAGTGTGTGTGTATGTGTATATATATTTCACAATATTTCAAAATTAATCAGAGCTGTCAATATGTTCACTCCCCTTAAATGACTACATACTATAGTAAGGAAAACTAGTAAGACAAACCCTGGAAAAGCAAGTCCTCAATTTTACTGTCATTTTAATTACATTTTATTATCAGATAAGTAATTTTCAATAGAATAGTGTATTTCAAATTTTACTGAATATTTGAGATACAAAAACATTGTCATAATTATTGTGTATTTAAAATCAACACACAAAAATCACTAACATTTGATTTATCAGTGTTGTTGAAATGTACTTAACAAAAGTAAATTTTCTAGAAAGAGAAAGGTGCTGCTTCAGTCACTGATTATTATATTCTAATCACTTTTGAATTTGTTTCTAAAAGGGTAAAAGTCTTCCATATTTTATTAATGAAAGTATTTAGCATGATTTTTTGTTTCATTTTTTATTTTCTTATATTTTCTTTCATTTTAGCATGATTTAACCTTTTCTTTTATATTCAGGGCCTTTATAGTATCACATTATATATTTTTTCATATATTAAAAGTTTTCTACATACAGATTTTGTTTGCTACCAATTATTCTAAATGACCCCCAGTAGCTATGTTTTTATATTAGTGCTGTTTATATGCTTTCCTTGTGGCTAGTGGTTATTTCATTCAACAACATTCAACAAATAATTGTTTTGTGCCCAGAGTTTGCCAGGAATGTTCTAGTACTGAGGATACAGCAGTGAATAAAACAGATAAAATCCCTGTTCTTATAAAGCATAGATCCAGCCATTTCATAGCAGTGTCATAATTTCTATTTCTGCTGATTCTCCTTCTCTTCAACTGCAATATTTTCTACTCATGCAAAATTTATAAGACTTTTTTAAATGTTGATAAGAAAATCAAATAATTAACTCCATTTGATCAGTAACCTTAATCTGATACATAACAAACTCTAAGTCAATGGTCTCTGCATAGCAGAAAACTGTATGTATTCTTGAAGCTAAGTATTGTGTTCACTAATTAGTGGGCAGTGTCACTGTGTTTTAGATAGAAAAAGAAAATACAATACTATGAGTAGGTCAATATTAAACCTTAAATTGCCAAGTAGACAGGAAAATATGAAGCAACTCAGCTTCCAGGTCAAGTAAAATGCTTTTCTAAAATTTATACCTGCAAGCCTTCTCATATTCTGTTTTCTCATCTGAGGGCTTCTCCCTGTAACTTCATCTGGAAATGTTCTCCTGTTCCTTTAAGACCCAGCACAGCTATCACTGGCTCTGAAAAGCCTTTTCTCGCCTCACCAGGCAAATGCACTGCTCCTTCCTCTGACCTTCCCTGGACATTGCTATGTGCAGTTCTTGTAACACATGCCTCACCAGTAGCATTTTATGAACTCCAAGAGAATGGGATGATGTGATATTCATGTTTCTATTATCTGGGCATTTAAAAGGCAAGACATAGAATGAATGGGTTTCCAATATCTTTGTTGGAGTAATGCAGCCTGTCTGTGAGGAATGTGAGCTCTGAGTGGCTGTGCAGCCGTGAGTAAGCCCTTAATATTACCCTGCCTCAGTCTTAGATTCTGTAAAGCTGAGGTTCCAACCTCAAGGAGTATTCTAATGGAAATGATTGATCTAACATATCTAATAGTGCTCGGGAAACCTTACTAATGTATGAACAACATATACAAGCTATACAATCTTATTGAACTTATAAACATTCTATTTATATCGTGTTCAAATATTTTGTGTATGTGTTTAAATTAGAACCACTCATTTTGACAGGGAGAATTGGGAAATGACATTCTTTCTCTTCCAAGTTTACTCACTTAACAGGTAAGATTTACATTCACTCTAAGGCAAATATATTAAGAAAGATAAATTTCAAAAAACTCCCCACCTTCAGATCACATCTTGTTTACTAGAGTGAAGCAAATAACTTAGGATATTTACCCCCTATATAAAATAAAAGCACAGAGTTAATGTAAACATGTTTTTGTTATCAGAAAACTGATACATCTCTAAATATCATTTTGCTTTTGAAAGACCTAATGAAGAGGCAAGCTCTTCAATACAGTCGATCATGTTGGCGAATGGAGCAAATTTTATAAACCAAAGACTTTTAGTCGTGGAATTAATGCTTAAATATTGGGTATGGAGGCTTTAATATTCTTGTGCCAAAACTTCTCTACAAATAACTGTGTAACTGTGCTGCTGAAGTGTTGAAAGTTCTTCATTTAAAAATCATAAATTATAAAAGCTTTTAATTTATTGTTGAATTCAGTGTGCCAGGTAAATTTATCATAAACTCTCAAAAACATAAAATAATGGTTTGCAGTTTCACCTTCCCAGATAATGAAGTAAATTTTATGGCAAGAACCAGAAGTTGATATCCCATCCATCCTGATCAGGCTGAATCAGTTGGGGATGAGCAAAGGGTGTCTGGAACTCAGTTTTTAAAACAATGTGCCAGTATAATAATTTCTTCCATCATGATGTTTCATACCAGAATAAAAAGCTGATTTCCAAAGAATAATTGATCCCAGCATTGCAAGGTGCAAGGGAGCCAAAACTTGTCTGATCTTTTAATACAAAATCACTATATATCAAGAACTCAAGTCCAGTGGTATGGGGCTTTAAAATAATGTGCAAAACATGCGGTAGCAGTTGTTTTATGGTCTTATCCTCTGATTGGCTGGCTGAGAATTTGAAAATCCCTCATCATGTTTATCTGCTCCTTGTATCTCATTGGGAGCTCAATAGTCTGCAGCTCTGTGCAGCTTGCCAGCCAATCAGCTCAGGGAATTCATGCATTTGATCAGCTCAGGGAGATTCACGCATTTGATGAAATTTGTGTAGAGAAAACCCCAGCTCCACATCTCCCTCCTCAAAATGCCCAGGAGAGTCAATACTTTTCAACAATTGCCTTTTTCTCCTCAATAGGCAGTTTGGGCAAACACATGTAGGAACTCCGATGATGAATAAGCATTGTCCTTCTGAGGTGGAGAGACTCGGGGATGGGGCTAGGGCTCTCGTGAACAGCCAAGGGTGGCAGCTTCACTACTCGGTTGCAGGAACATGTAAAGAATATTGGAAGAAGACAGAAAAAAAAATCTTAGAATGAGTAGCAAAGGAAGAATGGAAGATTAACCAAGTTGTTTCTCCAATATTAAAATAATTACCATTTACAATGAAAACTTTTGATGTTATTCAATGGTACTGAAAGAAATTTTCAAAGTTAAATACAGTTAAAATATAGGTAGGTCTAGGAAGAAAATCTAAAACTTATATTGCCTGTACAGTTTCATTTTCCCCCCTGAACAATAGATCTGTTGCAGCATAAAAACTCTACTTGAATTCAACTTTTTTCTCTTTTCATTAATTTGGCAACAGCTGAAATACCACCTTTATTTTCCACACTGTACCAGAGTATGTGTCACTATGTACAAATTAACCATTTCAAATTATTTTAAGCTGACAGAATAAATTCTGAACCCTAATATAAAGAGTAGTTTTAAATGCTATTAGCATTCAAATGTATATCACATGTTATTTATGAATCAAGAACACATCTTTTCTATGTTGTAATCTGTATTTTAAAATTACATTTTATAGTTTTCCTATTGCTACAATATTCCTAATAAAATAAACTGGATAATTTCCCTCCTGGGGCTTAGGTTATTATAGTAAATTTATCAAGTGAAAATACTTTTGAAAACACACTTATAATAAAACACAGAGATATACACATAAAATAGGGCATTTGAATTACATAATAAAACCGGATAAATCTCTAGTCTAGAAATTATTTTTGTAAGAGGAATCATGGACTTCTTGAAAACCTTAGAAAGGTGCAGACAAGAGTTTTGATTGTCTTGGACATTTGCTGTACACTCTCCAAAATGTACTTATATAGCATCACCACCCAATTGTATTTACATATCAGTGTAAACCTTATTTTTCCCATTACTCAGAAAAAAATTGGAATATTTATGAACACACAGCATGCCATTTGAAATTTTAAAAATACAGTATTACACATTTATAGTGATCTGTCTACTGTAGAAATGAATTCAAATTGTCAAATATTGATGGAGTCTCCCATATGTGTGAAGCACAGTGTAAGTCATCTCCTTCTGGGGAGCTTTTCTGTCACTAGCCGGGTCTGGTGGTTCAGTCAAATTATCCAAGCCATTTGGTTTGGCACTATAAGAAAATCCTTATATCAAGGCTTATCAGTGAAACAATTACATCACGAGGAGAGAGTTTTCAAATACATAATGCTGAATTCAGCACGTTATACTTTTCCTAAAGCAGCAGTCAAAAAAAAACTTTCAACTTAATGCATATTATTAAGTCAACAAGCCTTGAACATATAAATGTGTGTGTACACACACACACACACACACACACACACACACACACACACATGCATATGTATTATTTTGAGGTAGGATATCACTCTGTCACCCAGGCTGGATCGAGCTATGCCCATGTCATAGCTTACCACAGCCCCAACCTCTCAGACTCAAACAATTTTCCCACCTCACCCCAATGGAGTAGCCGGGACTACAGGTGCGCACCACCAGCTATGGCTATTTTTTAAATTTTTTTGTAGAGGTGGCGGTCTCACTATATTGTCCAAGCTGGCCTTGAACTCCTGTACTCAAGTGATCCTCATGCATCAGCCTCCTGAAATGCTGGGATTAGAGGAGTGAGCAACCACACCTAGCTAAACGTAAGATTTGAATTTGTACCATTTTGATTTGGGACTATACTGCAATAATATTTCTTTCTTAATTTATTTCCTTCATCAAATGTGAAAATCCAACTTAATTGATTAGTTTTGCAGTTAAAGGCTAGAAAATGCATGCTCCAGTTGTACTGAGACTGAGGCAAGGAAGTAAAAATGAGCAATTTCTCAGAAGATCCATTGCAGAGTACTATGATTACAGAGAAGTATCGTTCAAACTAACTGACTCACCTCTAAAGTATGGCTAAAAGACACTTCAAATACCTCCTTTCGAATAGATAGCTCAATCTTAATCACAGCAAGAGCACATATGAAAAGTCATCATCAGTTTTTAACAAAACTCAACATGCTCTTAACCATATGATGCAAAAAGTGCACTCCCTGTTATTTACCGAAAGGAGGAGGAAATTTATGTCTATACTAAAACCTACACATGGATGTTTATAGCAGTTTCATTCATAATTGCCAAACGCTGGATTCAACCATGATGTTATTCAATAGGTGAATGAATAAATAAACTGTGGTACATCCAGAAAATAGAATATTGTTTAGTGCTATAAAGAAATGAGCTCTCAAACCATAAAAATACATGAGGAAACTCAAATGTGTATTATTATGTGAAAGAAGTCAATCTCAAAGGCTACATACTGTACGATTCCAACTATATGACATTCTTGAAAAGGTAAAATTATTGGGACAATAAAAAGATCAATGGTTGCCAGGGAGGAGGGAGGGATGAATAGGTGGAACACATTATTTTGAAGTCAGTGAAACCACCTGTATGATTTCATAATGGTAGATATATGTTATTATACATTTGTTTAAATCCATAGAATGTACAACATCATAATTTAAACTGTGGGCTCTGGGTGATAAGAATGTGTCAAAGCAGGTTCATCTATTGATAATTGATAATGGGGGAGGCTATCCATGTTATGGGGAGGTGGTATCTGGAAAATCTCTGTACTTTCTTCTCAATTTTGTTGTGAGCCTAAAAGTACTATTTAAAAAATAAAGCTCATTGAAAAAAAAATAAAGTATTCATAGCTTTTTTTTTTTGAGACGGAGTCTCACTTTGTCGCCCAGACTGGAGGGCAGTGGCCGGATCTCAGCTCACTGCAAGCTCCGCCTCCCGGGTTTATGCCATTCTCCTGCCTCAGCCTCCTGAGTACCTGGGACTACAGGCGCCCGCCACCTCGCCCGGCTAGTTTGTTTGTTTGTTTGTTTGTTTTGTATTTTTAGTAGAGACGGGGTTTCACCGTGTTAGCCAGGATGGTCTCGATCTCCTGACCTCGTGATCCGCCCGTCTCGGCCTTCCAAAGTGCTGGGATTACAGGCTTGAGCCACCGCGCCCGGCCGTATTCATAGCTTTTAATAGTAACTTAAAACACTTTTCAAAGTAATAATGTAGTAAACTATTTAAATAGAACAGATGAAGTCCATGGAATCATTCAGGCTTAGAGATCCTGGTTTTTCACTTAGAGTTTTGATTTTGCATCCTTGCTGTTGTTCTTATTTTAATGATGAAATATCATTATTAGTAATAATACTTATTTGTATACTTCACAATTTTCAAAGTGATCCTAGAAACAGTATTCTATCAGAATAAGAAAATAAATTTAGAAATATTAAAGTGCATTTATTTTATAAATGTATAAATTTTTATGATAGGAACTCACATATCTTGAGCTGAGCCAATTCAGTTGAATAAAGTAAAAGAGGGAAAAGCTTGAGAAAAAATTACATCTACATATTCTAACATTGCTGTGTTCTACTGCTCTTACTTTACTTATTGTATGTAAGATGTAAAACGTAGTGTTTTGATATACATATATGTATAATAAAATGATTACTACAACTCAGCAAATTAATAACTCTATCATCTCACGTAATCACTTTTTTAAAATTGTAAGAGTACCTGAAATCTATTCTCTTAGCAAATTTTCAGTATACATTATTATTAACTGTAGTCATCATATTGTATATTAGACCTCTAGACATACTATTTAACTGCATTTTATATCCTTTGACCAACATCTCTCCATTTCCTCCATCTCCCAGTTACGGATAACCACCATTCTACTCTGTTTGTAGGTATTTGACTTTTTTAGATTTTACATATAATTAAGTTCATGTGCTATATATATTTCTGTGCCTGGTTTATTTCACTAAGCATAATGTCCTCCAGGTTTATTCAATTGCAAATGACAGAATCTTTCTCTTTTTTAGATCTGAATGATATTCCATTGTATATACACATACCATCATTTCTTTATCCATTCATCCATTTATGAACACCTGGGTGTTTCCATAGCTGGCTATTGTGAAAAATGTTGAAATAAACAGGTGTGCAGGCATCTATTCTAGGTGAATACACCTAGAAGAGTTATTGCTGATCACATGTTAGTTCTATTTGTAATTTTTTGAGGAACCTCCATATCGTTTTCCATAATGGGTCTACCAATTACATTCCTACCAACAATGTATAATAGTTCCCTTTTCTCCACACCCTATTCAACACTTACCTCCTGTCTTTTTGATAATAGCCAAGTGTGAGGTGATAACTCATTGTGGTTTTAATATGCATTTCTTTGATGATTAGTGATGTTGAGCACTGTTTCATATACTTCTTGGCCATTTGTATGTCTTCTGTGGAAAAATGTCTGTTCAAGTATTTTGCCAATTTTTTAATTGGATTATTTGTTTTTTTGTGTGTTTTTTGGTATGCTTTGTACTTTTTGCTATTGATTTGAATTGCTTATATATTACAAGTATTAACACTATCGGATATATGGCTTGCAAATATTTTCTCTCCATACATAGATTGCTTTTTTATTTCATTAATTGCTTCCTTTGCTGTGCAGAAGATTCTGATGAATGCAGTTAATCCTTGAACAAGGGAGGACTTAGGGATGCTGCCCCATATACAACCAAACATCTGCATATAACTTTTGACTCCCCCAAAACTTACCCATTAGTAGCCTTCTGTTGACTAGAAGCCTTACTGACAACATAGTCAATTAACACATACTTTGTGTGTTATACACATCATATACTATAGATTTACAAGAAAGTAAGCTGGAGAAAAAGTTTTTAGGCAAATCATATGGAAGACTATACTACAGTACTATACTGTATTTATTGACACTGTAAGTTTATGTCTTCTATTTACAAGACAAATTGCCTGCCTGAAATAGCTGGTAACCATAGCCACAGACTTCAATCTGTGGTAGGTATCAAGCAATTCAACTTTTTTTAATGTCATGAGTTATCTCTGCTTCTTGGGAGAACTTCCAACATCACCAGGGGCACTTCACATGAATCTCATGGTGTTATTCAAGTTTATTGCATAACACATGATGAAGACTATGTGAGAACCTCTAGATAACTTTTTCCTGTGATACACAATTTGCTAGAGAATTGAACTGCTCATGCAGAGACGGTTACCATCTGACAGTGTGTTAAATGGATATTTGCAACACCTGAGTTCAGCACGATAGTAACAGGTACAACAGCAGTACAGTATGTACTACAGTGAATTTTATGTTATTATGATTTAATATTTTGTTTTTATGTTTGTTTCTATTTCTCTCCACTGTGAATGGAGTCATGTACAGTGCATATGTTTTGATACATTTTAACTTGTTAAAATAGATTTGTGTATATTTATGCTAGTACATGGTAACATAGATTAGTATCTACCTATATTTTATGCATTCATGACACACCTAATTTTCATTGAATTTTTAAAATATTTCTGGCCTATGTGATTTGTTGGTTTCTTCTTAGTGTTGCAAAATTTTAAAAAAATTCTAATATTTATTGAAAAAATATGTATATATGCAGACCTGTGAAGTTCAAACTCATGTTGTTCAAGAGTCAGCTGCGTATACAGTGAAAGAAATACTGATCAGAAATATCAAAATCATGAATTAAGATTATAACTTTGGAAATTGTGAGTATGATTTAGGCCAGAATTTTCCTATATATTTAGTTTTTTCTTTACAGTACTAGTAAATATTTAAACAAAATCTTCAAATTGGTGGACAGCAGAAAATATTAATACGATGAAATAAAGAGTACAAGGAATTTACAATTCTACTCGTTCTAAGAATTCAATTTTGTGCCTACCAAAGAACACTTGGAGATGTATATAAAGGTACATTTTTTGAAAATATGAGTTTCAGAGCAATATTACAAAATTTCAGTTGTAAATTAGAGTTCATGCAGGAAATTATTGACTTTTTCCCTCCAAAGTCTCAGTATATTATTAATCTAGCAACCACAGAAAATACAATCTCTAAAGTTGGCTGTCTAACATAAAAGAAAACCTAAAGAATTAAATATCAGTAAAATAGCTTTTATGTCTTTACTTTGTATTTTGTAATGGTAGCAAATATAACAAATTTATTAAATTTGTGATATTTCATTCATAGAAAAATGTATAGTAAGCACTATTTATGTACCATATACTGCCTTAAACACTAAGACAATGTTAATAAAAAGAACAACATCAATGGTACATAACAATTATCCAAAGACTATTATCTGTCATGTACTGCTTAAAGCCATTCATATAGATTGTATCATACAGTTTTTGTTAGAGCTCTTGCAGTTAATCTCTTAAGCTTTGTTTTAAGTGAAGAACATGAGCCATCAAAAAGATATACAATTTGCTGGAGATAATTTACAAGTGATGAAATCAAATTAAAAATTAAAGTCTTACACTAAACTATTCTTTGTTATCTTATTCATTGTCACTTCAGGAAAAATAAGATGATGTATATCTTGACAATGCCCTTACAAAGAAGAATTAACAAAGAAAAATAATAGAATGTTAATAAATAACATTATTTGTTAATAAAAATGTTATTAAATAATAAAATTAAGTGCTGCTAGATAGATTTACACAGATTATCTTATGAGTGCTAGGAAGTTGCAAAGTTATAAAAGACTTCACAAAGAAACAATTTTGTTTTTTTTAATTTGAGACAGAGTCTTACTCTGTTACCCAGGCTAGAGTGCAGTGGTGCGATCTCGGCTCACTACAGCCTCTGCCTCCTGGGTTCAAGTGATTCTCCTGCCTCAGCCTCCCTAGTAGCTGGGATTACAGGCACACCCCACCAAACCTAATTAATTTTTGTATTTTTTTTTTTCAACAGAGATGGCATTTCACCATGTTGGCCAGGCTGGTCACAAACTTGGGAAACCAATTCTTGAAGCAAGTTTTGAAAGATGTATCAAGTATACCAAAGAAACATGATGTACTTTCCATGATTTAAATATATAAGGAGGAATGAAAGGGCATTTATGGTAAATAGACAGTAGGTTACAAAATGTTATTACAAGTTCAAGCAGATGTGTCTTTTGTTACAAAAACTTTGAAGAAATGTGTATGAATCATATTCATTTACTCTCTCCAGAACTCACTTCCTGGATAAAACTTGAAATGTAACAGAATTATACTGTACTTTTAAACATACACATTTTCTCACTTTACTTCATAACAACTTTTAGCATGTAAATTACTATTAATCCATTTTACAGATGAGGAAAATGAAGATTTGAAAGTTTGTCACTTTCCCAAGACCACAGAGCTTGCAGTTTGACCGTCACCAAGTATGTGCTGTTCACCACTATGCTAGGAAGCACAAGAGCACGTGTCTGTGTTTAAGTCAATACAAAGTTTGGGTTATGTAGTCCTCTAGTCCTCCCACTAAGTCCAAAAGCAAATCAGAGGAATTCTCTATCCCCATCTGAGCAGTCTTGTGGTTCATGGGTCAGCAAGCTATAGGTCAAGGGCCAAATCCACCCAGCAGCTGTTTTAGTAAATAAAGATTTTTTAGAACACAGCCATCCTCACTCTTTCACATAAGGCCTATGGCTGCTTTTACACTACAAAAACAGAGTTAAGTAGTTGCAACACACACTGTCTGGCCCACAAATTCTAAAATACTACCCTGTTCTTTGCAGAAAATATTAAACCACCTCTAAATTGGTTGATTGACAAATACAGAGAAGTGGTCCAATAAAAGTGCTTTGGAAGAAGACGGGAGGGCATCTTTTGCCATATAACACTTACAAATAGAAAGTACGACAGGAAGAATGTGATTCATGTAACAGATCTGCATGAGCAAGGGAATTAGGAAGGATGGAAAGTGAGGAACAGCTCACCCACAGAGCACTCACAAGAACACCTTAAACAGGCCACATTGTTGTCTGTTGGCCTGTAATCTACTGAATTTAATGGGGATTTTCATGTGATTTTTTTGACCAGTTATGTTCATGTAAACCTATGAGATCCTTCTGCAAAAAGCCATACAGTTATTGTTCTGCAAAGTGATTCACACTTTCCATATAGACTTCAACTGTACAGGGCATCAGGAAAGGAAAAGTCCAATCTCACTAGAAAGCTGATTATTTTCCAATTTTAAATGAGAAAGCAGACTTGTCTGAGACTTTTTCAAGGAGATTTAGAATTATGTCATTCTTCATTGTTAACACAATCAGGTGCTTTTTGATCACCTAGCCATTCATCTGCACAGCAGTTAGGCCCTCGAAGTAACTCTGAAGGTGAAAGCCCATTGGAACATTGACTTGCTCTAATGCAGCGTATTTGTATAATAGAATTTAAATGTTTCCAGCCCAAGAGAGAACTTCAGCTTAGATAATGAGTCTGCATGTGCGTGGATTTCCCAGACACACACTCACACACACTATCACACTTACCAAGAAGCTCCTCAGAAATTGTTGGCAACCTACATTATTGGCATATTTCCTGTGAATTAACAAAAGCAGAAACATTTCTGGTTGATGATACAGTTTCTTACAAATCACTTCCCAGCCTTTCCTTCAGTCACTAGTTCTTAAAACATGAAAGAAGAAAAGGTACTTTTAATTTGAAAAGTGGTCTATAAACTTCATATGGGAGGGAGGGAGAATTTGCCAATGTGATTAAGTCCATGTGTGAATGACTAAGTGAAAACTTCGGGCACTCTGTCTCACGTTATTTTCACGTTGTTGTTGTTTTTTTTTTTGTTTTTTTTGTTTTTTGTTTTTTTCCAATTTACACAACTATGTGGGTGGCCACATGTCTATTTGTTTGCCTTGTTTTTCAACAAGTGAAACTAGAGGTTGAGAAAGGGAGGCTATAAAGGCATGTCTTTTAACTCATAGAAGTCATGCTTTTATTATTTTCAGATTGAGTCAATGTGTAACTGAACAAGTTTTCTCATTAGCAGAGCCCAGAAACAGATGGTAGTTGTGCGTATGAAGTTACTTTTGTGCCACTTACATACTTGAAAACATTCTTATCTTTCATTTTCCTTATACAGTGGTACACCCTCCACTTACACAGCTGGCATAATAAGACACCGTTGGAGTATCAATGTTCATATAAGAATTTTACAAAGAGAAAAACACCCAAAATCCTTATCATATCGATGCTAAAAAGAAGTCAATCCTCCTTAATATACCTTGCTAACCTTCTATGATGTATTTGGTAATAGAAACTGACCCTAAGAACTCTACAATTGGATCAAAATGTATGGTACATTCTTAATCCAGTATTCAAAACCAGCATGTTCCTTATTTTAAAGATTGTATTTTAATAGAATTTTTACACGACTTTAATAATACATTCTGGCAAGGAACTCCAACCATGCATCTTCCCTCTTTCACTCAGCCCAGCTTCCCTTATTGCATAACAAGGTGACTAAAGTTAATGACAATACATTGTATTCTTAAAAAATATAAAGAGAATGAATGTTAAGTGTTCTCACCATAAAAATGATAACTATGTGAGGTAATGCATTTGTTAATTAGCTAGATTTAACCACTTCACAGTGTGTGTCTATATATGTGTGTGTGTAATATATATTTCAAAACATTATAGTATAAAATGTTATCTGTCCATTACCAAAATAAGAAGATAATAAAGTGGTATAGAGAAAACAATCCAAAAATAAAAGCCTGACCTCCCACAATATAAAAATGGTAGAATATGATTTATTCACTACAGTATTTTCTTTTGCAGATATATGATTTTTCATATCCTAGTTGGCAGTAGTTCTCACAACTTCTCCACAGGTACAGCATTATGATCAGTTCTACCAAAAGCACCCTTTTGTTACTTTTTCTTTCATTTCTCCTTCATTTCGCATCATAACTTTGATCTCCCTTTATGCGTACATAAATTTCAAATATGCCTTATCTATTTTCTTGCCTATTCACGTACCCTTATAAAATATAGGTTTCTTACATGTGTAGTATATATTTTAGTATACTTACACGGTACTTTGCTACATTATACTCTTTTTCAAATTTGTACTTAAAAGTCCGTTTTGAACATCAACCCAAATTCCTATATGTGGTTATATTTCAGTTGTTTTAATTGTTCATAACATTTTGTATATATACCCACTATATATAACCTATGTGTTCACATAATAGTAAACACTTGGTTACCACTAGCTTCTCACTATCACAAAAATGCTCTATGAACATGCTCATGTTTTTGACTTTCTGGACCTGTACAAGAAATGTTTAATAATATGTATTTAGTATTTCCATATAAATACATAATTTTATTAAGTACTCTCAATTGCTTCCCAAAATGACTATTCTGATTCACTCTGCTTCCAGTAGTTCATGAAGGCTCCTGTTTCCACACATACACATATGTCCATGTTTGCCAATCTGATGAATTTAACCTGGCCAAAAAAAAAAAAAAAAATTTTGCTTCTCTTCTGATTACTATTGGAATTGATAATCTGCCAATTTTTATGATTAGTCAATCTGCATTGTCTTCTGTGAATTAAACATTCATTCATATACTTTGCCTGTTTCCTTTTGGGATTTCTTATGTGTTATCAGAAATCAGAATATGACCCAACATTTCTAGATATTAAATTAATACTGATTTTGAATATTCTCTAAATCTGTCATCTATGTCCTTGAACATACGTATGACATGGTCAAATCCATCAGTTTTCTTGTAAATTACTGTTGAAGAGTTTGAGGGTACAGTAAGGTATGTTCATGTCACTGCGCTTCAGACTAAGCAACCAAAGAGACTCTGTCTCTAAACAAAAAATAATAAATAAATTATTGCTAGACTAATGTATCTTAAAAATATTTTCCTCCCTCACAGTTATGGACATTCTCCTATCTATATATTTATGTATATTTGTGTGTATTCATACATACATAAACATGTATCTCATTGTATTATTTTAACATGTAAAACTTAGTTATTTGGATTTCACTTTTCTGTATGCTCTGAGGTATGGATTCAACTTTAATTTTACTCAATAGGCTATTTTTTCCCAAGACAATTACACAGCTCATCATTGTCTATTGTTGCTTGTTGATTTATGGTGCTGTCTTTACCATATATCAATTTATCCTATTCTTATAACTCAGTGTGCCAGCTCAGTAATATTTTTATTAGTCTATCAATTTATATCTGTTTTTATCTCCACACTATTTTATTTTTATTGAAGTTTAGCAAATATACAAAAGATATATAAAACATGAAACTACAGCTCAATAAATAAAATTGATTACGATTAAGAAATAAAATATTACTAGCATCCAACCTAATCAATACACTATGGCTTCTGTCCAAAGATAATGACTCTCCTGATCTTTAACACTATGATTATTTAGATATGCATTAGTTAACTATCAGACATCTGATAAGTTTTAGAAACTGTTTACTTATCTATTTATAGCTTAATTATTTTATAGTAGAGAACACACCATGTATGATTTCATTCTTTTGAAATTTGTAGACACACGCTCTACTCCATACCCCAAGGTCAATTTTTGTAAAGGTTTTATGTGTATTTTAAAGAGATGTCTTCTACTGTTTGTCTTTCTGGTGGTTCAATCTTCTGTAAGGTTATTTTGCTTAATAATTTATTTTCTTGTATTTTAAATTTCCAGAAGTGTATTAAAATCTTTCATTAAATATATGGTATTGTCTTTTCTCATTCAATTTCTCATTAAACATATGATATTGTATTTGAAATAGGGGATTTCAAATCCTCCTATTTTTGCAAAATTAAAGGGTGTATTATTTTTTTTTTATATGGTTTGAATTTACATATCTTCCTGGAAACCTATCCTTTAATCTCATTGCTAAATATTTATGTTACTGCTCAAATTTGGGTTAGGTCCTCCATCTTATCATTGCTTTCTACTTGCTCTTCCTGTCCTGTGTTTGCTTTTCCCTCTTTTCATATAATAGTATATTTTGGATTGAATGAGCATTCTCTGTTACTCTATTATTGTTCTCCTTTGTTTCTTTTATAGTTACTCTAGAGAGCATAATGTGCATCCATCTATGTATGCATTCATAAGTGAACATCCATGACTACTAAAAATAGCACCTTATTTTCTCCGGGAAAATGTGAGGATCTTAGAATGCCTTAGCTCTATTATTGCCCACTCTTCTTGACTTATGTGTCATTGTTGCCATGTACTTTAACTGCAAAAATATTTTAAATCTGTGAGCCATTATTATTGTTTGTAGTGTAGTCAAAATTCATTGAGATTTATCCATACATTTATCTTTCTGTTGTTTATCATTATGCCCTAATTTTTGAGGTTCTGTCTAGGACTCCTGTTGAAAGACCACATTCTATTATTTTCTTTCCTGCAGATTTAATAATATTAAATTCCCTTGCCTTCTGTTTGTTTAAAAAGAAAAAGCTTTTGGAAGGTGGAAGCAGGTGCATCACTTGAGCCCAGGAGTTCAACGTCAACCTGAGCAACATGGTGAAACCCCATCTGTATCAAAAATACAAAAATTAGCCGGGCATGGTGGTGCATGCCTGTAATCCCAGCTACTCTGGAGGCTGAGGCAGGAGGATCACATGAACCCAGGAGGCAGAGGTTGCAGTGAGCCAAGATCGTGCCACTGAATTCCAGTCTGAGTGACAGAGCAAGATCCTGTCTCAAAAAGTTAAAAGAAAAAAAGAAAGAAAAGGAAAAAAGGAAAAAAAAAAAGAAAGAAAAGGCTGAAAGAGCATCAATCTCACTCCAAAAATCCACTACAAGATCATTTCTCTTGACTTTATCAGAAAGATGAGTCACAGAAATCAATAGTCAAGAAGGGTAGGTCCCTCCAAGAAGAGGCAGAAAGAAAACACTGGCTCAAGTGTGGTAAAGCATAGGAAGAAGAGCTGAGGCTGCCGTACAAACGAGTAAGGAAAGGAGGCAATCCAAGACACTCTCAGTGGTACAAGTATGCAAGAGAGGGATGATCACTACTGTGGAAAGAGGCACATCACTTGCTCTTACTCAAGCTCACTGCTTATAGGGAACAAAAGTCCCAAACTGCTGGGGGAGGGCAGCAATCCCTCTCACTCCCATGGCACAGGTTCATGTTTATTTTCTCAAAGGATTTTCAAAATGACCAGTTAACAGTTATTTTCTTTCATTTCTTTAATAATATAATTCTGTTATTTCTGTCTTATTTATGCTTCTTTGAAAGCAATCTCTCTTTTAAATCTTTTAAATGTCGTTGTTGTCTTTGGTTTTCAACAGTTTCACTGCAATGTTGAGATCTCATTTTATCTATAACTATTATGTTTGAAATGTGTATTGCTTTTGAACTTAAGAGTTTTATGACTTTTATCAATTTTTGAAAATTCTCAGACATTTCATTTCAAATGTTGCTTATGTCCCATTCCATAGTTCATTTAATTCTGAGACCTCAAATACAAATGTTAGATCTTATTGTTCTGTCTTTATTTCTCTTGTCTGTTTTCTGTCTTTCCTGAATTTATGTCTCTCTATGCTTTTTCCTGAATACTTTCTTCTCTGGTGTTTTGCAATTTTGCATTCTTTCTTTATCTACGTGTAATTTGTTTTAAAGCCCAACCAGTGGGCACTTAAATTTGGTTCAGAGAATAGAAACTCTTTTTGTCAAGGTCATCAAAGACTTTTACCTTTGATAAAAATGCTCACTCTCTATTTATCATCATATTGGACCTATAATCAGCAAGTTCTATGCTTGATCACCCAATCCCAATAGGAAATATTTTTTTTCACATAACCTCCTTGATATCCTATTTTTCTTGTTTTATAAATATGTAATTCTAGTAAAACTTGGCAGAGTTTAGTGGCAATTTCCATTCTTCTGTTGGAACTCTGCTAATAAGATTATTTTCACTACCTCTAATTGCACTGAAATCTGATTTGACTGTAAAAAAGTTCATATCCATGGGGCATTTCTACTATATTTATATATTTTTTAAAAAAACAAAATATTTATATTAAAAGGTTATGGAGTTGACTTCTGTGTATTTCAGGAAGAGTCACATTTCTTACCAAATTCCCATGATAGAAGCTCAACAAAGCTTAAAAACTACTTAACTACTGAACTACTTAATGAAGAAAACAAAATTTTGTATTTTGTGGTTTTTGCCACATGGAACAAATCAGGATGAAAACATAAAATAAAAAATCTGTTAATCTTCTCAGCATTTCCAAATATCTGTATATTTTGTGCTTTTTAGATGTTTGAGTCTTTAAATCATGTGTTTTGTGTCACATAACATATAATAACTAAGTATTGCCTCGTTTGGACTACTTTAGGCCTGAAAATCATTTGTGCTAATCCTATTTGTTGTTTATTTCCAGAATAGGATTTGTCATTGCATAATGTAGAATATCAACATTTGAAAAAAAATTAAAAATTGTAAAAAAACAAGAAATGTCTGTTGCACTTTGGAATCATTAAATGTAATATCTCAAAAGAGGCTGGAAAACCAAATTATTAAATCTAAAATAATAGTACCATTTCCAAATACAAATAAAATATAATTGATATTCAGTTTTTCAAATGATAGTATTATACAGGCATGCTTGTCTTTGCTTAGTTACAGCACATCAGCAATCACCTAATGCACTACCTAACTCTCTGAATACCTTCAGGTTCTTTCAATCTTTTTGATAAAAGCGTATTGAATCTAGTACTCCTCTAAACTGACAAGGAAGAAGCAGAGCAGATAAGGAAAGAGAAAAATAATATGAAACGAATTAATAGCCAGAAAGATATTGACAAGATGATGAAGGAAACAGAGACAGTTTACTATATGTAAACGTGGGCTTTTAATATTAAAAATTAAAAAAAAACCTGTTGAATTTCTGGAATCTAATTTTGACTTCTTCCTCTGTGATTTTGTGAATCATTAGTGTGCTGCTGTTCAATATCTTTTAATGAACATTATATTTCCTTTGGAAACTTGAACTACTCAGTTTCACATATTTTGCACAGTGTGATTTGATACAGACTCATGAAATTATAGCAACATATTGACTGATTCCATAGTCCCTGCCTTTTTGCATGCCTGAGGATATACTACAGAACAAAGTCAACAACGCACTCATGACAGTCTCAGGGACAGACGCTCAGTGGGAAAAACTGTTCACCATTCATGGGTTCCAAGCCCTTTGCTGTGCCCCGAGGCACTGCTATATAAAAGAGTGTGCCAAGTGATTGGTGAAAGAAATGGATCAGCAAGTTTCCACCAGCTGTGACACACAGCATCAGGAGATGACTATTTATTGCTGTTGTGTTAGGCTTCTCACATCATTTTCTGCTTGGGCTTGATAAATTTGATCTCTATAAATGCTAGATTTTGCCAACAAGCCAAGAAGTTTTCAGAAAACTCCCTCATACTTTTATTGTGAGAAAATGCAAATGATCTTGTCGTTAGAGAAAACTGATCTAAGAAAACTTTTTGTAAATTATGCCATGGAGAAAAAATAACTGTCAAGAAAAGATGTGATTTTTGATTAGCCTTGGATCTATTGTTATAGTGACAGATTTTTCTTGGTGTCATTGTCTTCAGCATGGGTTAGACTCACAAGGAGCTGTGAAGAAAAGTTTGAACTATATTATTTTTGGAGCAAATGAGAATTGTTTCTTTATTTGCTGTATATTTTATTGAGGTTTATGATTCCTTATCATTATAATAAGTTTAAATATGAGTGATTCTTTTATGAGTGCTTATATGTTTATGTTAATAAGTGGAATCTCTTGAGATTGAGCTAGACTTGCTACATAATATGATTTTGCTGTAATATGATTGCCTTAAATTTAAAATAGTATAATACTTGATCCTTATACATAAAAGTTTCTACTAATGAAAGATTGTGTTTAATTCACAATTAATTTGGGTTTTCATTGCCAATTAGGTGACACTGAATCAGAAACAAATAAAATATTCTCAGTTAGGGCACTTTATACACTTTCTAGTTCATCACTTTTCCTCCATATATCTTACATATTTTAATAAACTATTTGAAATAAAAGTAGTTTGAAAGACCAAATAAATAATAGTGAAAGATGAGGTCTGATAAATTAAGAAAGTGCACATCCAAACACAGGAGGGGCAAATCTGGAGTTCAAAATAATATTAAGCAAGCAAACAAAAACTCGAGATCCAAGATGGTGTATCATTCCCATGTAGCCTCTAGATATCTCAAAAAAGAGATTGTTGATAGCACATATGCATTACATTGAAAAAAAATTAAACTCTTGTATTTATAATCAACTGTTGATTTTAAAACACTATACAAGATATTTGCCCCATGAAACCAATTGAATTTTTTTTATGATTAAGTATAGAGTTTGTTTGAGTGCAAACTTGAGGATAGCCACCTGAAAAACACAGACTCCAAATGAAGGAGATCAGTGTTCCAAAGTAAAGAAGTTGAAGATTCACTTAATGAGGCAGGGACAGAGAAATGTTAGCAGGATTATAACATCAACTGAATATTTTTAATATTCATCAAAAAACAGAAATATAAATGCTAGAATTTATAGAGTTCAATAATGTACAATAAATAATTTCACATAAAAGAATAGAGAAGCACATATTACTTTTAGCCTGATGGAGACATAAATTTTTCTCAAAGATAACTGTAGTTAGAAACATATGGATATCATTAAAGAAAATATGCATTTTTAAACAATATGCTAAATAAATATTACACAATAATTTACACTCACTGATAAACATTTATGTTTCAACTATAATTCGTAAATTATATCTAAAGTAAAATAATGTGAGCTCAGATCGTCAGTGTGATAGGAACTCATAGAGTAACAGTAAAATATACAAAATCAAAGTTCAAATCAAAATAAGTCTTGACAGAAAATTATACCGTCATCTACAATCTCTTCCTTAGACCTTGTTGGTATTTTACAAGTTAAGAAATAAAACAAAGCATATATATATATATCCTACATAGATGGAAGGAAAGGGTGGAAAGGGAAAAAGGACAATTTGTTATTGAACTTAACTCAGGTTTAACTCACACATGCTTTCTTAATGAAATCATAGATGCTAAAATTATACTGTACCAAATTATACAGAAATATACCAAAATTAGAGATCCTTTAGTTCAATCTAATACTTGGTTCTTGTAGCACTCTGACAAAGTTCATTTGAGATCATCTTACATAATTTGTCTTTGTCGAATTGAGTAAATTAAAAGAACATATCATTTTATTATTTATTATATAACAAACATAGTGCTCAAAGACCCAACATTTAACATGCTAGGATTCGTCAAAAGTTGCCATTACAATTGCCTAACTTTCAGATAGAGAAAAAATAACTCAGTAAAACTCTAAGTTACATTTCTGTTGTTTGAGATTTAAAAAAAATATTTCCACAAACTTTTAAAACTTATCAAAACAGTTATATCAAAAGGTTAAAACTCAGTGTATGAAAACAATTTGAGATTTTGTGTTTTCTTTAATGATTATTTCTGGTAATCAGAAACAATGATGAAAGTATAAGATGGTGAATTTACTGTTAGAAAACCTTGAAGAATTATGAAAAACAGACCTAGAAGGGGAACATCACACCCTGGGGCCTATTATGGGGAGGCGGGAGAGGTGAGGGATGCCATTGGGAGTTATACCTGATGTAAATGACGAGTTGATGGGTGCTGACGAGTTGAAGGGTGCAGCACACCAACATGGCACAAGTATACATATGTAACAAACCTGCACGTTGTGCACATGTACCCCAGAACTTAAAGTATAATTAAAAAAAAAAAGAGAGAGAGAGACCTAGAATAGGGGGTATGGTGTCTGCTTCACAACTCATGGAACCTTTCCTTTAATTTTGTTGTTGTTGTTGAAAACAAGCATGTATAAAATCATAAGACATAATTAGAGACACCAGCTTAACATCCTGGCTTTATTGCTTATGAAGCTAAAATCTAAGCAGGAGCATGAAGGTACAAGAGTAATAAATTTACTGTTAGAAAACCTTGGACCAAATCCCACATTTTTTAGAGAAAAAGTTAACAAGGCTGGGGCTTAGTTTACCACTATGTAAAATGAGAATAATAATATCTGCTATACTTCCTTGAGAACTTCACTGAGAATTACATAAATTGCTTCTGTGGAAGTGCTGTGTGAATTGCCATATCATAAATATGTTATTATTTTATTATTACATTCACTAATAATATAATAAAAGCCTTATGTTAACATAAACTCTGGCACTCACACATATCAAATGACAATTTATTTTTGCAAATTTTCAGTGCCTGGAGCCACAGATCATTTAAAATGTCATTCTAACACTACAATTATTTTAGTAAGACTTCCCCCCAAAATTGTATAACATAGCATTTGCAAATAAATATTTTAATGAATACTTCAGCATGTTACATGAGTATGTATGGTAATTTAAACTTTAATAAATATTTTCTGATGTTATTCAGAATTCTTAAATAACCAATCTAGTTTTATTTTTTTTAAAAAGAAAGAACAATTCACAATTTTTATAGTTTATCAGTACAGTGCTTCTACCTCACCCCCTACCCCAATAGGCTACTTTATTGTAAAACACTGAATACAGGATAGAGAAAATATTTCATCATGGATCTACTCTGATGTATGATAGATTTTAAATTTCACATTATTTTTGAATAGAACCACTGCAAGTTAAGAAATTAATAATAAAATATGTCCCTGGTAGAAGTAAATCAAATCTTTCCTCAAGCCTCACAGGATTTCCCAAGCTAAAGTTATGCTGAAAAGAAGTTCACAATTCCAAAACTATTAAACACTGTAAACAAAATTCAGCAGTCATAATACCAATAGAATTAGTCAATGAAAAACTTCAACAAGTAATCTTATCAGATAAAAACATAAAATAACTATTTGAAATAATAAAATATAATAAGCAGTTAAAATTTTTTAAACTCTCAGAATATTGGAGAAATATGAGGATGAAATAAAAGTATGAAGACAAATGAACAAAAATATGAAAGAATAGTTCACTGGTATCAAGGATACAATGAAGAAATTTCTTTTGACTAATAGGATTTCCAAATAGGAAGATCAGATAGAATGCAGAGATGCAAAATTTGGAAAGACAATGGTTGAGACATTTACCCATATAAGAAACTTGCTTGAATCCTTATTTTGTGATGCAATAAGAACAGAATGAAATAAGTGAAAACGAATCTACACCTAATTTTATAGTAATAAAAATTACTATAATACCAAGAGGAAGGAAAACCTAAAAAGCAACTGGAGAGAAAAGAAAACTACTAAACAAAATTATAAAACTAAAAGATTCTGACAATAGCCTTTGCAAAGGAACAGTACAAGCTGAAATTAATGGAATAATACATGTATAATGTTGAAAACACAATTCTCAAAATTAATACATACTCAGAAAATGATCAACCAAGATGACAATGAAATTAAGATACTTTCTGGCAAACAAAATGGAAACAATTTCCCATTTACATACTATTACTCAAAGAACTACTAAAGGATCTACTTAGGAATAAGGAACCAGAAAAGAGCAATATTAAAAAATGAAAATTATAAATCCATATCACTCAGTGATGTAAGCGTAAAAATCTAAATAGAGCAATTTAATTTCATACTATCTTAAAAACTATCATTTAAAATAACTAAAAAGTCTCTATCCTAGGAATGCAGAGAGTGGTTTTAATTAATAAGTCTATAAATGACCTTTACCACATTGTCAGATTAAAGAAGGGAAACATGACTATCCATTAAAATATAGTTTAATGACTTTGATAAAATTAAACACTCATTCATGATAACTTTTAGTAAACTCGTAAGTATAAAAAAATACAAACTTGAAATGCTTTTATTTAGTTAACTAGTATTTTTAAAACTTCAACTTGATTAATTTATCATAATAACATTATTCAAAGTAAGAAAACATTAGATAATATTCATTTAAATTAGAATAAGAAGGGTGGCCAAAATCACCATTTCTATTCAACATTGTATTTAGGATTTTAGCAAAAGCAATTAAATAAGAAAATGTAAAAGAAAAGAATAAAATGGTACTGTCATTATCAACAGGTGATATAACTACAGATCTAGAAACTCAAATAATTTTTAGCAGAAACATTAGAGATTAGCTGATAATCTAATGGGATTGCTGAAATATGATTAATATATGAAGTTTATAATGAGTCACCAAGCAACAAATAGAAAAAATAATTTTAAAAAATAAAGATAAAAACTGAGCAAAGTTGAACCCAGGAAAATGATACCACTAGGGGGACTGAAACAAACAGAGAAAGAAAGCCAGTAAAGGTGAATTATTCAGTGTGGTAGGCAGAATAATGGCCTCCCAAAAATGTCCATGTCTCAAAACCGAGAACCTATGAAAATATTAGATTATATGGCAAAAGGAAATTAAAGTTGCAAATGAAATCATCATTTTGCTCATCATCTGACAAGAAAGATTATCCTGGACTATAGGGGTGGGTCAAATGTAATCACAAGGGTCCTTAAAAGTAGAAGAGGGAATAAGAATCACAAAAAAGAGATTTGATGAAAAAATCAGGTTTAGAGTCATGTAGTGTGAGAAGGAATCAAGCTGCCATTGCTGAACAGATGAAAATGGATGAGTGGGCCATGAGCTGAGGAATGTAATCTTCTTTTCTAGAAGCTGGGAATGGCAAGAAAACAAATTCTCCCCTAGACCTTTCAAAGAGGAACACAATCCTGCTGATAACTTGATTTCAGAACAGCAAAGCCAATTTGAAATTCTGACCTTCAGAAATTAGGACATTACATAATGGTAAAGGGATCAATGCCACAAGAAGAGCTAACTATCCTAAATATATATGTACCCAACACAGGAGCATCCAGATTCGTAAAGCAAGTTCTTAGAGACCTACAAAGAGACTTACACTCCCAGACAATAATACTGGGAGACTTTAACACCCCACTGTCATTATTAGACAGATCAATGAGACAGAAAATTTACAAGGATATTCAGGACTCGAACTTGGCTCTAGACCAAGCAGACCTACTAGACATCTACAGAACTCTTGACCCCTAATCAACAGAATATACATTCTTCTCAGCACTTACTTATTCTAAAATTGACCACATAATTAGAAGTAAAATATTCTTCAGTAAATACAAAAGAATGGAAATTGTAACAGTCTCCCAGATTAATCAAATTAGAACTCAGGATTAAGAAACTCACTCAAAACCACACAACTACATGGAAACTGAACAACCCGCTCCTGAATGATACTGGGGAAATAATGAAACTAAGGCATAAATAAATAAGTTATTGGAAACCAATGAGAACAAAGACATAACATACCAGAATTTCTGGGACACAGCTAAAGCAGTGTTTAGAGGGAAATTTATAGCACTAAATGCCCACGGGAGAAAGTGAGAAAGATCTGAAACCGACACACTAACATCACAATTAAAAGAACTAGAGATGCAAGAGCAAAAAAAATTTCAAAGCTTGCAGAAGACAAGAAATAACTAAGATCAGAGCAGAACTGAAGGAGAAAGAGACACAAAAAACCCCATAAAAAAAAAATCAGTGAATCCAGAAGCAGGTTTTTTGAAAAGATTAACAAAATAGATAGACTGCTAGCCACACCAATAAAGAAGAAGAGAGAAGAATCAAATAGAAACAATAAACAATGATAAAGGGGATATCATCACCGATCCCACAGAAATACAAACTACCATCAGAGAATACTATAAACACCACTATGGAAATAAACTAGAAAATCTAGAAGAAATGGATCAAGTCCTGGACACATACACCTTCCCAAGACTAAACCTGGAAGAAGTCGATTGCCTGGATAGACCAATAACAAATTCTGAAATTGAGGCAGTCATTAATAGCCTACCAAACAAAACAAAAAAGCCCAGGAGCAGACAGATTCACAGCCAAATTCTACCATATGTACACAGAGGAGTCGGTACTATTCCTTCTGAAATTATTCCAAACAGTAGAAAAAAGAGGAACTCCTCCCTAACTCATTTTATGAGGCCAGCATCATCCTGATACCAAAGCCTGGCAGAGACACAACATAAAAGGAAAGTTTCAGGCCCATATTGCTGATGAACATCAATGCGAAAATCCTCAACAAAATATTGGCAAACCGAATCCAGCAGCACATCAAAAAGCTTTTCCATGACTATCAAGTTGGCTTCATCCCTGGGAGGCAAGGCTGGTTCAACATACGCAAATAAATAAATGTAATCCATCACATAAGCAGAACCAATGACAAAAAACACATGATTATCTCAATAGATGCAGAAAAGGCCTTCGATAAAATTCAACACCGCTTCATGCTAAAAACTCTCAATAAACTAGGAAACATTGGAATGTATCTCAAAATAATAAGAGCTATTTATGACAAACTCACAGCCAATATCATCCAGAACAAGCAAAACCTGGAAGCATTCCCTTTGAAAACCAGCATAAGACAAGGATGCCCTCTCTCACCACTCCTATTCAACATAGTATTGGAAGTTCTGGCCAGGGCAATCAGGCAAGAGAAATAAAGCGTATTCAAATAGAAAGAGAGGAAGTCAAATTGCCTCTGTTTGCAGATGACATGATTGTATATTTAGAAAACCTCATTGTCTCAGCCCAAATTCTCCTTAAGCTGATAAGCAGCTTCAGCAAAGTCCCAGCATACAGAAATCAATGTGCAAAAATCACAAGCATTCTATATACAACAATAATAGACAAACAGAGAGCCAAATCATGAGTGAACTCCAATTCACAATTGCTACAAAGAGAATAAAATACCTAGGAATACAACTTACAAATGGCGCGAAGGACCTCTTCAAGGATAACTACAAATTACTGCTCAATGAAATAAGAGAGGACACACACAAATGGAAAAAAACTCCATGCTTAAGGATAGGAAGAATCAATATCATGAAAGTGGCCATACTGCCCAAAGTAATTTACAGATTCAATGCTATCCCCATCAACCTACCATTGACTTTCTTCACAGAATTAGAAAAAACTACTTTAAATTTCATATGGAACCCAAAAGAGCCCATATAGCCAAGATAATCCTAAGCAAAAAGAACAAAGCTGGAGGCATCACAGTACCTGACTTCAAACTATACTGCAAGTCTACAGTAATCAAAACAGCATGGTACTGGTATCAAAACAGATATATAGACCAATGGAACAGAACAGAGTCCTCGGAAATAACACCACACATCTACAACCATCTGATCTTTGACCAGCCTGACAAAAACAAGCAATGGGGAAAAGATTCCTTATTTAATAAATAGTGTTGGGAAAACTGGCTTGCCATATACAGAAAACTGAAACTGGACCCCTTCCTTACATCTTATACCAAAAGTAACTCAAGATGGATTAAAGACTTAAACATAAGACATAAAACCATAAAAACCCTAGAAGAAATCCTAGGCAATACCATTCAGGACATAGGCATGGGCAAAGACTTCATGACTAAAACACCAAAAGAAATGGCAACAAAAGCCAAAATTGACAAATGGGATCTAACTAAACTAAAGAGCTTCTGCACAGCAAAAGAACTATCATCAGAGTGAACAGGAAACCTATAGAATGGGAGAAGATTTTCGCAATCTATCCATCTGACAAAGGGCTAATATCCAGAATCTATAAAGAACTTAAACAAATTTACAAGAAAAAAAAAACAAACAACCCCATCAAAGAGTGGGTGAAGGATATGAACAGAAACTTCTCAAACAGCTTTTATGAAGCCAACAAACATATGAAAAAAAAAAATAAAGCTAATCATCACTGGTTGTTAGAGAAATGCAAACCAAAACCACAATGAGATACCATCTCACACCAGTTAGAATGGCAATCATTAAAAAGTCAGGAAACAACAGATGCTGGAGAGGATGTGGAGAATTAGGAACACTTCTACACTGTTGGTGGGAGTGTAAATTAGTTCAACCATTGTGGAAGACAGTGTGGCGATTCCTCAAAGACCTAGAACTAGAAATAGCATTTGGCCCAGCAATCCCATTACTGGGTATATATCCAAAGGATTATAAATCATTCTATTATAAAGACACATGCACACATATGTTTATTGTGGCGCTATTCACAATAGCAAAGACTTGGAATCCACCCAAATGCCAGTCAATGTTAGACTGGATAAGGAAAATGTGGCACATATACAACATGGAATACTATAAAAAAGGATGAGTTCGTGTCCTTTGCAGGGACATGGATGAAGCTGGAAACCATCATTCTCAGCAAACTAACAGAGGAACAGAAAACCAAACACCACATGTTCTCACTCATAAGTGGGAGCTGAACAATGAAAACACATGGATGCAGAGAGGGGAACATCACACACTGGGGTCTGTTGGGGAGTGGGGGACTAGGGAAGGGATATCATTAGGAGAAATACCAAATGTAGATGACAGGTTGATGGGTGCAGCAAACCACCATGACACATATTTACCTATGTAACAAACATGCACATTCTGCACATGTATCCCAGAACTTAAAGTATAATTAAAAAAAAAAAAAAGAAATTCTGACCTTCAGAACATTAAGTTAATCTATTTTGTTGTTTTAAGTAATTAAGTTTGTGTTAATTTGTTACAGCAGCAATAGAAAATGAAAACACTGGCCGTGTGTGGTGGCTCACACCTGTACTCCCAGCACTTTGGGAGGCCAAGGCAGGTGAATCACAAGGTCAGATGTAAGAGATCAGCCTGACCAATAGGGTGAAACCCCATCTCTCCAAAAAATACAAAAAAATTAGCCATGCTTGGTGGCAGGCACCTGTAGTACCAGCTACTCAGGATGCTGAGACAGGAGAATAGCTTGAACCTGGAGGTAAAATTTTAGTGAGCCGAGATAGCACCACCGTACTCCAGCGAGCAAGTAAAAGCAGGGGACAGTGTTAACTGATGAAGCTTAATCTCATTGTGGAAACCAAAGGAAATACATGGTGAAGAGCGTATATCACAGTTATTCCTTTTATTAATGGGTTAGATGGCATGAGTTTTTATCCATCAATTACTGTTAGTTGTTGTCTGAGGGCTGGTATAGGACGGGATGTTAACTTCCTAGAACTTTTAGCCTATCCCACACTCTTGGAGAGAGCAGGCTCCAGTGGCCAATGAAGACCTTAGGACACAGACTCATTTGCTGGCAGCTTGAAGTCAGGACAATATGCAGAAAAGGTTAGTGCTGAAGGAATACAGATAAGGTACTGACAGCATCAGTTACAGAAACCATTTGCAATGGCAGCAAAGGGTATGAGCTACCTAGAAATAAACCTGAAAAAACTTTGATTTGTACACGTAGAAGTTTACATTAATAAAAGAGAGAAACATCTGTATAAATTATACCATATTCTGGCAAAAGACAAATCACTAGCCAGGGTAAAATGTAGATATTCTGTGAAAAGCATGACTGAAAGTTTGTCACAAAATGAACTCCATTTCTAATATTACAAAATAATGTAAAACTTAAGAAAAAGAAAGTGAAACCATATACAAAGAGTGAGATATAATAATAAATAAGGAAAATTATGCAAAGGATATGTCTATAAAATCTACATTACAATTTTAAGAATAACCCTTATTAGAACAGAAATGACACAAATGAACTATGGAATAGTCAAGGGAAAAAATATTGAGAGAAAATTATAAATCCAATAGAATACAGGAAGTGAGAATAAAAGGAAGGTAGAAGTGGAACAAATAAAACAACAAATGTATAATAGCAGTAAAATCCAAATACATTATAATAAATATCACTTGTTTAAAAATTGGTGACTAGCATATTGTAATAAAAAGGTAGAGTTATCTTTTGCTGCATAACAAATTAACATCATTTTAGCAGATTAACATATAAGAAAATGTGGCCTTTGATTAAAGTGTTAAAAGATAAAAATTAGTGAAGTACAAAAAAAGTATTAGAAGGTTTCAAACATCTAAATGCTGATAGTATGAAATGACAGAATAAATTTTATGGGCGTACAGTTTAAGGGTAACTAAATACCAGCTAACATAACATTAGAAATGGAGGATGGATAACAATATATATACATATACTCCTTACTCTTTTGTGAGAGCAATTAGATATGGACTCACATTAAACATTGAAAAGCCAATATTGACGTTAACATTTTAGAGTGGCCATGAAAAATTAGAAAACATGTATAATTTTCAAATATCAGAAAACAAAAAAATTAGAAAAATAAACAATCTAAAAGAAGGAACAAGCAAAGAGACATATAAGACAGTCATGCCAAGTATAAGAATATACAGGCAAAAATAGATGGTATAAGTATTTCCAGATGTATCAATACTTTTAATAAATAAAACATCCATTAAAGGAAGACTGTTGGTTAGCGATGCCCTATAATATTTTATATAAAATGCTGACTATAAATAAAAGTATTAGATACAAATAAGCAGAAAACTGTAATCTATACTCAAGAGAAAAAACAGTGAGTAGAAACCAAATTTGATGCTGGAATTAGTAGACAAAAATTTTGATTATATTCAAGTACTTGAAGAAAATATGATCATAACAAATGAACAGATGGGGAATACCAAGAGATTAATAGAATAATTTCAAAAACTAAATGGAAGTTAGAGTTAGACAAAAGTAAAATATTTTAAGAGAAAAATTTACTGGGTAAGCTTTCTAGTAGATTAGATGAATCTAAACTAGTCAGTGTTCTTGATGCTAAAATGATAGAAATTGCCTTTTATAAAGAACAGGTGGAAATATATATTTTTCTAATGAACAGAAGTTTAG